>NC_137973.1:15869508-16427008 GCF_963924665.1 Micromys minutus
GAGGATGATTCTCCTGAGGGTAAAAGGTTTATGGAAGCAATCCTGCTATAACAACTTGTATGCCACTTTTTCATCAAGGTGTGCCTTCTTCATATAGTAGTAACTGCCTGTTCCCTGTGATGGATAATGAAACATGTAGTCAAGGGCTGGTTCTTGGGGAATGGAATGTCATTAGCTAGACTCTCAAGGTGGACCTATTCGCTGAATGGTACAAAAATGAATGCCTCCTTGTTGAATAAGATCTGCCACAGAAATGCAGAAATGATTTCTAAATGGCTGATAGACTAGAGAATACAATTTTCATTCCTGTAAAACACATATATGGAATGGTGTAATAAGCATCCTATGATGACACTTCTGTAACCTTTTGCTCTGGGTGATAAAATATATTACCTTCTGCCCCCCCCCCAAATACCCACTTAAGGGAAGAAATATAACAAATACATTAGTTTTTTTTTTCCTTTTGCTGTGATAAATAACATAACCAAAAGAAAGTTTGGGGAGGAGAGAGTTTATTGATCTTAAAGGTTATTGGCCATCACGGAAAAAAAAATGCTAAGGCAGGAACTTGAAAGATAAACCACAGAAAACACTGCCACTGGCTTACTTCCTATGATCTATCCAGCTTTGTTCCCCTGTAGTCCATGCCTACCTGCCTATGTTCAGAAACAGGCAAACTGGTCTGGGACCTTCTATATGAGTTATCAATCAAGAAATATCCCCAAAGAAAGCTTATAGGCCAATATCAATAGGGTCATTTCTCAGTTGATGCTTGCTCTTCACAGGGGAGTCTACTTTGTCTCAAGTTTACAAAAATTAAGCAGAAAAAGAACTAGAATAAAAATAAAAATATTATTTTTATTAAACACATATTTGGAAAAAATATAAAAAATCAAATTGTGCTTTTGATGTTTCTGTTATTGTTATTAAATTTTATTTGCTTGGGGCCATTCATTGTTTGTTTTATAGTGGGTAATAGTAGGGGGGAAGAATACAACTTAAACATGAACTATAGAACTTTTATTTGTATCTCAAAAATGTACACTTGGAAAGAATAAGACAATGAAGAAAGTGAGTAAACACAAAAATTTTCCCAGGGCCTTACCTTTAGTATCTAGAAAGCTGAAAATGTTCAGCATACAAATGGAGTCCTTAAGGATTATTTAAAAAGTTAATTTGACAAATAATTAGCATCTGAAATTGTCAAGTTGGGTAATATTTTTAAAGAAATGAAAGAGTCTAAAAACATGGCTCAGGAGGATGAAAGACATGGAGGTAATGAGATCAGTCTGAGTGCTATGGAAGTAGACACAATAAAACACCACCAGTTGTCCCTGGGAGGCAAATGCTGCCCTGCCTGTGAAAGTATGAGGAAAATCATTACCCGATGGACTGGTTTGTAAGTGTCACTGAGGAGAGTTAGTTATTGACAGTTGAATTGTTCATGGATATCTGCAAGCCAAAGACAAAGTAGGACAGATATTACTGGGGAATAGTATTAAGAGCGGTGTTGTTTGACGGTTAATCAAGATAAGATGCATCTATAGTAGAATTAAGAAAAAAATTAATTGAGAAAATCCTCAGGACTGGTATGGTTTTTTAGTGATTTGTCACATTTATGATGTAAGAGAGTCAGGACGATCTGAATGATATAGCCTTTCATACAGTTGTGGTTAAGTTTTAAAGTAATGTAATCAAAGATACAATGGGCAGGGCAGAGTAGCTAAATGAGTCTCTTTCAGTCATTGAAGGAAGATATGTCAGGATTTGTGTCAACATAGAGTTCCAAAAGAAAGATTTGATATAAAGCCAAATTCTTTGCTTAGAACTGCTGGAAGACTGCAAGGTCTGAGTACCATTTTGTAGAATATAAGATTGATAAAGCATCACAGGTGTAAATTATTAAGCTTGCCATGAGAATGCGGACTTATGCCACAAAATCTATGGTGAACATTCCCGAAGTCTCTACCCTTACAATAAAATATACAGGAGTAACAAGTGTTCATCTAGTTTACGAATCATACATCAGGATTCTGGGCCACAAACTCTGTCAGAACCTTGACTTTCAGCTTAGGAGGAAACAAAGATTGTCCTTGCATTGGAACCTGGCTGGAAATTGACCTGTCAAGAATGTCAGAATGGGGAATGCGCACTGTAGTCTCACATCAGCACCCCTGGACAATGATATAATATATCCCATAGAAAATGTGGTTTATGGAAGGCTATGTGAGCTTGTATTCCCCACTGGTACTTGAAAACTCAGCAATTTGATGAAAGTTTTCCTGTAAATAATGAGATGTGTTCCTGATACCTTGTTTTTATTTATTTATTTTTTTTTTTTTTAAATCTCTTTACTATCCACACTTGTTGGTGGGAATAGATGATGATGAATCTATAGGGATATCACCTTCCCTTTATAAAATAAAGTTTCATTATATGATGGTAACATTTAAGTGCCTTGCATATTTGTAAAACCATCTGGAAGGATAATTAAAACAGTAAAGAGTTTGAAGGAAAGCATCCTACACAGATGGGAAAAGACACTAATAGCCATAAAGTTCACTCAAAATCCCAGTACTGAATTCAGCTGCATTCCCATAAATTGTTGGACAGAAGCATTAAAAAATATAAATGTTATTATCACTAATGTTGGTTGAATGTAGAAGATAGAGCCAAATCACATTTTTTAAGGGCATGAAGGAATCAGGTTGAAGTTGAGCTAGAACCTCAGTCTGTATTAGCTGTCTTTTTGGAGATCCGGAAAGTGTCATGCAGTCTAGTCAGGCTAAATTGTCATGTGCATTCCCATTGTTAACTAACTTTATATAATATAATATCAACAGGACCAGTAAGATGTACCCACTGTGTGTAATTATGACACATTTTTTTTACAACTAGAACCAACTCTATTCTGGTTGAAATTAAGGCCTATACCACTGAAGGGATCTCTTATCAAGTACTATAAGCCAGGGTAAAAAATTGTGCCGGGGAAGGTTTTAGGGCCCAGAGGAGAAATGACTGATATTATTCTTATAAAGAGATATACTCTACCTGCCAATTAGTCCATTAAATTTTATGCATATGGCTTCAGACTGATGACAATTTATTAATGGGGATGAACTTTCTTTCATTTCTCTTTTATTCTTTTTGTTTTTGTTTGTTTTTTCTAGTGAGTAACTATAACTTATTGCCTGGATTAAAAACCAGTCAAATTTCTAGGATGAAATACCTGTTACTCTTGCATAATGTTATAAATCTTTTTTTAAAGAATGAAAAATATAATCATATATCTACAAACTACTACATCTGCCTTATCTATATATAGTAATAGATTCTTCCAAAATCTAATGTCCTCTGAGTCCCTAGACTAGGAAATATTAAAATACGCAAGGAGAATTTTTGTGAAACATTTGGTTAACTTTACACTGTGAACAGAGAAAAAAATAAAACGAAAGCTCATGAAATGTCATGGAGGAGGTATTAAATACAACCCAAAAGAGAAGGAAGAAGTGGCCAGTTGTGTAAAGCTAGCTACTTTCTCTGAATTGTAATTTTACTTATTAAATTCAGTAGGAAGTCCTGTAAGACCAGGAAAGCTCAGAAAGGCACATCCTAATAAATCCCTCTCTTCTGCATGAAAGTACTAATCAGATGTAAGGGATATGAGACTGGCCAGTGAAAGTGTAAGTTGTACAGGATTTATCAAAGGATGACAATTTCATCAATTTGCTTCCCTTTTAAATGAGGTGTGTGTGTGTGTGTGTGTGTGTGTGTGTGTGTGTGTGTGTGTGTGTGTGCTCTCACACAAGCCTATACAATACAGCTTTGTTTGAGTCACTCATACACTTGTGAACAACCTTCACCCATTCTCCTGTAAGTATCTCTAATAAATACATTGGCTAACCAACTAGACTTAAATGCTCTTGTTCCTTTAGCAATATCTTGGTGATCCGTCTAGGGTATGTTGTTCATGTGTCTGTGGAAAAACTCACATAGCAGCACAGGATAGTCTCTGATAATGGTAGAGAGTTCAGCTTCTGTGACTGTTTAGAAATTGTTTTCAATTCCTACAAGTCCACCTGCAGTCAGCACCTGGAGAGTAAAATAAGACTATTCCCCATGTTTCTCCATGTTTATAGGGTTTTTAAGGTGTACTCACTTAGTTAACTGTGCAGAGTAATTTTCAGCATTGATGTTATTATCAAAAATGAAATGAGAGGAATAAAAGGATTCTGCCAAGGATGTGCTGTTAACGAGAATTGTAGCTTCTAATTTTCATAGGGATGAGGTTATCTCACTGTAGAAGTCTCAGCACAGCTTTCAAACATAAACACAGCCTGTTCTCTTAGAGCTATATGATAGGGAAGATAGTGGCCACTCATCATTTTTATTAATCTATTGTGAATAGAAATTTTGAGTAAACAACCTCTCACAATTTTAAAAATAGGTTTTATAAATGATAATGTAAGAATTTTAAAACTTTAAAAAATATATTATTTAGATATACAAATAGGTAATGATTGTTTGAGATGGGGTCCTCTTATATTTATTTATTTTTATTAGATATTTTATTTACTCACATTTCAAATGTTATCTGTTTTCCAGGTTTCCCCTCTGATTTCCCCTATCCCTTTCCCTTTGCTTCTGTCTTTATGTGAGTGCTCCCCACCAATCCTCCACCCACATATGCTGCCTTTCCACTAAGAGTAATCAGCTAATAATGACCCCTTATTTCTTCTGCCTTCACCTACCAAGTACAACAATTACCACCACAACTGGATTACATATGGATATTAATAGACTCTGCCAAAATCTAATGCCACCAAAGCCTATAGGCCAATAAATCTTGAAATTTGCAAGATAGTTTCCAGGAAGCATTTGGTTAGCCTTGAACCTTCAAGAAAAAAAACAAACAAAAAAAAAAAAAAAAAAAAAAAAAAAAAACTTAAACTTGTTTTAAAGTATCTATAGAAAAGGATTTAGGTTTAGAAACACAAGGTCACTATTAAGAGGTAGGAATATAAGATGAACACTAAGAGGTTCATGCTGTTGCACATTAGCAGGTCAGATCTGGCAACAGCATGATGCAACTTTTGAAGGTAGCCAGAAGCTCCAGCGGGAACATTTGGCGAGGATTCTGCCAACTGCCTTTATTACCTTGGAACACATCTCAGTTACAGGTATCTGCAGCTCTGTTCTGCAGACACTTCGAGCTCCATCTGTGTGTGATGAATGTGTTTTAGTATGCTATTACAAATTATGGCTTGAGGCGCTGCTATACTTGCTCCCTACAAATTCAGGTGTGTAAAATATATTATATTTCTTGATTCTATATATTCCCACAGCAGAAAGGGGAGTGAGAGAAATGGGAATACTAATTTGTATTGCAATTTGTTGTTGGTTTTGTTTATTTCCAAAGGAGAGGTATTTCTAATTTTATACTGAAATAGGTGATTACAAAATTCTGGAGTGTAAACTCCCAATAGATTCTATGCTAAACAGTTTCAAAAGAAGTTAGAATTACCTGTTTATATAATTTAAATTAAATCAAACTTTGTGCAATAATGAAATAATCACCCAATTTCATTTGAATTAAGGATTAAATAATGTTTTTATCATTCTCATTTTCTAATTTAGATTTACTCTATTTTGATAAACTTATCTCTATAGATTAACATACTTTTAATTATTTTTATTGTAATATTGCATTTTCTAGATATGTTTCAGAAGTAGATTTAGAATGTGAACTATAATATACCAAATCTGCATGCTGACTTACAGATTTGGAAAGGAATTTCCTCTTACATTGTGGTGTTATAAATGAAGACCAACCTGGGAATTAACAAAGCACTGTGTAAAGACATCTTGATAACTGACATTAATTAGTATTTTTGTTCCAGTGTAAATCAATGGATAACCTTATAAAATTGAATAATTTGGTTATCTTTATATATCTTTTATTCACAGCAAGGATTAATTTCAAATCTTGCACTGTGGTCTTTATGCTCTCCCCATGCACAAGGCTTTTGAGAAAACCTTTTAGCCTCAGTGGCAATCTTGTTTTTCTCCCTCTTGTAAGTTTTATTATGACGAGTCTTGACTAGCAGTTTTAAAATGCTATACTCAAGCCTCACTGATTCTCAATATCCAGAGCTGAATATCTAGGTTTCATTTGCTAATTATCAACCTCTTTGTTATTAGACTAATAAGGTCAGATTAGTGTATATAATACTCTTTCTCTTGTCCAATGGTTCTCTGAATTTGTTTCATAATTCCAGTAGAAATTGAAGAAATATGTCTGGCATTTATTTTCATTTTAGCTTAATACACAATTGTTGCATGGTAACTATAAATTATATAGTGAAGTTTAGTAAGGTTAATTGTACATGTTGAATGTAATTTAAATATAAATTTTTCATATCAGTCTTTTAAAACATTTTTAATCTTTAACTAATTTGGTAAACAGGCGCAACCATTTTCTTTACATTTCAAATTTATACTTCCAAATTGTCCTATAACTTTTTAAGATTCCATATATATATATATATATATATATATATATATATATATATATATATATATATGTAGAATTATTTAATGATTTAATTTTATATTTAATATTTATTTTAGATAGCATATGGACTTGTATTTTTACTCGTTATGCTTGATATTTGCCTGGGTTAGCTTACTCAATAATTTATCCATATATATTTTAATTTTCTATGTCTATATTTTTGTTTAACTCTGGCATCATGATATTCATGGTAAAGTATGTATTCTAATGCGCAAATTCATGACTCTACCAACTCTAGCTTTTAACATTATTTCTATTTCATATGCATAAGTTATTCCTATTTTATATATTAGGTATTTGTTTACATCATTTAAAGTACTTGAAGAATATATCATAACACTGAAATGTATACATATGTCAGGCTTATCAAACTATAAAAGGCAAAATTTTGGTTGTCAAGAAATCGGTACTTATCTGTATTACCAAGAAAGTCAAAAGCTGCTGAGGGTGATTCATTATATCTTGCATATAGTTGGGAGGACAGTATTATAGAGGCACGAGAAACAACAGCACATAACTGCAGCTATATTTATAAAATTAAGAATCATAACATATATAGTAGATAGTTGGTATTTAGAATTGACCTCAGAGCTTTACCCTTACTGAATAAGTCCTCTATTGTATCCCTAGACTATTAGAGCTTCAATAGCTCCTCACCTTAATATCTAGCATTACTTCAGTGATCCTTCAAATAACATTCATGAATAACCATATGCTAGCACACAGCACAAAGACTATGTGATTCTCTGGGGTCATATGCACAGAGATGCTGCCAGGAGATTCTCAGAGTGACACACAAGTGTCTCTGCTAATGCCTTGCCATCCTCCATTACAAAGTAACACGTTTCAACAGCTCCTGGAGAACATTTGAAAACTGATACTTTTGGCATCTATAAAGAGAAAGCAAGTAATTTTCCATTGAAAAGACACATCGGAAATGATAATTTCTGGCAGTCTGTATGTGTTAGATTGCTGTGAAACTTAGAAAGCTGGGAATCACAAAACTTTTCAGCAGCTTAGGGAGAGGAGGAGCTCTGACTGTAGGCTTTTCCTATCAATTCTTGCACAAAGGTAGATTTACTGAGTTTTATCCACTGGGACCTTATTGTTTGTTCATGAATCTGTCTCAAAGTTGACTTTGCAAATGATCCAAGAGTGTGCTGGGAGATCAACAATGAAACCAAAACCCAGAAGAAAAATTAAATATGTTTTACCAAATTTTGGAACAAAGTTACCATGAGCTAGCAAACTGTTATTCAGTCTCTGAAGTTAGGCTTTGCAAAATAAGGTCCAATGATGGAGAAAAGCTCAAGATTTCATTTCCATCCAGGGTCATTTATACAAAAGCTGTGCAAGATGTAACTGAAGCATCCCATAAATACAGCATGCTGGGTACATGCTTTCGGCAGAGATGCAAGCCAGGTAAATTTGTTCACAAAGCTGCCAGACGTCGAGTGGAACCAGACTGTAAAATTCTCATAGAATCCTTGTTCTGAAAGATGTACTTTGGATTACCATGTGCTTTGTAGATGAACACAGTCTACTGAGGAGTAGGCTAGCTGTGCTGGCAGAAAAGTAAGGAAACTCCTGTGTCTTCTCAATGACTGGTAACTGGACTTTATCTTCAGACGTGCTCTGGCAACATTCACATTCATAATGCCACAGAGCTGACTTCAAAGACTAGAGGAAATACCATGTAGGGATGATATACGTCCAAATTACTTATCAGGCTGCCCAAATCTTTCTTGAATTCTCCCAGGATGCCATCAGTGTTTTAGGTGTCAGCCTCCTCTTCCTGAATGCCTGCTACCTATTAAGGGATAACCATTTGCAACATTATCAGTCACACACAAAGGATATGGCATGTCCTGGAGTAAAGGGTGAAGGACAGCATGTCTAGACTGTAAGAGTGGCAGACAATTTGGAGTCTGGGCTGTATCCAGTGATTCCCAACAGCCATTATGAGAGTTTGATTTTTTCCCGTCTGTACAAGAGGTACAGATGTCCACCTTCTGTTGGCTCTTTGCCTGTGGCTGTGTGTACCATTGGCAGCCTGCTGACACAGCCTGTTATCCTGTTTCACAGTGCCTGCATGTGGTCATCTCTACAGCCAAAAGATGCTTAGAATAACCATTTTCTTTGAAAATTGTGTTAAGATCCCATTTACTATACTGTATTATTAACAATTTCCCTTAGAGTTCTGTTTTTTTTTTTTTTTTTTTTTTTTTTTTTCACAAAGCTTGGACCTAGGTTGTTAGGTACAGAAAGTTTCATTAGTTTTATATTATTAGAGTCGTTTTTGTTGAATGGCTTTTTTTTCTGAAGTATATTTTTAATTCCATCATATAGATGACAGCTGTGTTTGTTTCCCATTTACCTGCTATACACTTTTTCTTTTATATTGTTGGTAATTTTTTAATTTCTAGTTTATAAAATGGTTCAATGCATTACATAGAAGAGATTTTTTGTGATCAGTGCTTTCAATATAAATATTTTTTCATTCACAATTATGAATCTATTTTTCTCTGATTTCTATACATTTTATTTTTGTTTTATCTTTTTTTCCATTTGGTCTCCCTGTTTCCTGGGACTAATCAACCTTTATTTACCCACTTATCTTTTGTATGATTGTTTTTTGTCATATTTTCTCTACTCATCAACCTACCTGGCACTAGGTTATGTTTAAAAAATAAATTTACATCATAATTAGAGATGGAAGAATGTTTAAGAAACCAGATGTTAGATTAAGGTGAGAACGACAACAGCAGAACCCCACAGAGTAGAAAAGAAATCAGCCATGTGCACACAAAGCAGCCTGCTTCACAATAAACCAGTCCTGGGTCTCTACTTTGGCCTTAGAAGAATTTGTTCATCCAGTGTTATGTTCCTGACCTGTGCCTACTCTTCTGTGAACCCACTTCTTAAAGACTCCTGCTCATTGTGGATTAAATGTTTGCCTTGGCCAGGTTTACATGAAAAGTACTAACCATGTACACTAAAATCTGAGTCTGATTTATGTATAGTCTCCCATACCAAGGCATCTGTAAATCAATTTCAGTTTTGCATCTGCATAGTTAGTATTTTAATTATCAAATATGAGACAGGGACTTTTAAGATTTTTCTTTTCCACACTGTTCAATATCTCATATGTTACACACTCTACATCTTTCTTAGTTCAATAAAAGAGAAAGTTTAGAAACAGGCTTCAGTAAGTCACTGTTTTGTCCCTAAGTGGGACTTGGGCATGACTTAGGACAGTTCTCACAGGCTCCTTAATATTTGTCCTTGGAAAATTACAATTTTGTTTAGGTCACTCTAAAAAGCCAGAACTTCTAAATCACTCTCCTTTGTTTTCACATTGACAAGAGTTATGGCTGGTCCTTAGACTTACTCTCAAGGTGGACCATATACACAGTAACTATTGCTCCTTCAACTAAATATAACTCTTTTGATCTCTCAGAATTTTTGCTTTAGAACAATGAAATAAAGCTATAAGCTTTTGTTTAATAGTAGACATTGCAGGCCTTAAATTGCTTATGAAGCTTTTTTTTTTTTTTTGTAGTATAATTGTTTGGTTGTAGGTTTAGAACCTGAATAAATTCTTTTTTTCTTCCATAGCATTGAGTATCCTTCCACTTTAAAGAGCTATTACCTAGGAATGAATACTCTCACGCTCAAACTCATTGAAAACAATTGTCTTTCTTTTGAGTTGAATTGAGCAAACAAATGTTACTCCTATTTTTGTAATGACACACTGTAGTTAGAAGGAACAAATATATTGATTGGTTTAATCATAAAGAACCATAGTAAAGGTAAACACTGTCGTTATTTACATTTTACAAGTAAAAACTTAGGCAAAGTGTACATAGTTAGAGAGAAAAGTCTTCTAAGAATTTGAAAGTAGTTAGCTGAGTTTGAAGTGCTGAAGCAAGTCAATATTATAGGATCCATTTGATTTCCTTATTCATATCAATACTTCTGCAATGTGAAAACATTTCCACAATGGCCCTTCATTTATGTTAGAGAACAGAAATAAGAGCGTACGACAATAATTGATGTGGATTTGCGATTGTAGGTATCAGAATCTGTAAGGCTCAGACTCTACCATTTGATTCAATAGACTACACTCACCTGAATCAGGAGCTGTTTCCATGTAGCTGATGCCAAGTAGTAGGGATCTGGGCTTTTTGTTCTTTTGTCCAAATGCAGAAGTGAGGTGACACAAGACTATGCCCACAAGCTCCATTGTGCTTAAAGATCCCCTACTTTTTTCGAATAATTGGGCATGATAGTATCCAATTTCTATATAGGTCAGTATTCAGTACTTCTAGAGAACACTTGATTCAAAATCACAGATACATCTCAACTATAGATTTAATTTCATTATTATTAGTGGCAGTGGCAGCAAAAGAGAATGGTAATTCCACAAACTGTATATGTCATGTAGCTGTAGCCTGTCATCATTAACACAACATATAACACTTTTAGGCTCCTACACTATTCTGTAACTAGACTCCTCTGATGGAACCCAGACCTGAGAAACCTCTGCTATATATGCGTTGAGGGTCTCATATCAGCTAGTGTATGCTGCCTGGTTGGTGATCCAGTTTCTGAGAGAGCTCCGGGGTCCAGGCTAATTGAGACTGCTGGTCCTCTTAAAGTGTTGCCCTCCTTGTCAGCTTCCTCCAACTTTTCCCTAATTCAATTAAAGGGGTCAGCAGCTTCTGTTGGTTGGGTGTTAATATATGCATCTGACTCTTTCAGCAGCTTTTTGAGTCTTTCAGAGGACAGTCATGCAAGATTCTTTTTGGTGAGCACTCAATTGCCTCCATAATAGGGTCAAGCTTTGAGTTCTGCCCTAGACTTGGATCTGCCTGTGGGCCTTCCCTGGACCTCCTTTTCCTTGGGCTCTTCTCCATTTCTGTTCCTTCAGATTTATGAGAAAGAAACCATTATGGGTCAGAGTTTTGACTGTGGGATAGCAACCCTATCCTTCACTTGATGCCCTGTCTTTCTGCTGGAGGTGAACTCTACAAGTTTCCTCTCCAAACTATAGGTCACCATAACTATGATCCCCCTACTTCCTTGAGTCTGGAGTATCTCTTACCTCCCAGGTCTCTGGTATATTCTGGAGGGTCTTCACAGTATTCTATCTCCTTAGGTCAGGTCTTTTCCCTACCCAATACCAGACCATGTTCCCCTCACACCCTGTCCTCTTTTGCTCCTAAGTTCCTTCCTCCCTTCTTCCCTACTTGTGGCTGCTTTCTTCAAGAAGGAGAAGAAAAAATGATGGAAAAAGAGCAGGACAACCCAGATCCGCATAAATTTAAATAACCACAAGTAGCTATGATTATCTTATACTGGATGGATTATTATTACAGGACAATTTGTCTTATCTAGGTTGGCAGTTTATATAAGTATCAATTGGCTCTGAGTTTATTGTGTGAGCGTTTTGTGGGGGGTGAGAATTTACTAATATGAATCTGACTGATAAATTGCAAGCCTCTAGAGTTTTGATTTTACCAGATTACTAGGAATTGTGACTTTAACCACAGGGGGCAAATGTGAGGAGAGTGCACAGCTAGAGTGCTGTGAGATGGGTGGTCTCTCCATGAGGCTAGAGGTAGAGACAGTGAGACTGCTGGGGCTAGAAAGTAGCTGGTACTAACGTGGAAACCTTGAGATTAGTAGTGTCCATCCTTTATTTTCATCTCTTTTATTAGCATGCCTATTCTAGTTCTTAAACCTGTCCTTATAAACCATAGTCAGAATTAGCTGAGATTCAGACAATAATTTTCTAGAATCTCAGTTATATTGCATCAACTATAGGGAAAATATTAGCAAAACAAAAAAAATGTAATCTGCTTCTGACAACGAGTCTTCCAAATTTTGACACTATAAAAAGCTTTTGCTTCAAACAGAATAAGCGATTATTTATTAAGATTAAATAGAGTGACTCTCAATTCAAGTTGTCATGAAAGTTGTTACTGATGTGGTAGCAGCTGCACGAACATTTATCCTTGTATACTCACACATGGAGAGACCAAAAGTCCATGTATGTGAATACCACAGTGAGTATGTGTTGTTGATGTGATGCCACCATGTCAAGAACCCCGACCTTAGAGCCACAGGAAAATAACAAAACATTTTCTCTACCCTGAGGCTCAGAGAGATATCAAAGCCTTCCTCTGTTCCATGTGTAAATGTTGATAGTGTGTGCAGAAATGGTTCAACATAACATTTGCCCCCCTGGATGTTTACTTGCTTTAGAGTGCTCGCTAAGAAAGCTGTATCTACAGAGAGTAGGTAATCATTGTTCTCTGGTGGTTACCTGTGAGAATCTGAATTTGATATAGAGAATTATTTTTCATTACTCTTCTATTTTATTCATTGAAGCAGGATCTGTTCATCAAAGACACAGCTCGTAGATAGGCCTACTTTCCCTATCCCATGTCTTGAGAAAAAAAATCCAATGTCTCTTGAGAAAAAATGACAGCAGATGAGTGTGCCCACCCTTCATTTACTTGGGCACTACTGATCCAAACTATTGGTGCTCTTTTAAGCATTAAAAGTGTTTTATCCATAGATTAAGCTTCAGGTTGTTTTATCCCTCAGAAATTATATCCTATCTTCCCTCTTCAGTGGAATATTTTAATTACTTGATTTTAAAAGAAGATTATGGAATAAAGCACGTTCTAAATACTCAACAAAAATTCAATATATTAAATCAAGAATTTAGATCAATTCATTAACTAAATATAAACAAGCTATAATTGATATTTTTATCTGATAAAATACATCCATATTAAGAATTATTTTATAGAGTATTAGTTCATTGATTCAGAGATATTTTAATCTATATAATTCTAAACATTTGATAACAAATATATTCTGTTCCATCACCTAAATTTGATGCTCAAATCACCACTTCTTTCCCCACCTTAATCTATATGTATGTATGTATGTATGTATGTATGTATGTATGTATGTATGTAAGTATGTATGCATGTATGTTTGTATGTATGTGTGTATCTATGTAAGTATGTATGTATGTTTGTATGTATGTAAGTATGTATGTTTTTATGTATGTAACTATTTTTCTATCTATCTCTTCTTTTTGACCTTCTAATCATTTTTTCCTTCTTTTCTTCCATTCTTCTTTCTCCTTGCTATATTTTCTAGTCTGGACATTAATTTTGATTAAGCTGCCTCCACCTGCCAAGTCCTGAAATTATGCATGCTATTAGTAGTCTGTAATTTAGCAAGTCACAATAAGTTCATGATTTAGTTTGATTTGTTTTATCGTTAGATAAAATGACAACACTAAGACTCTAATAATAAATTCATCACCGTCTATTATTATCTATAAATACAAATAATAAATATTCTAGCAAGCCTGTCTTTTAAAGGAATAGGATAAAATCCAGATTAAAAGTTACTTACATATAGTAAATTTCAAAATTTTGCATAGTTGGATGTAAGTATATAATTCAACTAAGAAAATAATAATACAAATTTTAAAAAACAAAATATAGTCAGAAACATGTAATGAAATATTTTGATATAACTTACAAACAGAACACATAGTATAAAAATAAATTAAAAAAATATAACGACCAAAACACACATGAATCTTGATTGGCCTATCTGAAGCACAGCACATGGAAAAAGAACAAAAACATCAATAAACCAAATCCCCAGATCTTCCATGGACTAACCCACCAACCAAAGAATATAAATAAAGGGACCCACAGATCCAGCTGCATATGTAGCAGATGATTTCCTTATTTGTGATCAGTAGAAGAAGAGCCCCTTGGTCCTGTAAAGGCTTAATGCCCCAGCATTGGGGAAAGCTAGGGAGGTGAGACAGGAGTGGGTGTGTGGGTGGGAGAGCGAACTCATAAGCATGGCGGAACAATAAGGACTTTTTGGAGTAGAAACCGTGAAGGGGAATAACATTTGAAATGTAAATAAAAAAATAACAAATAAAAATTTAATAAAACAAAGTTTAAATAGTATCAAATGAGTCCAGTTATTTCCAGAAGATGTTAGGTAGAGGAAGAAGACAGCAATCATAGAATGTAGAAAAATGTATATTAATTAAATAATTGAAAGACATAATATAATATTGTAAATTGGCATAGATAATACCCATATGTCCTTTATATTCAATCAAATATGGCAGACATCAGGAGACATCCAGCTTTCACTATACATAGACAAGATACGAAGTCTCAAATGATGACTGCATCTCAGGCTGGGGTTTGCTTATTGTGTAAGGATCAAGCATTCATAATTTTTAATTTATGAGTTTATGCAGGCATAATAATTTGATCTGGAATTTTGGAGTTCTGTCTTTTAATAAATAGCACATCCATTGTTCTATTAACTATGCTTGCTAAATGCAGAAGAATTTTCAGTAAAGCATTCCAAGTGGCCTCCAGTTTATACATCAATTCTAGAGACAGTGTAAAAAGAACAATAGGTTTTGAAACAGTACACATATCTACAATAATTGTGAATCGCAAAGATTCCTTTTTGTGTTTTTTGTTTTTGTTTTTGTTGTGAACCTAGATTTTATTCCCCCAAACTATTACATAAATTAAGAACTACATGCAAAACTTGAAAGGAAATACATGTAGCACATTCACGATATCCTGCACACGGTTCTCCTGGGTCAAGTCCTTCTAAAGAAGCAGCTAGCATCATTGTCACTGAGTGGATAGAGGGCCTGAGCCTATCTCGTCCACAGTAAGGTACTAGTCTGTGATACAGGTGAACTCAGGGCCTTGAGGGATGGTTGTTAGACTTGACTTGTTGTTGCTGCTGCTGTTATTGTTTTCTTTCACCTCTCCTGCACAGAATCTTAAATCTAGCATAAAAAAAAAAAGAATGAGGGATAGTATTTAAATGGTAGGAAAAAATGCTGAACTTAATGGGAAGATTAAGATAACTCATAAAGAACTAATAAAAAAGCAAAAGTCCGGAGTGGGTGAATCTGGCAAACCTGAGGAATCTAATCTTGCTGACAATTCAGGTGCAGCTGCTCTCAAAAAATGATTTGGATGGGTTCTTTAGAAAAACAAATTCTGCAGCCTTATTCCAGACCACTCAGATAAAGGCTTAGGACAGCATCAAGTCATTTGTTTTTTTCCCTGCTACATTCATTCTTTCAAAGTAGTCTAGGCTTTTGTGTCACAAGATCTCAATCTTCTGTCACAGACTCAGTATAAAATTCTTCCTCCTCCTCTCCAATAATGATGGGGTCAAGTCACACCCAAAGCTGACTTCCTCCTGAGTATTTCTTCGATGCTTTATAGAAAACAACAAAACACCAAACAAAAATACCACTTCAGAAGAGGTGTATTTTTTTTTTAAATATAAGGTCCTCAAGAGCAGGGACAATGTTTTCTGTATGTTCTATTGTGCCTAGTAAACCGTAAATGTTCAATTCATATTGATGATGGGGGAAAAAAAAAGGAGTTTGTGAACCAATTATCCTTGGATACATCCATGACCCAAATAATGCCAACCAGAGAAAGAGTGAGATTTTATTTTAACATTTTTTTTCTTTCTAATTGTTTAAAAAAGTATACTGTACTGGGTGGAAACACACCAGTTAATCTGGCACATGAGTACCTAAGGAAGCAGAAGTGAAGAACTCTATACAGATTTCAAGTTCACATGCCTTTTCCTTGTGTGTCCTATTTTCACTGTTATGAAAGGTTAAATATGTTGAAATAATCCTAATTCATATAGAAACAGCAGCCAAAAAGCAAAATTCAAAGAACTTGACTAATGTAGAATAATTATACCATTGTGTCCTTTTAACAATTAGACTTTACTGTAGCTGTTTTCACACACACACACACACACACACACACACACACACACACCAGAACAGAACATCAGATCTCATGCAGATAGATGTAGTTGCTGAGAATTGAACTCAGGACGTCTGGAAGAATAGTCAGTGCTCTTAACCACTGAACAATCTCTCCAGACCTGATGTTTGGGTATGAGGGAAAAAGCTTGGAATACCCATGATACAACCAATAAAAATAACTGACTGAATAGAATAAGTTAGAACAACACTCATCAGCGATGATTGGATAATTGGTGTGAAGACTGAAAGACACTTGCAATAAGCAGATCAGGCTAAAACCATAGTCGGCAGTGTTGAAAGTATGAAAGTCCAGTGTGCCAACGACCTAAGGCAGAAATACATAGCAACTGTACACATTCACCTAAAACATTAAACTGAATTCTACCAAGTAGGTTCTGTTGAAGAATTTAAGATATGTGACAAATAACAAAAATATTTAAATTCAATTGACAAAATGGCATGTTTTCTTAAGCAACTGGGGGATACATAGTATATTATTATTGTCTAGGTTTTTTTTTTTTGCTTTTTTTATATTATGAAATAAAATCAACTCTGCTTCTAGAAAGAATTTTTTTATTTTGTGGTGAGTGTATATATTTTATATTAGCATGATCAAAGTTGTCTTCTGTGGTTAATGATAGCCTGAAAAACTCATCTTTAATGCTAATTAATATTCATTGAGAATGGATAAAATATAGTGTAAAACCTTAAAACTCATATAGAAAGCAAAATAAGGGAAGCTATTATTAAAGTATCAAAGTGCCCATGTATGTATTAAATTACCCCCCAAAAGAGAAAAATCCAATGTGGTTTATAGATTAGTTAAACTGTACTCAATATATTATTAGCTGTGAGAAAAAAGTTCCATTCCTTCAGAAGATATGTGTTATTTATATGAATTACTGTTTTGTAGCATGCTTCATGCAAATTTGCTATTCTACCAGTAAAATTGACAATAAGAAGGCTCAGCAGATATAGATACTCGTAGCTAGCCTTATGTCAAGAGTCTGATCCCGGTGGTTCCACTTGATGGAAAAGAATTTATTCCCAGTTTTCTCTGACACCCACATATGTGACATATGTAAATGAAATAATTGAATGTACCAAATTCACAATGTAAACAGAACAACTAGGTACAAAATAAACAATCAGCATCCACAAATTCCCAGGAGAGAAATATATTTAGCCAATAGCTATAGGGAAAATGTCCTTTCTATTAATTAGAGAAAACTCCATTTCTGTCCAATGATAATATAATTCACTTTATTACCACAATGTGAAGATCTAAAATTACCATTACTTTCCTACTCTATTGCATACAAGTTGGCATAAGTGTTTGAAATTACAGACAAATTTTCTGAAATTAGAATAGTATCCTTTTTTCTATTAAGTCCCTTAGTCATAAAATAGAAGATTCTATCATATGCATACAATTCAATTTCAATATCTAGCAGTAAGATAATGGATGTTTTTATTAATAAGAATATATAGATAGCCAGAATATGAAATGAGTTTTTCTTTGTCTATCAAAATTAATTGTTTTTGTAAATACAATGCCACTGACTGCAAAGTAATTTGAGGACAGCTTTTACTATACCAAACAAGACTTGTAGGACCTGATAACAGCATCTACAAATTTACTCATTTTTGCAAGAAATGTATCTATGTTGTTGTAGTAATTAGTTAAGGATGGTATCACAGCCCATGGTTATCCTCTGTCTAAGATGCTGGCCTAAGTACTCCTTCTACCTTCAGATTATAGGAGATACATAAACCATATGACATTCATAAAATATAGCAGAACCCCTACAATAACATGAAAGTTCTGTTGGGGTTTCTCCTGTACATTACTAACTACATAAGCACACCTTAAAATCCATCACACCAACATCATTGTTTCCTGTGTTGCTATTATAAATCTTATCATCATCAATGAGTAGTTCTGGTGAGCTATAAATCAATATTGAAATTCCTTGTATAGATTATTATTAAGAAATTTCATTAATAATGTGGTTCGAGATCACTACATTGACTAAAATGCAAGAACTTGAGCAATGTTCTACATAGTAATTCTAGATTTATTTTCACAACATGATAACAAAATATAAGTTAAGAAAGATGTATGCAGTATGGTATAAAACATAAAATGATTCCAATGCTGAAAAAGAATACAAATGAGAATAAATATATACATTCCTTTTACAAACTGATAAGGCATGAAATGCATAGGTTGGTATATATTGTTTAGATATTGATAAGCACTTGAAGTTTGATCATCGCACAACTCTAAGTATCATGAGTAAGAAAAAACCTTGGATAACATTATTGGCACAAGAACATTGGCTGACATAAATATACTTAAAACACAAAAGATATGAGAATAATTTCTATGTGGACTTAGATTTTGAGACTAAGAATTTAAGTACGTGTGAAAATCTGCACATGTACAGAGCACTAGATAGGATTACACAGCATTATGATCACCATCATGCAGCATCTGGAGTCTAGACAAATAGTAATGTCTCCATCGGCCCCAGTAAGACAGCCTCCCACCAAATCTTCCTCCAGAAATCATTCTTCTGCATGCCTCCATTATAAATCATGTACCTTTTGCACACATTTTCATATGCATTTCTATTTGTAACATTCTTTGCAAATTTGATTTTTTTAGTTTTCATTACTTTTTCTACTTTCACTGGATCTTAAATTCTATGAGAATATTATTTACTAGCATCCTATACCTCTATTACTCTACTAGTACTTGAGTAAGTGCAGCATATATAGAACCTCATTAGTGAGAATCTAAATTCATGTCCTCCTGAGGATGTCACAAATTCTGTATCATAGTTGGTTCATTGCATTGAAGTTAAAGACAATTGCAGAATTCTGATTAAAACAAGAATATTTAGACCCTCACCACAAACATGGATAAACAGTTGGCTAGAATTGTACTTATAGAAGCTGGCCTGATTCCACCCATCTACATGCAAATCACTGAGATAATTTCAGGATATAAAAACCTCAAGGCCTTGTTGTTAGTCACTTTTCACCATAAGTGGTTAAGGCACAGAGAAGCAAAGGACTTTACTCACCAATGAGAAAAACAGACTGTTACTTCTGCTTTGAAAAGATGTCAGTTCAATACAAAATTTACCATTATTTTTGTTTTCTGTGTGCATATAATAGATGAGTAGAGAATGTATGTACTTTATTTTGATTATAAGAAATCACTTATATGGAAACAATCATTATGAATAATGTGTCAGTTGAAATGTATTATTAATCACAATAAGAATTAATGTATCAAGACTTCTCATAAAAGATTTGTTAGATCTGACATATAAATAAAAAGAAACTCAGTTACTTTCAAATGTCATTTTACAGTAGAAAAATGAAGTTTATAAGAACAAGTCTACATAAAAATTCATAGTAGCAGAATTTTAGAAAAAAATAAATATTTTATTTGATTGGCTATAGCATGAAATAAACTTAAAATAATGTACATTTTAGAAATATTAAAGGTAATATGGAGTAATTTAGGAACCAATTAATTAGGATAACAATAAATAAATTAATTACTGTGATAATAAGTTTTAGTGTTTTTTGTTTCTGCATTGCTTCAGAGTTTAAAATATTACTTTTAAGCATAAATGGTGATAACTATATGATAGTTAATGATTACTTAATAGTAAATCAAAATATATTATTTCAAGAATATTGAGTCATGGATTAAAGAGAAACAATTACAGAATTTTTATCATGGAGAAAATGAAAAAATGAGCAGGAAGACCAGATTGCTACCAACTGCTGTTGCTGCTGCTCTGGTCAGAAAATCATGGAAAGGGACTCTGCCTCCAGCTAGAAGCCAGATGTGGGGTCTGGAAAAGAATGTTGCAAACTTTCACCTCAGTGAAAGTGACATGTTAATTTTTTTTTTTATTTTAAATGTAATTTTTACAGAGGCATATATTTTCTGGACTCAGAATAAAGCCTTTATGTTAGCAACAAGAAATGTAGCAAATACTGCTCTACATGGAAACTGACTTTCTGAGGAAGGTCATTCAGTTCTTCAGTTGTGCATCTCCACGTCTCAGAGGTAGTTCTTACAGCATATTAACCAAGCTTGCAAACTATTCATACCTCTGTGTCTGTGTCATGATTAATGAAAACACATTTTTACTTCCTGACTGATAGTTATAGTCATGGAGAGGTACCAAATAATTTATAAATGTTTAGTACAGATTGTGTCTGTATGAAAGCCATGATGCATGTAATAGAAATCAGTGGAAATTTTTTCAGGTATTAAAAAAAAACGGGTAAGTTATGTAAAATTATATTTGAACCCAAATGTTTATTTTAGGTAGGCTAATATGTTTTTGTAATATTTTGAGAATATATATATATATATATATATATATATATATATATATATATATATATATATATTTACTCAACTGTATACTAGTTAAAGTTCTGAATTTTGAAATATTTTCAAGTAAATATAATAATTTATTCTACAGATAGATAAATTCTGAAGTGTGTAAGATGATGTAGTATCTGGAAACGCTGCAAACAGCTTTACTGGGAGAAGATAAATGATAAGTACAAAAAACACCATCAAAATGGTAATACATTATATATATTGAACTATATGCACACAGAAGGCCTTGGGGATTAGGGTTCACGGAACAGCTAAAACAAAGACGATCAATTCTGTAGAAAGTTAGAACATTCCAGATGAGGAACAACTACAGTGGCAAGCAGAAGACAAGAAATTAACAAATGTTTAATGGTAACAAAAATGTCTAGTAAACAGTCCTTAGTAAAGTCCTCCTTGGCAACTGGGCAGCAAGGCCAGACCTTGTGGTACTTCACAGCCAGAATGAAGACTTTCAGCTGTACGCTCACAAACCAAAAAGCCTTGTAAAGATTTTGTGTTAATGATCACAATGGTTTGACTTTCATCTCTCCCTCTTTCTTTTGAAAAAGTGTGTATAGAAGGCGAAGCATACATTGACTGGTGACAGGTAATTTGAACAGATTGCCCCTGGTGGATTTGGGTGAACAGGATATGTTTAGTGTAATGGAAAAATTTCAAGATGGCTTGACTCTGAAATATTGAGAGAGAGAGAGAGAGAGAGAGAGAGAGAGAGAGAGAAAGACAGAGACAGAGACAGAGACAGAGACAGACAGAGACTCACAGAGAGACACACAGAGAGAGAGTCTAGAATATATACTCAAGGTCAATTTTGTTCATATAAAGTTTACTTCTCTAAAATGAATAAAATTGTGAGAGAAGCTTAAGTTTTAAGGTAGAGATGAAAAGTTAAGCTTTATCCTTATAAAACCTAGTGCATTCTTGTGAAGAACATAAGCTGGCTAGTTTTATGTGAGTTTGACACAAGCTTGAAGCACTGGGGAGAAAGGAGACTCACTTGAGAAGATGTCTCCATAAGTTTGGGATGCAAAATTCTTGTAGAGCATATTCTCAATTATTAACTGATGGTTAAGAGCATGCCATTTTTTGTACAGCCAGCTCTGGACTAGTAATTCTGGATTCTATTTTAAAAGCAAACTTAACATGCTGTTAAAAATAACCCAATATGCAAAATTCCTCCATGACCTCAGCACTAGCTACTGTCCATGTTTCTGCCTATTTTGGATTTTGTTGTGGCTTTCATCAATGGACTGTGATTCAAGATATGCAAATAAAGTAAACATTTTCCTCTTCAAGTTTGTTTGGGTTATGTATTTTGTCAAAGTAGTGGAAAGCCTAACTAAGGAAGATGGCAAATGAGCACTCATTACACAAGCAGAGAACTCTTGGTAAACAGGTCATTAGGTTTTACCATTCATCCACAAATAGTTTATATTTAGCATTTGTCACATGAAGCAAAACTGATCAATACAATAAAATATTAGCAGTAAGTGGTCCAGTGAATTTCCAGAGGTTGATAAAAATGATAAAAAAATTTAGCTGGGCAATAAAACTGAAATTAATGACTTTAAAAAGTCTTAGATACTGTGACTCTTGCAGGTCAGCTCTTTGGGAAGGCAGTCAGTAGGACAGTCCTGTAAAGATGGCTTATCATGGGAATCAGAAGGTGTGACACCTGTTAATAGAAAGAAGAGACTGACATAGTATAAGAGAAATGATTGCTGGAGTTTTGTCCAGGAGTAAAAGAAAAAAAAAAAAAGGTGGACAGGGTCAAGTTAAAGCAACTCATTCTCCATCACCAGAATGAGAGGAGGTCAAACAGCCGGGTGGACATATTTGACATGGACAACAGGATGCTGAGAATTCCCCCCTGTGATTATTTCTATTTTCCCAATTTCTTCTATTTTTATAGAAAATAGTTGTGGGTACCACGGAATTGGTGGCAGTGTTTGATTTTGAGAAAAGAAAAGAAATTGAGAAATACTTCTGTCAGCTTATTGGATGGAGAAATTGTGAGGTTTCTAGCCCCTTTAGGGCTCACCTGAGGTTAGT
Organism: Micromys minutus; assembly: GCF_963924665.1. Lineage (NCBI taxonomy): Eukaryota > Metazoa > Chordata > Mammalia > Rodentia > Muridae > Micromys > Micromys minutus. Next base: position 15,892,459 of record NC_137973.1, read on the forward strand.
TATCATGATGTAAAATGAGTTCAGTCAACAAGGTGGATAGTTTTCTTGCAAGCAGAACGAATAGAAGATCCCAGAGTGTAGATGCTCCAAAGAGTTTTATGTTCAACATAGATTAAACAAGCCGTGGGGATGCTTCAGGGGAATGAAAATCGTAAGTCATGGATTCCAGTTTTTATGTGGTAAAGAGTGAGAATTCAGTAGATATAGAAATTGTATGGTAAGATCTATGTGCTGTCAGGGTTGGTGTGGAAAAGTGGAAAAGTTGTATGAGTACTACACATTTAGGACATGTGATGCTGGCCTGGGGAAGCCAATCAGTCTTATTTTTAAAAAATGACCAAGAAAAAAAACTGAGGACCTGAATACATATTTGGAGTATGAGAAAAAAAAATTCCTGTGTTGGTATAGTTTAGCATTGAGAACCCAAATTAAAAATCAAGAGACTCTCTTTACTTTTATACCCTCCAGATCATAAACTGTATCCACATAGGTACATCCCATATATAAATGCATATATTAACATATAGACACACAACATAAATATATCCTATGTATATAAGCCTATTCATATATGTACATCCCATATATAAATGTATATATTTACATATAGACACACAGCACAAATATCTGCATGTATATACATATACATACTTATTCATATATATCCCTGAAGATGTATTATTTTAAATTATTTATTATATCTAAAGTATATGCCTGGTACAACGTTTAGAAATTTAGAAACTCTTTTTTTTTTAATTTAGAGAAGAAAATGTTTAGTTCCCATTAAGATGAATGATTTTTTGTGTATGAATATACAAAAATAAATTAAGAAAGCCAAATAAAATGATTTTTGTCAATCGAACTGTGCACTGTAAGTACCACCTTCCCTGCAGTGGAATTAGAAGGCATGAACAAATCTCTCAGTAAGACAAAGGCTACTCCGTGAGTGCAACCTTACAACATTGTCCTGACTTCTTTGGGTTTTATCAGAGGCTGAAATAGAGAAGTACAGCATAAAGAGTTCAGGTAAGAGATGTTCTACTGAAAAGGTACACGCTGAATTTAAATTGGAGAAATGCAGGAGTCTGTTTCTGAAGAGGGAAATGAAACCCAGTTTTGAGAAGGACAATAGCACCCTGGCCACAGCTCATTAGGCAGAGCAGAAGACCAAAGTCTGACAGCTTTCAGCTACCTATTCCAATAAAAGACTGCTAGGGAAGGCTTAAAAAATAGTAAATGCTTTTAATGAAGGCTCTGTGGGCAAGCTGTCAAAGCGTTCACATGTCATTTTAACGTGTTCCTCTTTTAAAAGTACAATAAAAACTGCTGTGGACACAGTGACCAGCATTTCTGCACAGAAAAAGTCCTCTGCTGCCCTTAATGGTCAATAATACCTTAATAGCACAAAATGTCCTGCTGAATGGTGGCTGTTGCCCTACAGGGGACATAGTCACATTGCAGAAGCAGTGCTGTTTAGTGACAATGCCTATTGTTACGGACTATGTTTTTTTTTCTACTTTTTTGATAGATTTTTTTTAATTATTTAAGAATTTGGTGGTTACTACAAAGAAATTGCTTTTTATTCTTTAGGTCAAATAAAGATTTGTCAGATATTTAAGAGTATCCTTAAAGCACTAAAATCCTGCAGAAAGTCTGAAGATTTAAGAAAGCATGTTGTCCAGAGAAACTGTTTTTAAATATAAACATATGTCATTATAATCAGTACATTTTATACATACATGTGAGCCCATGTGTAAGTATAATGACAGAATATGTAGGTTATTCAAAGCACATTAGGCACATAGGCAGAAATACCTCTTATTAGTTTTTCCTATACTTTCCAAACATGTTTAAGTTATTGTATTTATGTGTAATTACATAGTGAATGTGTGAAATAGGTAGGTATGTAACATAGTCAAATGCATAGCCTTTCTGTATGAATCTATACACTCCAGACAGAAATACAGATATTGCTGTCTCCTCTTTTTATAAAAAGCACTTTATTTATAAGACAGAGATAAATGTACAGATGTTTAAAAGCATTTTTGCATAAAACTATATGAGTGTATTTTTATCAGTACTTGATTTTTTTTTTAAGGTTTGATAGTGTGCATTGAAATGTGACTCATTACAGTGAGCATAAAGTAAAGGAAGTTGGAACATGAAATTAGTCAAAGTTTTCTTGGCGTGTAAAGATTAAACATAATGATTTTTAAATACCAAGAATTGCCAAAAGGCGACATTCTTAGATCTTGAATTATTAATGATCTAAGGTCTAGGTGTACCCCATTCTGAGAGGGTGCTATATACTTACTATTTTTTTCTAAGAAGGACAGAGGCTGCCATATTTTGGCTTTTTTTTTTTTTTAAGCTCATATGGTCTGTGAGTTGTTTTTTGGGAATACCAAGACAATGAATATAAAGTTGCGTTTGTACACAAAGGGTTAGGAGTATGTTAGTTCTGTTGTCTTAGGGAGACAGCAAAGGCCAAAGTTAGGTTTTCTTCAGAGTAGTATGTTGTTTTGAGTGTGTCTTTGTGACAGTGCCTGCAGAGAGTTTTATTGGTGATGGCATGGCAGGTCTCCAGTCTCTCAGAGTTTTAAAGGACTTTTTCGGTAGAGCCCATCATAGAGAAGGTAGGAAGGTTTGGAACAGACACACAGAAGTCAAAGCTTTCATGGCATAGGTCTGGAGATTGTTCTACTTTTTAACTGGCATGGACTTTGGATTTTGGCATGTAAAGAGAAGCCAGCTTAGTCATTATCCAGCCAATTATTTATTTTTCTTTCCACAAAGTCCTATCAATTTGTAGATTTTATGAATGATATAAGCATTTTATATTGTAAACAATAAAGCAAAATCCATTAATAAATGTTAAATATGTTTAAAATACCAGCGAATGTTGCATGCGCAAATATTTAACTTCAAGAGTAAAGTCACCAAATATCCTTTTATCTCAGTAGCAGACCCATAAAAATAACCTTCATGGCAATACAATCCCTACTTCTGACATTTCCTAGATGCTTGTAATGGTTTGTATATTCTTGGCCCAGAGAGTGCCACTATTAGAAGGTGTGGCCCTGTTGGAGTAGGTATGTCACTGTAGACATAGACTTTAAGACACTCATCTTAGTTGGAAACCAGTATTCTGCTAGCAGCCTTCAGATGAATATGCAGAACTCTCAGCTCCTGTACCATGCCTGTCTGGACACTGCCATGCTCCCACCCTGATGATACTAGACTCAAACTCTGAACCTGTAAACAGGCCCCAATTAAATGTTATCCTTGTAAAAGTTGCCTTGTTCATGGTGTCTGTTCAGAGCAGTTAAACCCTAAGATAAGACTTTACTATAACTCTTGGCTAGTAAGCTTCCTAAATATTGATTTAAATTACAAGTGTCTCCTCACAGTGTATATATTGCATAGGTTATAAAAAACTTTATGCCTGTTATATATAGTTTAAATTTTGAAAATGAATAGATATAGATTGTTTTTATTTTTGTGTTTCTGAGATTGCTAGCTTCCAGAATATTTAAAATGTTACATAAAATTTTATTATGAGTAAAATATGTATTTCACATATAAGACTTAATTAATCCCAACTATGTACCATGAACAAAATAGCCTGTGGAACTATATCTGAATTCTCTTTCTTTTCTAAGACCAAAATACCTGTGCCTACATACTTGGTGATATAGTACATTCAACTCACGGAGACAATCATGCAACTGGTGTCACATCTGTTGAGTTCTGGTGAGGACCTAGTGTCTGTGTCTTAACATAATGGTAAACACATGGTGGGAACATGTAAAATGGACAAAGGCTGACAAGAAGAACATAAAAGGGACTCACTGTCTATATTTGCCTTTTTAAAAAATTAATAGATTATTATCCCAAGAAGTCACTTGACAGAGTTAAAAGTCCATTCATCTCATATGACTGAGATTCTCTGAGTTACTGAACATACTGAACCAAATTCAAAAGAGACCAAACTCCTAACAGTTTCTCTAAGTCAACATCATTGCCCTGAGGGTCAGCTTTTAAGCACAGAGGGTTTGGTGGTACACTTCGTCTTGACCTGACTCACCAACAGGATGAAGTGGAAACAGTCTTAGATGCTGAGAGTAAGATGATGAAAAACACTCTACAATGGTTCCATATATCTTCTAATTGCTGAATTTATGTAAAATAGTTTAATATTTTTGAAGTAAATAAGAAAACTAAATAGCTTTGTTTTTAGGAGTGTTTAAAAAATCTCCCTGTGTTTATTTTTGACAATATTATTTCCACAACAAATTTTAATATGTTTGCTTAAGTGTGTGCAGGTTCAAAGCATCCTAGGAGATCATTAGGAGTTCAAACCAGAATGATGGGGTAATGGGGAACAAAAGTAAACAAGTAAAACTCAACAGTGTTCAGAGAAAAAGTGTCCAACTTCCTGCACTTACCTTCTTGCAAAAGTACTCCGCAAGCTACAGGCACCTTTCACTGTAAGATCCGGTGTGATTCACTGAAGAATTTAGATCTCTTACTTTGTTATTCAGGGATAGAACATAAATACAATGAAAGATAGGACAGGGACAAGTCACAGATAGTGGACTCTCTCTGTCTCTGCCTGTCTATCTGTCTGTCTCTGTCTCACTCTGTCTCTCTGCCTCTCTCTCTCTGTATGTGTGGGGGTTATATGTGTGTGTGGGGGGGGGTCTTTCTCTCTGCATTTCAGAGATCTATCAGCAGTTACATAAGTACTCTCAAACAAAAGGAGAGGAATTTTTCATTACTTTTATATCCAACTTCAATCCTAGGCAAAAACAAACAAACAAATGATAACAACAATAACACCCACAAAATAACCCTGGACTTCATCCTTTGGGTAGCTTTCCACTAAAATAGTATGAAATAAAAATGAAACAAAAAAGGTTCAATTGATTCATCAGGAGTTAATTGACCTCAGCAGTACTGAAAACAAAAGCGACAGTAAAAATAGTTCTTTTAGGAAGTAGCCCAGGGTGCAATTGCAACTTAAATTAGGTCTTCTTTCTGAATGACATGTAGTTTTACAGAACAGATCCACGTAAAACCACAGTGACAGATCTGAGGCATTGGCTTCCTTGGGCAATTAAGGGAGGATGTGTGGTTGAATAGAAAGAACAGGAACAAAGAGATTCTTGGTATGACAAGTACAATATTTTTGTTGTTATGATGTTAACACAATTGTCTACATTCAAAGCAGATGTTTTCTATGATGTATGGATTACAAATCTACCAAGAGCTGGATAATATCAAGCAAAATATGCATATATTAATAATGAAAAGTATGACAAAGAAGAAATTTAGATACTTGGAAGAACTAAAAGCAAATGATTAAGGAACACATGCAAACCAAGGAAATAAACATGCCATAAAAAGTGAGATCCCCATAAGGCCATTTACAAGATTAGTAGCACAATCAGGAGACTAGAAAGGAGGCACTGAGTATATGAGTAAGTATGAGCTCTCATGTTATTCTAGTCCTCGTTGAGAGGGAGAGACCTGTAGAAGCTGCAAACCATTTGCTGCATAGACAAATTGATTTAGAATTAGGAAAGATAATTCAGACATGTAAATAAGCAAATGGAAAACCTACTATATTCATCTTAATCCACTGTCACATAGAGGAGATGGAGAGATTATAGAAAAGATTAGAGATATAAATACATAGATATAATATAGAGAGATATAAATACATGATATAAATTCATGGAATCCGTTTAAACTATACAGAAAAATACAAAGGCATGCACAATGAAAGATGAGTATCGAGAAATGATCTTTAAGGCAGATAATTGAAGCAGTCAGAGATGGGTCAGCAAAAGATCTCAGTGGTAGAGGAGTCTGCTTATGATACATGACACTTTGGCTTTGACTCTATTATGGCAAACAAATTACAAGTTAACTGAAATGCTCCTGAGTTCATCTATGTTTCCATAAATAATGATTACATTGTTTGGAGAAGGTAATGGTGTAGCTTACTTGTTAAACACATTGTATCCTGTGCAAAATTTCTCTTGAAACACCCCTAGGATCCCATAAACAATAACCAGTCATGGTGAAATATGCCTATCTTTTGAGCACTAGGTATGTAAAAATGGGGATGTGAAGTTCAAAGTCATCTTTAGCAGCATAGCAAGTTCAAGCAAAGCCTGAAATAAACAAATCCATGTTACAAAAACAAAGCAAGACAAAAACAAATTTCCCAAAGCAGAATTCAATATTTATAGATAGACTGCTGAGACGCTGTTGTCAAACAGGATTTGTTTATGTTGAAACATGAGTGAAATACTGTTGTCAACAAAGTGAAATTAAATAAACTTACTAAACATAAAATAGAATACACGAGACACTATGCTTTTTTTTTTAAATTTTCTGTTTCTGTTACAGAATATCCTGACAAAACTATCTAAGGATGACAAAGCATGTTCTGACTCATACCTCAAAATGGAGAACAGCCAGTGCCTTAGTTAGGGTTTTACTGCTCTGAACAGACACTATGACCAATGCCACTGCTATAATGACAACAATTAATTGTTGAGGGCTTAGAGGTTCAGAGGTTCAGTCCATTATCCTCAAAGCAGGAAACATGGTAGCATCCAGACAGGCATGGTTCAGGTAGAGCTGAAAGATCTATTGTCTTCATCTGAAGGCAGCCATTGGAAGACTCAATTCCAGGGGTTAAACGTAGGAGTTTAAAGTCTATGCCCACAGTGACACACCTATTCCAATAAGGCCACACACATTCCAAGACCACACCTCCAAGTAGAATGACTCCCTCGGTCAAGCACATTCAATCCAGCCAGGAAAGCAAAGTTGCTCACATCCCTTCTGGAGTAGAGAAGGAGAGCATGAGTGTCATGGTGACTGTCAGTTCCTCCTCTCCACTTGTACATTCTAAGTTGCCAGCCAATGATGGGGAATACACCAGTATGTGGATTTTTCAATTTAGTTTATAATATGACTCTTCACAAATATGCCAGAGTTCTATCTAGTCTTTCAGTCAATTTGACAATCAATATTGATTATCATCATCATCGAATGTCAAATAAAAATACTGAAACATGTCACATTGCAGCTATAAACATCTACACCTTTACACTGAAGATTGTGAACAAATTACAACATAAATTATATTCAAATCAAAATCAAAAATCTTAAAAGTTTAAAAGTCTAAATATCTTAACTATGAGATCCTATAAAACTCACAAGTTACATAACTTTTAACAATTAACTGCACAGAGTAAACAATATTTCACTGAATATTTTTAATTCAATTTACATTCTGATCACTGCCCCCTGACTAATTCCATCCTGACAAAATCTTTCCTGGCCTCCATCCTTTTCTCTTCTTCTTTTTGGCATTTTGTAGTTGTTGTTGTTGCTGTTATTTTGTTTTTTTATTTTTTTGAATATTCTTTGTATTTACATTTCAAATGTTATTCCCTTTCCCCTCACACTCATCTCTTTTCCTCTCCAGTTGTTTCCATGAAGGTGCTTCCTCTCTCAACCAGCCATACCCTTTAGCACCTTGGCATTGCCCTACACTGCATAAATGCACCTTCACTAGACCAAAGGCCTCTCCTCCCAATGATGACAAAAATTGCTATCCCCTGCTACATATGTATCTGGAGTCATGGTTCTCTCCATGTGTGCTCATTGTTTGTTGTTTTAGTCCCTGGGAGTACCGGAGTGTTTGGTTGGTTGATAATGCTGTTCGTTGCATAAAGTTGAAAACCCTTTCAGCTATTTCAGTCCTTCCTCTAGTTCCTTCAATGTGGTTCTCCTGATCCGCCTGATTTTTAGCTGCAAGCATCCTCAACTGTATCTGTATGACTCTTGCAAAGCCTCTGAGGAGGCATCCATATCTGGCTCCTGTTCGTAATTACTTCTTGGCATCAGCAATAGTGCTTGGGTTTGGTGGCTTCATATAGGATAGATTCTCAGGTAAGGAAGTTTCTGAGTGATCTTTTCTTCAATCCCTGTTTCTTTATTTGACCTTGTATTTTCTCCAGTGAATGCTTTATTCACCCTTCCAAGAAAGACTGAGACATGCACATTCTGGTCCTCCTTCTCTTTGAGCTTCATAAGGTCTATGAATTGTTTCTTGGTTATTCAGAGATTTTGGACTAGTATCTGCTTATCAGTGAGTTCATAACATGTTTGTTCTATTGTGACTGGATTACATCACTCAGGATGAGTTCTTTTAATCCCTCCATTTGCCTGGCAACATCCCTAGTCATTAGGAAGATTTAAATCTAAACAATCCTGAGATTCTACCTCACACCAGTCACAATGACTATGATAAAAAACCCAGGTGACAGAAGATGCTGGTGAGGATTCAGAGAAAGAACACTCCTCCACTGTTGGTGTGGTTATAAGCTGGTACAACAACTCTGGAAACCAGTCTTGTGGTTCCTCAGAAAATTGCACATAGTACTCCCTGAAGACCCAGCTATACCATCCTGGGACTACATCCAAAAGATGCTCCAACATATAACAAGGACACATGTTCCACCATGTTCATAGCAGCCTTATTTATAATAGCCAGAAGCTGGAAATAACCCAGATGTCCTTCATAAAGCAATGGATACAAAAATTGTGGTACAATTGCACAGTAGAGTACTACTTAGCTATTAGAAACAATAACATTATGAAAATCCTAGGCAAATGCACAGCTTTCTCTTATAGAAGGTGGATAATTTTCCCTGGGTATCCCCACACTTTACACCTCAAATCTCTGCAGGGCTAGGCAGATCTTCTCCCACTGAATCCAGTCAAGGCAGCATAGCTGGGGAACATATTCCACAGACAGGCAACAGCTTTACAGATTGCCCTTCTCAAGTTGTTGGTGGAGTCAAATGAAGATCATGAATAATATCCACTAAATATGTGTGTTGGGAGAGTTGTAGGTTCAGTCCTTTTATGCCTTCTGGTTGGTGGTTCAGTGTCTGAGAGCTTCTCAGGGTTGACTATCCTGGTCTTCCAGTGGAGTTTCTATCTCATTTGGACCCTCAATCATTCCCCCTATTCTTCAATAAGTGTTCCCAGCTCCATCCACTGTTTCACTGTAGGTCTCTGCATCTGTTTCAGTCAGTTGCTGAGTGGAGCCTCTCAGCAGACAATTATTCTAGCTCTTATATATACAAATAATAGAGTATCAGAGGAATTAGTGCTTTCTGGTGTGATTGGTCAAGTTGGGTTGCCTATTGGACTTTTTTTTTCTTTTTTTCTTTTTTTTTTCTTTTCCTTCCAGTTTCTACTCCATCGTTATCTCTGCTTCTCCCATAGCCAGGACAAATTTTGAGTTGAAAGGTTTGTGGGTTTGTTAGTCACCTTATTGGGTGGTATGCCTGAGTATATAAGGACAGCTTTTCAAATCCCATAACCCTATTGCTATAATGCTCAATTAAAGTTACCCTGTAGACTCTAGAAGTCTCCTTACACCCAGGTCTTTGACACTCCCTAATAATGGCCCCCAAACCACAAATGTCACCAGCCACAGATCCTCAATCCCCAGACACTCTGACCCTTTCTTCTCCTTCTTACCATGCCTAAACCTGAACCTTAACCCTACGCTTTCACTTTCTTTTTCCTCCTTACCCCCTTCAATGCCCTATAATTATGTTATTCCCCTTTCTAAATGAGATTCTAGTATCCTTGCTTGGCTGTTTCTTCTTTTTTAGCTTCTTTTGGTCTGTAGAGATATAGCCTTGATATTCTGTATGGTATGGCTGAATCGCTCACATAAATGAGTACATACTAAGCATTCTTTTCGAGGTCTGGATTACCTCACTAATAGTGTTATTTCATTTTTCTTTTCTTTTTTGTTTGTATTTTTTATTTTTATTGAATATTCTCTGAATTTACATTTTAAATGTTATCCCCCCAACCACGTCTCATCTGCTTTCCCACTCCCCTGGCTTCCTTGAAGTAGCTCCCTCTCCTGGTCATCCTCTTTTATCTCAGCACCTTGGCATTCCTCTCTACAGGGAAAAAGGAGACTTCTCTGGACCATAGGCCTCTCCTCTCCCTGATGCCAGAAAATGCTATCCTCTGCTACATATACAGCTGGAGCCATGGGTATCTGCTTGTGTACTCATTCGTTGGGGATTTAGTCCCTGGGAACTCTGCAGGGTTTGCTTGATTGATAATGTTGTTCTTAGAATGGGTTTGCAAACCCTTTCAGCTCCTTCAGTCCTTTATCAAGCTCCTTCATTGGGCTCCCCCTATTCAGTCCAATGGTTACCTTCAACCTGATCCTATGAGGTGGTATCCATATCCATCTCAGGCTTCTGCGAGTAAGCATTTCTTGGCATCAGCAAGAGTGCTTGGAGTTGGTGGCTTCGTTTGGGATAGACCTCCAGATAAGGCACTCTCTAGATGATCTCTTCATCAATCCCTGATCCTCTATTTTTTCATGTATTTCCTCCAGTGAGTGCTTTATTCTCTCTTCTAAGAAAGACTGAGGCATACAAATTCTGGCCTTCCTTCTCTTTGAGCTTCATAAGGTTTGCAGATTGTTTCTTGGATATTCCATGCTTTTTAGACTAGTATCTGCTTATCAGTTACTGTATACCTTAATTAAATACCTTAGTTAATCCAATACCTTAATTAAAAATGGTGTACAGAGCTAAATAACAGATTCTTAACAGAGAAAACTTAATGACTGAGAAGCATCTAAAGAAATTCTCAACAACCTTAGTCATCAGATAAATGCAAATAAAAACAACCCTGATTTTCCACCTTACTCCAATCAAATTGGCTAAGACTAACTGAAGCAATTGCCCATGCCATAGAGAATGTGAAGAAAGAGGGGCAAAATCAACTGGTGGGCCCTCAGAAAATTGGAACAAGTTCTACCTAAAGATCTAGTTATACTACTTTTGGGCATAGATCAAAATGATGTTCTACCATACCCCAAGGATACAGGCTCCAATATAAGCATAGGAGCTTTATGCATAACAGTAAAAAAATAGCTAGAAACAACCCAGATACCTTTAAAACAATTAATAGGCAAAGAAAATGTAGTTCATCCTCACAATCAAACATTATGCAGGTATTAAGAATAAGGACATGATGAATATGAATGAAATTAAAAAAATATCATCCTGAGTAAAGTAACACAAACCCCAAAGCACATGCATGATATGTCCTCCCCAATAAGTGGAAATTAGACATAAAGCACAAAATGTCCATAATATAACCCACAGAGCAAAAGAAGTTAAAAACAACAACAAGAACAAAGGAAGGCCCACATGAAGAGCACACTTAAAAGGAGGAACAAAATAGTACTCTAGTGGGAAGGATAAAAGCTACCATTATATATAACTAATATACTGTAATAAATAATCAAATAAAAAGGAAGAAAAAAAACCTTTAAAAAAAAAAGTCTGTTTGTGAGAGGGGATGTGGATAGGAATGGGGGCAAGATGTGGGACCAGACAGGAGTGAGACTCCTAAGGTATGCAGATACCCAGGGAACCCCACATTCTCATAGGTGAAGTGAAAGGGCAATGGAAGAGCCTCAATGGAGCCACTGGGAAGGGACAGCACTTTGGATGTAAATAAAAAATACATTTATAAATTAATAAGAAAATGTCTTAGAGATATCAATAATGCAGGTATTTTCCTAAACATAATAAATGCAATATACATCAAACCAATTGCCAACATCAAATTAAATGGAGAGAATATTAAAGCAATTGCACCATAATCAGAGACATGCTAGATATCTTGATGACTAGTGTCCCAACCTTTTTGTTATTCCAAAATAGTTCCAGACGTTTATAAAACATTTCATTAGGTCTATGATATTGAAAGTTCAACTCCTTGGCACCATATCTGTGTTATTTTTTTTTTTCTGGTGGTCTCATAAAACCCATGACCAAAACAACTTAAAGAATATAGGGTTTACTTTGACCTAGATATCAAGATATTAGTCTACTGTGATGGAGAAAGTAAGCTTGAAAGACCTGTTATCATTTCATCCACAGTCATAAAACAGTGAACAAAGAGTACATGGGTACATGGTCCACTGCTGCCCATTTTCCTCTCTCACTTGTACAGTTTAGAATCCTTGCAAGAGAATGCCATGAGCAGGAACAGTGGGTATGCACAGACACCTCACCTGTCTCCCAGGTGATCGTGATTCTAGGTACTACCAACTTGACAATTACTATTAACCACAACATTACAGGAAAAATGCCTAAAGAGAGTTTATAGATCAATGACACGAAAGTATAAGAGGAAGATGCAAAAATAGTATAAGCCAAGTAGTTTGAGAGGCAATTGTAGAAAACTATGCAAGATGAATAAAAATAAATGCAGAAGAGAAAGATCTAAACCATACCCAGACTTCACCTGCCTTTTTGCAATTATGCTGATGAAACACATTGAGGTGTTGTTCAAACACACAGAACAGACTAGATTTTAGAACTCTAACCTTCTCCTCTACAGGACACAATTCTATGCATTGTGATAAAAATGCATAGAAATGCAAGTATAGAAGAATAACAGCAGGGATTTGTTAATCAAAAGAGAGATTACATAGTCAAATTATGTCAGATAGTATCAAATGTCAAAATGGGAGACAGAAATGTAATGGATGAAGTGAGGAAGAACAGAGTTAACTAGACAAAGGGGAAACAATTGTTAGCTTATATTGTATGAGAAAATAAAGTAAAATGAAATTGAAAACTGAACTAAATTATGCAGTAATATTAGAGAAAAGTCATTTTTAATAAAGAAATTTTATCTGGATATTAAGTAATAAAAATTCTTCATTTTATGTACTAATAGTGATTTTGAGACTTATACCTCCAAATGAGATACACACTTTATCATATGTATGTTAAAGAGGAAGAGTTTAAGTGTGAAGTTAATTAAAGGTACAATGAAGAAACTTCAGGTGTTATAAGTTAGCCTACTACTAAAAAATTAGACATTCTGCAGCTCACATAAAATATAGAGACAGTCATCATGGATTCAGACATATTGCAAAAGTTTCAGGATTACTGAAATGAACATGTTCTTTGATAACAATGAACTACATTTGAAATCATGTGTTTAGTGATAAGTGATGCTACTTAAACAGAGAATGCTAAAAGCACTGTTGAAAAAACAGATAAAACAGATAAAAAAAGCTTCAATGAATCACTTATAAACACTTAAAAATAAATTTCAAAGCAGCAGCTTCAGGTAATTTTGTTACTTTAAATGCTGTTTTTAAAACAGATGTCTCCAAGTTAATGATTTGTATTCTAATTTCTATTTTACAAAATAAAATGAAAACCAAGAAATCCAGCAAATTCAGAAGCCTGAGAGGCATAGGAACGAAGTTCAGAAAAATGAAGAGTGATATAAGAAAAGTTATCTGCAAAGCAAAAACTTTATTCTGGAAAAGCTAATGAAATTGCTAGGCTATCAACAGTGACCAACATAGAAACATTAACATGCAAAGTCAATGTTGCTAACAAAAACTGAGATTGAAGAAACCAGAAATTCTGAATCTCTAAACAACATGAACACACAATCAACATTAATGATACAGCCAAAATGCACACATTCTAAGATTTAAAAAAAAAATACCAAACGATAAACTTTAAGAACTGCGTTTAAAAATCTAAATATTGTTATCACTAAATAAGCTAAGTTACCAGTTTGCATTTACTTGCCAAACCATCAGGAGTCAAACATGCTTCAAAGTTCTCTGCTTTTGAATAAAATATATCATTATACATGTTCAGTTGGGACTATGAGAGAGAAGGAGCAATGGGAGAATGTCTTAATCTACTTAATCTTTCATGCAGAAGTGAAGATAAGTGTTGGTTTAAAGTAAGTACCTAAGATGCCAGGTGGCTGTGAGACTGTGTTCAACAGAAGCCCCATGAGAACTTACGGTTGATAGGTAGCCCTAGCCATAGCCTTGGCCTCCAGGATCAACAATTTCATTTCTGAGAATGATGAAAGGCTAATGCTGCACCCTTCCTTACAGCTCAGTCTCAGCCTCAATTTCATCATGGGTGGACAATTCCTTCCTCCAGAATCTGTGTCCTGTGACTACATTTACTCAATAATCTTTTCTTTCCTAATTTCCTGTGTATCAAAACTGCATTATGATGTTAAAATTTTTCTGTGTGTCCTATATCTCTATCTTATTTCAACAAGATCTTTGTACCTTTTTACCAAAACAAAATGCTGCACTTGAGTGGGAACGGTTCACTAATCCTAGAGCTGTCAAGGAGGCTTGTACCCTAACTATATGTGATATGGAAAATCCTTGTCATGACTTAGTAGTCAAATTCAAATTTTACTGATAATGTCAAGTAAACATAATTAGATGAATGAAATCTCCTTTTCCATGTGTTGCTTCAAGCATTGGAAAGAAATAAATAACTTTTCCACATATCATACAGACTTACATATCTACTTTTTGATATTTTTTATTTGTTTTGTTTTGTTAGGGTTTTATTGGATATTTTATTTATTCACATTTCAAATGTTGACCCCTTTCCCAGTTTCCCCTCTGATAATCACCTATCCCATCTTCCCTTGCCCTGCTTCTATGAGGGTGCTCCTCCAACAACCCACCCACTCCCACCTCACTGCCCTGGCACTCTTTATACTCAGACATCAACCCTTCATAGGACCAAGGGCCTTGCCTCCCATTGATATCTAACAAGGTCATCCTCAGCTACATAAAACACTGGAGTAATGAGTCCCTCCATGTGTTTTCTTTGGTTGGCAGTTTAGTCTCTGGTGGTTCTGGTGTGTATAGTTGCTTGATATTGTTGTTCTTCCTATGAGTTGCAAACCCCATAAGCTCCTTCAGTCCTTTCTCTACCTCATCCACTGGGGACCCCATGCTCTCAGTTCAATGGTTGGCTGAGAGCTTCTGCCTCTGTATTTGTCAAACTCTAGCAGAGCCTTTTAGGAAACAGCTATCTCAGGCTCTTGTCAGCAAACACTTTTTGGCATCTGCAATAGTGTCTGGGTTTGGTGTCTGTATATGGGATGTATCCCCAGGTGGGGCAATTACAATGTTTTGCTGACAATCCACACAGGGATAATGAAAGGTTGAAGGGACAATACTAACAAATGTTATTCCTGAGATCTTATAAAAGAAGTTCTTTGTGTCTTATAGATGACATCACTGTAAAAAAAAAAAACACATGGAACTTTGAAGTTTATGTTTCCATGCTTTTTCAAAGATGATGTTAGGAGACTACTGAGGAAACTTTGAAACCTAATATGCAGCATTAGGATTCTATCAGTTCAACTCCAAGCATTTGGAAACTTTAGGTCTTCCTCCATTACTTAAATTTGCAACAATATTTTCTCACTCATTACTTGATACTATTTATCTCTTCTACATTCATCCCTTTATATTTTTATATCCTTTATCCCATTTAGTACCCTATTCTAGAACAATAGAATGAAATGAGAAATTAATTCCAGAATAACTTAGTTTTCTACACCAGCAATCATGAGAAATAACCTACTGCAATCACATACCCCAAAATCTAGCCTGGCACTGACTACATAAATAATTATCATTGAGACCAGAATCCATGTCTGTATACATAAATACTCATATGTTGTTTGGATGGCTATGGTGTGACTACTTATGGGATCCAAAGGCCCATGGTCTAAAGGCTCTACCAATAGCCTGTACTGTATGATTCAGAGTTCAGTGATCTATGCTAATGTGAAGGACGTCCTTGGAAAGTAACATTGAAAGTTATGCAGATCCCTCCTCTTTGTTTTCAATTTTTGTGAAGTGAACAGACTACCTTGATACTGTGTCATGTCGTGATTGACCTTGGCACTGTAGTCTCAAATGCCCTGAAAGGGAATGAACATAAGATGAAACCTCTAAATCTATCAGCTAAAATACCTTTTCTTACACTAAAATTGATATAAGTTGACTAATGGTATTTTAAGGACCATGGGATTTAAGGACTCCCAAATGATGAAGCCTACTTAGCTCTAGAGAGGCCCAAAATACCCAGGAGAATTAAAGAAGCGTGCCCATATTGTCCTAACAGATGGTAGAGGAAGTGATGAGAAATCTCAAGGATATGTGTGGTTTGAAATGAATATGTAATATAAGACAAGAAAAACCAAAGGACTACTTATCACAGAGTACCAAATAATGACCACCAAGGAGGACTACAAATAAATACCACTGAAAATGCACAGCAGTGGATGTTCTTATGTACGTGCTAATAAGTGAGTGAGTGTTAGCCAAAAAGTACAGAATACCTAGGACATAACTCACAGAAGTTACAGACTTCAACAAGCAAAAAGGTCAAATGAGGATGCTCCTATTCCATTTTGTAGGGGGAAGAAAATAATCATGGGAAACAGCGGGAAGGAGAAATTTGGGAATGAGAGGAAAGGTTATGGGGAGAGAAGAACAGTGGTCTAACAGAATGAACAAAAATATGGAGCCTCAGAAGATGGGAGTTAGGGAGACCCTATAGAATGTAGTAGAGACCAGGGAGGTTGCTCTCAGAACTCAATGGTACTGACCGTAGATGAAGTGCCCACCTCCGGTAGATAGACAGGGCCTCAAAGAAGAGATGATGTTACCAATGCAAGTCATAATTTCTGTCCCAGAAGAGTTTCTGTCTAACAGAACTGCAGGGACAAAAATAAAGAAGAAACTGCTGGAAAGGTGGTTCAGTGACAAGTCCAACTGGGGATCCACCTCATGGGGAGACACTAAGCCCTGACACATGTCTAATGCTATATTCTGCTTACAGATAGAAGCCTAGAAAGACTGTCCTCTTAGAAGCTCAACCAGCTTTGACTGATGCAGATTCATATATTTATACTCAATACCTGGACTGAAGTATAAGATCCTTATGGTTTAATTAGGGAAAGAGTGGGAAAAGTAAAAGAAGGATGACGCCACAGGAAGACCAGCAGTCTCAACTCACCTAGACCCCTGGGAGCTTCCAGATACTGAACCACCAACCAGGCAGCATACATGAGCTGGTCCAAGTTCCTCACCTCACACATGAACACACACACACACACACACACACACACACACACACACACACACAAACACACACACACAAACACACACACACACACACACACACACACACACACACACACACACACACACACTCACAGAGCAGAGGACTGTCTGGTTAGACCTTAGTGAGAGAAAAGACACAAAAATCTTGAGAGACTTAAGGACCCACCTAGAAGAGGGGAGGCCTGCTCATAGGGGAGCACCCTCTCAGGGACAGGGGAGTAGGGATGGAATGAGACAATGTTGGTGGGAACAAAGAAAAGTACACCAGATGGATTATAAATAACATTAATTAATCTAAACAAAAATCAGGACTTACTAAAGCTCTTTCCCTATTTAATGGAAATAGGATAATGGTACAAAATAAGTAAGGACTGGGGATGTTGAGTATATTAGATTCAGCCTATGGCACATTTCATTCCAAAGAACTAAACAGCAAAACAACAAATGAGCTTTTAGATTTAGATAATGTCAGTATGGCATCTGTACCATGAAGGAATAATTATTATGGGTAATGGTGGTCTGAAGATGCTCGGGCTCCCTTTCTCTTACTTTTCCCAGTTGTAGTCATTGCATCTTGGTAGAAAAGATTTTTGATAATGTTAATAACATGAAGCACATAAATGGAGTAGTCCCATCCTATCTCAGTTTAGTTCTTCAATTTTGTCTCAAATGAGAATGAAGAGATTTTTGAGGGTCACTAGAGACTGGACTTTAGCAAGAACATGGTGTTTATATTCTTTTATTGCCAAGTAAATTAAAAATTCCTCAGGTATTTGATAGGTCATGGATCTAATGAGAATATTGTCTATTTATGTAAGTATAGTGGATCAGGCCATACAAATTCATATGAAAAATATGGTAGTAAATGTAGTGTTGCAACCCAAAGGTGCTGAGAACTCTCTTTTCTCTGTACAATAGAGTTCCCATAAAAGGTATTTAACATGGTCAGTTGTAGTATGTCACACTGCTGTATTTTAATGATGGTATCACTTAGATTTGACAGGAAGAGTAATATGTGACTAGTATGCAAATTCTCTAGTAGTATGGTTTTCAGAATTTGGAAAGTAAGTCCTGCAGACTTTTGGAAGCCTGTCACTTAGTAATAATTTTAAGGCCTGTTTATATGAAAATTTTAAGGAAAACAAAATAAATCCCATTGCATATTACATCTTTTTTGACAGAGTGAAGCATTTGAAAAGATTTTCGTGTTCCTGGAGAAAACATATGGGGATCTGGTTTAGATCCAATGATAAAAGGCATGAAGGCTGCTAGATTTCATGCAAGCTGAGTAAAAAAGTGCTCTCTACAGTAGGTCCAGGTAAAGAGGCTTCCACGTTCAAAGTGTAGGCAATATAGAAAAGATTGACTCTACTATTCAAGTTCTTGCTAATATGTAAGGATCAAGTTTGACATTTATGGTGAATTTGAATGGCAGAATTTTAGAATATGCTTTAGTAGTACAAGACTCAGTCCTACCATGGGTAGTGAAGGTTTAGATATATTTTTAGAAACATTTCTGGCATGATACCCAGATCTAGGAGAAAGAGCACTTGATCACAGAATACCACATGGCTGTGTTTCAAGAACAAGTTACTGAAGCCGAAGAATAGTAAATGAGATTGGAATGGCAGGCAATAAAGGCAGACAGGCAGACAGCAATAGATAATACAGAACATTGCACAGCAGGCTAAAGAGCTTCAAATGCAGTGATAATAGTGGGAACTGACAAATCTAATAGATAATTCTCAAAGAACTTTTTTGCTGCTGTGAGAAGTATAGGCCAGTGCAATGAGAACAAAGATGAAACGGAGTAAATCAGTAGAAAGATAATGAATTAGAGTAGTAACCATGGTGATTTCAAAATTAGTCCCTCTCTGTTTGTTTCCAAATGAAAATAGTAATAGTGGGTGATAGTGAGTAGAGATTGATTTGTGTCATGAATTCTCAGAATTTAATATTTGTGTGAATCTCTTGATGATTCAGTTAACATAAGGTAATCTGAATCTGTCTTTTTGCACCCGGTAATGTGGTTTTGTAATTTTGCAAGTTCACAGGTGTCGATGTCTATAGTCATACTCAGACAAAGAAATTAGAAAATGATTCTAGGGTTTGGGTTGTGAGGTAGAAATGATGATTTCACTAGAGGTGCTCAGGGACAATGGGTAGTTTTTGCTTTAAAAATTTAATAGTAACTCTATATATCCATCCTGAGGTAATGCATAAGAGTGAGTGTGCCATTCTCAAGGCCAAGGATAGAGCCTGATTAGAGAAGACACTTTAACATTTGTTACCATTCAACCACTAACAAGGCCAAGGGCTGGGCACAGAGAACACTGGAAAGCACAAAGTGAACTTACAATGAGGCTCCGAGATCGCCTGGACTGTATGTGTTGCTTTAGCTTTCCAGCTTCTGATGATGGACTTGAATACAGCATCTCTTTAGGATGCACACAGACCTATTAATGATTTAGTGTTTACTTATAACAAAGGTGAAAAATCAGATGAGTCACCTGTTTATAAACCTTTAAACAATAGCAGCTACCTCACTCTATAAAATATGACTTCGTGAAGCTGTTCTAAAACAAACACACAACAATGCTCCATGAAAGTTCCTGTAAGTTACATTACCCCCTAAATTAAAGTTTACATTTCAATGACTCCTGATACTAAAATAATTTTGAAAATTAACACTTTTTTTGTTTTTTCTCCTTTGTTTTCTTATTGGATATTTTTATTTACATTTCAAATGTTATCCCCTTTCCTGGTTTCCCCTCTGAAACCCCCATCTCCCATCCTTCCTCCTGCTGCTTTCATGAAGGTGCTACCCCACCCACCACTTCTACCTCCCTGCCCAGGCATTACGCTACACTGGGGCATTGAGCCTTCTCAGGACCAAGAGTCTCTCCTACCATTGATGTCCTACAAGGCCATCCTGTGCTGTATATGTGGCTGGAGCCATGGTATTCCACCATGTGTATTTTTTGTTTGATGGTGTAGTCCCTGGGCACTATGGGGTTTCTGGTTGGTGAATAACAAAGTGTGGTTACTTCAGTCCTCTTAGAAGGAAGAAATATGCAGACAAAGTGTAGAGCAGAGACAGAAAGAAATGCCATCCAAAAAACTCCAACCTGAGGATTCATCCCATGTTCAAATGCCAAACCCAGACACTGGTAGATGCCAAGAAGTGCATTCTGACAGAAACCTGATATAGCTGTCTTCTGACACATTCTGCTAGAGTTTGACAAATACAGAGGCAATGCTCACAGCCAACCATTAGACTGAGTATGGGGCCCCCATGGAGGAGTTTGAAAAAGGATTGAAGTAGCTGAAGGGTTTGCAACCCTATAAGATCACTTTTGTTTCTTAAATTAAATGATTGGAGTATGCACACACACACACACACACACACACACACACACACACATATATACATGTATATATGTACATGTATATATATGTATAATATTCTTTGAGAATATTGTGCAATAAAATTTTAATATTGTTTTCCTCTCTTCTTCAATTTTCCTACATTTAACCCTTCTTCTCTATCCATTCATCTTTGCATTCTTTTCAACCATCAAGTCCAATTTATTCTTATTGAATGTCCATGGATTTCTGAACTTATATTTTAGCATAGACAATCTACCAGTACCAATACAAATAAAGAAAATGGACTCTCTAATTTTCATTAGCTATCAATTATCAACAGACTTGGTTAGTGTTGGTACTTCATATCTACCTCCCTTCTGAATTTTTAGTTCTGGTTTCAGCTTTCATGAAGTTTGTCACATAACCACTGTGCATTCATGTGTGCAGGTGTCTTCTTATTTTGTAAGGACACTATTTTCTTGTACTTACCATCCATAATTTTTCCAGCCCCCTTCTCCTGAATATGCATTCAGACCTTTCACATTTCTCAGTTATAGAGCAGAATATTGTAATGTTTTCTATATTTTAATAAAAGAAATAATTTTATAATGAATGAATGCTTATTTTAACAGATCACACACATATCTTTCTGATATATATTTTCTTAAGTATGAGAAAAATACTTTTATATATCTATATAATCTGATAGTTTTCACAAACTCTTAAGTTTTATTTTAATGAAATACCATTTTTGAATAAATCCGTTTATCATACGATTTATTTTGATTATGGTCTCCCACCCCTCTATTCTTCCCAATTTCTCTACATATACCCTCCTTAATAGATACACTTGCACTCTGTATCTCATTAAAAAAGATCAGACTTCTAAGAGATAAGAGCTAAGTATGAAAAATAAAATATAATAAAATCAAGGAAAACCTTTATATTAAAATTGAACCCTTTACAAAATTCCTAAGCAAATGGATGGAAATATATAAGATCATCCTGAGTGGGGTAACCCAGTCACAAAAAAACCACACAATATTCAGTCACAGATAAGCAGATACTAGCTCCAGAAAGCTCTGAATATATAAGAAACAACTCTCAGAACATGTGAAACTTAAAAAAAAAAAAAAAGACCAAAATGTGTAAGCCTCAGTCTTTCTTAGAAAAAAAAAAGATAAAGAAAACGGGAAAATGTGTATTCATCATATATTAGTATGTAACAAAATTTGTGAGGCATAACAATATTTTATAAATTAAATAAACTAATAAAAATTTGAACCCAGCATACCAATAGGTGAAAAAGAGTTCAAAGATCAGGCAATAAAGTGAGGAATGAAATCATTCTTATATTAGGGTATAAGTGACATGAAAAGGGAAAAGAAGAAAAAAATGTGGCTAATATTTGGTAATAGAGAAGAAGTTGAATACAGACAAAGGAAGTAAGAAGGGAAAATAATAGTAAGGGCATATGAAAAAGTTATCAGGAATCACAATATCAAATATATATCTAAAATTACCGGTAGTATACGTAGGTTGATATATACAAGCAGTGATTTAGTTTGAAGGAAAACCACATCTGAGCTAGTAGTACACTCTCCAAAATCCAAAGACCATCTACAAAAAGGAACCCAACCGCCTCCAAGGAAAACCCTCCTTTGAGTCATTTAATTGTTGGTTGTGGTTGTTCAACAGGCATCTGAAATATTATATACAACTGATTTTATCCTTGGTTGATTCCCACAGTCCTTTTTGCTGAAAACACTATGTACCACAGACACAAAACCCAGAGCCCTGTTCTAGACATGTCCTGAAAGCCTACTCCTAAAAGACTTACTTTTCATGGTTTAAGAAGTTGCTATAAAAATTTCCAGTGAACAAAAACAGCAACACAGCTAGGATATAATGGACTACAACAACCATCCATGTTAACACTACAAGGAACAGTAGTGGTGCACATAAGTTTGTGGTAACCAACAGCTCTCAAATTAAAAAATTAATCCAATCAATAGGAAGGAAAATGCATAGTACCAAAAACCTAGTGAACAATGCAGGGCTGGTAAAGTCATTGGACTTAGGGGAAAACTTACAACCACCATTTTGATAAACACATATACCAGTGAATACACTTTAAGTATTTTTTTTTTTATATATGCAGGAAAGTGTAGTTTCAACCCCCCCCCCCCTCATTCCAATTAAGGAAACTTCTTTTTGCAACAGAGACTATTCTAGAAAAACACAACAGCCAAAGAGCAGAGTTTTGGATCCCATAAAAATTGATATTCCTTCAACATGACTCCTGAACCCACAGTTCAGGGATCATTTCTGAAGAAAGAGCATTGAAAAAAAAAGTAACCTGAATCACAGAAAAGAAAAGTTGGTTGTGAAACAATGGCTTCTCAGCTTTTAAAAGGTTCATTCATGGAGTTCTATTAAAATAACTGTAGAAAAATAAGGTGAACAATCCTGAATCTAATAGAAACATTAATGTGAATTGTGAAAGGTTACAAAAATGGAAATTTACAAAAAATTACAATAAAAACATATACATTGTGTAAGGGTAAAACACAATTAATGAGTATATTAATAACTAAAGAAAATCAGAAGTGTAATGACTTATTACTGGCAATATTTCATATGTATAAAGCAATGCATTTTTGAAATAATATGCATAATCTGTAAATAATATCAAATACTTGTCTTATATTTTGTATTTATAGTCAACAGTAATTAGCATATACAGAAAAATTTAACACTATAAATTTTGCTGTCTTGAAGAAATTTTTATCCACATATTTATAGAAAAAAACTCAATTTCACTGGTAATAATTTAATTATATTATTTACCCCCTCAGTATCTTTGATAGACTGAGAGATTGTTCCATGAAGATTGTCAATAGCAGAGAATGAAACATTTCAGTGCATTTTTTTTCTAATGGCTCTAAGTAGCATAAAGCATGTTTTAAGTTAGAATATGTAGGTTATTATTAAAATATATTTAAACCAAATAAGGAATACATTAAGTACAGAAATCATACATTTTTTAGAGAATGATGTGACATCTAACTACCTTTCTAACTTCTACAAAGAATGGAGTAACAAAACAAGTAACAACTATGAAGCCTCTTACGAGAAGAAGATGTTATCTGAAACAAAATGTACACAGGAAAATAAATGACATGAACACTTACATAGAAATATTCTATGAGATATTTACAAACAGAACCTTCAAAACTGTACAAAACAAACATCACAAGTAGTTAGAATTCATCCAAACTTTTATAACTTTAACATCTATAGCTTCATATAATTTCTGTGACAGAAGGTATGATGTCAAGGAAATGAGATCACAGGTTCACAACCTCAACAGTGATATCAGTGACTTAGTAGAGGTTCTCAAAAATTTCCCGTTTCTTACAGTATATGACGAGTTTCCAGATGGGGTAATATGTAAAACAGAGTATCAAAAATTATGTTGTCTTTCTCTTCTGTACCTTTGGAAATGTAAGTTCTATTAGTCAAAATTTGCAAGTTATAATGCTTTATGATGGCAGTTCAAATAGAATTATCAAGGAAACAGTCTGACTAGAAGATTAAGATTACTTGGTATAATCAACCACTCTTAAGGGACTAACTGGAGAAAAACCCAAGAAAATTCAAATAGATGCCAATAAAATAAAATCTAACACTATTTCAACATTTCTTCATGAAAATAATCTCAAATCAATGTCATCCACTTAATACTACCAGTAAAATGTTTCCTTGTGTTTACAATTATTAATAGCTATAATATTTGACTATCATGTCATGTTTACTTAAATAAAACTAGATACTTTCTTCTTATGAGCAAGAACACAGTAAGCCAGATGCTATTTATATTCAGTGCGTTACTATAAGGCCTTTCTAGTACAATATGAAAATTTAAAAAACAAAAGTATATTGTGGAAGATAATGAAAAATTTGTCTTACCTTATACTTTTTCAATGTCTATAATTATAAAGACAAATTATAAGTAATTAATAATAGCAATAATCCAATTCCTATAAACTCTTTTAACATTAGAAAATTAAAAAGTAAAAAGCTAATACACTGAAATTCATTTCATATGCACTCACAAAGACAGTATGGATTCAAATTTTATAGCTAAGTGCTATTCATTGACAGCTGAAAAGTTAGAAGTATTAATGTGATTAAAGAAATTGGAAAAAAATTAAGTAAATGCAAAACAATTTATATAGAGTGGTCCCCAGCACGTGTGTAGCATATGTGCAGCTCAGTTTCCATCCCCTCCCCCCAAAAACCTGGATCATAGGCTTTTCCTAAAGTTGTAGCCTGACTGTGGTGTCTGCCCCAACAGGGCTACTTTGTCTGATTTCATTGGGAGAGGTTTTGCTTAATTTGACAGAGACTTGATGTACCAAGTTTGGGGAAGACCCAAGGTACCAAGTTGGAGGAAGACCTAAGGGGTCCTCCCAAGAAGGAGAGGAGGGATTCTTTAAGGCAAGATTGAGTGGTACCATTTCGGATGTGAATAAATAAACATAAATTAATAAGTACGTATTTTAAATTAATATTGGTTCTATTTCTTAATTAATCAGTAAAACTAATTCAATATCAATCAAAATGCTGTCACATGATTCCACACCTATTGAACAAATTCATAAAAAGCCTAAGAAGAATTGCATAAAAGTGGAACGCTGATCACAGCTAACATGTCTCTGAAATAATACTTCTGAAATAGTTCTTCAGCTAGGATACCTCTTTGTTCATGAAGCAACAGTCAAAAAATTTAATATCATACAACAATTAATAAAGGTGCAAACAAACATAGATAATAAATTTGAGTTGATTGTCAAAAATTGAAAATGACAAGATGAGACAGTCTTTAGAACAAGTAGTGCTAGAAGTACTGAGTATGTATTTGAAAAATATCAGGTACACACATGTTATATATACTGCAGTTCATGGTATAAGCTGCCAAAATTGAGATTTTATATATATATACAGAGAAGGTACCTTCCATGAAGATATGAAAAATTTGTCTTGTTAAGATAACTACAAACTTCTAATTTATATAATTTTAGATAAAAATTACATATTGTAACAGAAGATAGCATCTCCTGTAAAAGGAAGTATGAGTCATACTAATAAGAGCATGTCTGGGAGGTCTTTTGAACATTCCGTGCATTGCACATCATCATTTTATGATGCATGTGCACAAGTTCTGGTGCATTAGAGGGAATCCCAGCTGGTAGTTGCCATCAAAGTGCCAATCCACATCTGCTGTGATATGGCCTGAAAGAATTCTTCACTAATTTATTTGATAAAGTATCTTTTATCCATTACCCATTTTCACAGACTTATAAGATATTTTCAAAAACATCTGGACTCTCTGATGAAAAGAGACATTTCTTAACTTATAAGACCTTATTTTTATTAGATTTTACTATAGTTTTTCTATTACTATATAGTGAATCACAGAAATGTAACATATTAGGGTCAGGGATATGTTAATTTTAAAACATTAGTTTCTAAAATATCTTGAGTGCTCTAAACTATTTCAATTGTCTCAGACTTTCCAATCCACCAAAATAGAGAAAATTGCTTTCTTTTCCTAGTTCAGCAAATTCTTTCCTGACTTGCCCATTTGTTTCCCCAAAAGTCAGCATTTCATATACTTCTGATGTTCAATGTAGTGGTGAAAAATTTCAGAGTGAGCATATAAAATAAACCCTTTTGAACCAAAAAATTACTTTCAAGAGTTGTTTTAAACTCTCTATGTTGCACAATGACTCGCTCACTTTTTATTTCATTCTTAAAACTAGCCGACTGACCCATTGTCAATGATGTGATTAATTCTCATAAAAAAGCACCAATGTGAGGAGCATGCGCTGATTTTTGCAAATTTATTACTCAGTATTCATTGATTAGATATGGAATGCTTTTATTTAAAGCAAAATGCATGACAGTAATTGTCACAAATGATTTGGTACTACACTAAACTATACACTTTGGAGTCACTGTACCTCTTCTGTACATTGATTCATTGAGTTGAAGATATTATCCCAACATTCTACAATCAGCATCCAGGGAAAATTGTGTGTCGTAAAATTTCAAGTAATCCTACAGCTGTACTAATACAATTTGGAGCCTATAGGACCTTTTGTACACGCAGAGCTTTTCTAAAGGGTTTCAGCTGCGTTATCTGATATATCTAGTTTCTAAATTGTTGTGTTGTATCTTATGTTTTACATAATTGTCTTACTGTGCACATCAATATAATAAGTATTTTGTTCTTTTGTATTATAATAGAATAGAATTAATCTCTGTTCATCACAGCATTAAATAATGTAATAAAGCAAAGAACATAAAATTATTCGAATTTAACAATATCTAAAACCAACTAAACAACAACACAAATCAAACAAACAAAAAAAGACAATAGAAAGTATTTCAGAGAAACATAATGCTCATGGAGTTATTTTCCGTGATTTAGTCCTTCTAAGGCCCCATTTTCTTCTTTTTTAATTTGATTTTTATTAGATACTCTCTATGTTTATATTTCAAATGTATCCCCTTTCCCCACCCTGCTCCTATCCCCCCTCCCCATCCACTTTTCTTCAGAAAGGTGCAATTGCTCCTAATCTCCCTCTCCACCCCTTGCTTTGGCATTCCCCTACACTGGCAAAACTTGTCCTGCTGTACCAAAGACCTCTTCACACATTGATGGCAGACACTGCTATTTTCAATTACATATGCACCCGGAGCCATACGTCTCTCAATATGTGCTCACGGGTTGGTGCCTTTGTCCGCAGTTGTTGTGGAGTGCTTGGTTGGTTGGTAATGTTGTTCTTCCTATGAGGTTGCAGTATCTTTCGGCTCCTTCAGTCCTTTCTTTAGCACCATCACTGGAGTCCCCAAGTTCAGTCCACTGATTAGCTGCAAGCATGCTCAGCTGCATTTGTATGACACTGGCAGAGCCCAGGAGAAGTCATCTTTATCAGGTTCCTGCCAGTAAGTACTTCTTGGCATCAGCAATAGTGCTTAGGTTTGGTGGATCCCCAGGTGAGATAGGCTCTGAATAATCTTTCCTTCAATCCCTGTTCCTCTACTTGACCTTTTATTTCTTCCCATAATATTTTTGTTCTCCCTTCTAAGAAGGATTGAGGCATCCCCATTTGGCCTTGCTTCTTTTGGGGCTTCATAAGGTCGATGAATTGTTTCTTGGGTAGTCAGAGCAAGTGAAAGATCTGGATGACACGATCTTCAAAACTCTGAAAAAGAAAATTAAAGAAGATATAAGGATATGGAAATGTCTCCCATCCTCATGGACTGGAATGATCAGCATTATAAAAATGACATCTTGCCAAAAAAAAAAAAAAAAATCTACAGATTCATTGAAATCCCATTAAAATTCCAATTCAATTCTTCATGGAGTTGGAAAGGACATTCTGAAAATTCATCTGGAATAACAAAAAAACCTAGAAGAGTTAAATATATTCTGAACCAAAGAATATAATTCTTTTATTCTGAATAAAAGAATTTCCAGGGGAATCACCATTCCTGATCTAAAGCTTTATTAAAAAACAATTGTGATAAAAAAAAAAAAAAAACCTGCATGGTATTGGTACAGAGATAGGCAGGTAGATAAATGAAATTGAATTGAAGACTGAAAATGAACCCAAACACCTATGGTCACTTGATCTTTGACAAAGCAATGAAAAAGGTTTAATGGAGAAAGAACAGCCTCTTAAGCAAATTGTTCTAGGTCAACTGGCAGTCAGCATGCAGAAGAATGCAAATTTCTTAAAATTTTTTTTAACAACTTTATTTTACAAAACAAAGATAAATGTACAGATTTTAAGATTCTTTTGCATAAAATTATACAATACATTTTTGTCATTACTTGCTTTTTTTTTTTTTAAGGTTTGATAGTGTGATAAAGATCCCACCAGTAACAATGAGCATAAAGTACATGTAAAACAAGATGTAACCTGGAAATGGTGAAAGTTTTCTTGGTGTGTAAAGATTTTTTTTTTTTTTTTTTTTACACTGAGCAGACAGTACATGTAATACAGGGTAAAACCCGGAATTTGTCAATGTGTTCTTGGTGGGTAAGGATTGAGCAAGACTATTTTTTTTTTTTTTTGTTTTGTTATGTTTTCTTTTTTTCTTGGACTTCTTCTTTTTTTTTTAAACGACTTTATTTCACAAAACAAAGATAAATGTACAGATTTTAAATATTTTTTGCTTAAAATTATACATTTTTGTCAGTACTGTTTTTTTCAGACATTAAAATAATTTTTACATAAAACCATGTGAATATATTTTTTTAGTCAGTACTTGATTTTTTTCAAGGGCTTGACAGTATGCATTGAAAACCTAATAGTTACAATAAGCGTAAGGTACATGCAAAACAAAACGCAACATGGAAATAGTCAAAGTCTTCTTGTTTTGTGAATATATGTATATTTTTTTGTTTTCTTTATTTCTTGGACTTCATACAGTCTGTGAGTTGTTTCTGGGGCAGTGCAAGCCTCTGGGGTTAGCATCCCACTATCAGTGACTGCATATTATGTCTGTTCTTTTGTGACTGGGTTATCTCACTAAGGATGATATTCTCTAGATGCAGCCTTTTCTTAAGAATTTGGTTAAGTCATTGTTTCTGGTGGCTGAGTAGTATTCCATTGTGTATATGTACCACAATTTTTGTATCCATTCATCTTCTGAAGGACATCTGGGTTCCTTCCAGCTTCTGGCTATTATAAATAGAGCCGCTATGAACATTGTGGTGCATATATCTTTGTTGTGTATTAAAGTGTCTCTGGGGTATATGCCCAGAAGTGGAATAGCTGGGTCTTCAGGTAGTACTATATCCAATTTTCTGAGGTATCGCTAGAAGATTTCCAGAGTGGTTGTATTAGCTTGCAACCTCACCAACAGTGGAGAAGTGTTCCTCTTTCTCCGCAGCCTCGCCAGCATCTGCTGTCATCTGAGTTTTGGATCTTGGACAATCTGACTGGTGTGAGGTGGTATCTCAGGGTTGTTTTGATTTGCATTTCCCTGATGGCTAAGGATGTCTAGCACTTCCTCAGGTGTTTCTCGGCCATTCGATTTTCCTCAGCTGAGAACGTTTTGTTTAGCTCTGTACCCCATTTTTTAATAGGTTGTTTGATTCTCTGGTGTCTAGCTTTTTGAGTTCCTTGTATACCTTGAATATTAGGCCTCTATCTGATGTGGAGTTGGTAAAGAACTTTGACAATTCTGTTGGCTGCCATTTTGTTTTCTGGACGATGTCTTTAGCCTTACATAAACTTTGCAATCTCATTAAGTCCCATTTGTTAATCTTTGACCTTAGAGCTTTAGCCATTTGTGTTTTGTTCAGGAAATTTTCTCCTGTGCCTATGTGTTCTAAGGTTTTTCCTAATTTCTCATCTAATAGTTTCAGTGTATCTGGTTTAATGTGGAGATCTTTGATCCACTTACACTTGAGCTTTCTACAAGGAGATAAGAACGGGTCTATTTTCATTCTTTTGCATGCTGTGTGCCAGTTGAACCAGCACCATTTGTTGAATAGGCTGTCCTTTTTCCATTGAATGTTTACTGCTCCTTTGTCAAAGATCAGGTGACCATATACATGAGGGCTCATTTCTGGATCTTCTATTCTATTCCATTGATCCACAGGCCTATTTCTGTAACAGTACCATGCAGTTTTCAGCACAATTGCCTTGTAATATAGCTTGAGGTCAGGGATAGTGATTCCTGCAGATGTTTTTTTGTTGTTCAGGATGGATTTCGCTATTCTAGGTCTTTTGTTATTCCCTATAAAATTGCACATGGATCTTTCAATTCCATGAAGAACTGGGTTGGAATTTTGATGGGGATTGTACTGAATCTGTAGATTGCTTTTGGTAGGATGGCCAGTTTTAAAATGTTGATCCTTTCAATCAATGAGCATGGGAGATCTTTCCATTTTCTGAGATCATCCTCAATTTCCTTCTTTAGAGGTTTGAAGTTCTTGTCATGCAATCCTTCACTTGCTTAGTTAGAGTCACACCAAGGTATTTCATAGTTTTTGTGACGATAGTGAAGGGTAATTTTTCCATAATTTCTTTCTTCACATGTTTGTCCTTTGAGTATTGAAAGGCTAGTGATTTGTTTGAGTTAATTTTGTATCCAGCCACTTTGCTGAACTTATTTATCAGTTGTAGGAGTTCTCTGGTGTAATTTTTGGGGTCACTTAAGTACACTATCATGTCATCTGCAAAGAGTGATGTTTTTACATCTTACTTTCTGATTTGAATCCCCTTGATCTCCTTTTGCTATCTAATTGCTCCATCCAGAACTTCCAGTACTATGTTGAATAGGTAGGGGGAGAGTGGGCAGACTTGTTGAGTCTGTGATTTTAGTGGGATTGCTTCAAGTTTCCTACCATTAATTTTGATGTTGGCGGTTGGTTTGCTGTATACTTCTTTTATTATGTTTAAGTATGGACCTTGTATTCCTGTTCTTTCTAGGACTTTTAACATGATGGGGTGTTGAATTTTGTCAAATGATTTCTCAGCATCTAGTGAGATTACCATGTGATTTTGTTCTTTGAGTTTGTTTATATGGTAGATTACATTGATGGATTTCCTTATATTAATCCATCCTTGCAAACCAGAGATGAAGCCTACTTGGTCATGAGGAATGATCATTTTGATGTGTTCTTGGATTCGGTTTGCAAGGATTTTGTTGAGTATTTTTGCATCAATGTTCATAAATGAGATTGGTCTGAAGTTCTCTTTCCATGTAGGGTATTTGTGTGGTTTAGGTATGAGGGTTATTGTAGCCTCAAAAAATGAGTTATATTATATTCCATCTGATTCTATCTTTTGGAATAGTTTGGAGAGTATTGGTGTTATATCCGCAATAAATGTCTGATAAAATTCTGCATTGAACCCATCTGGACCTGGGCTTTTTTTGGTTTGGAGGCTTTTGATGACTTCTTCTATTTCTTTAGGTGTTATTGGATTATTTAGATGGTTTACTTGGTCCTGGTTTAACTTTAGGATCATATATCTGTCTAGGAATTCGTCCATTTCCTCCAGACTTTCCAATTTTTTGGAGTATAATTTTTTGTAATAGCATCTGATGATTTATTGAATTTCCCCAGTTTCAGTTTTTATGTGTCCACTTTCCTTTCTGATTTTGTTAATTTGTATACTCTCTCTTTGCCCTCTAGTTAATCTGGCTAAGGGTTTATCAATCTTGTTGATTTTCTCAAAGAACCAACTCTTGGTTTTGTTGATTTTTTTCAATGGTTTTTTTTGTTTCTCTTTGGTCTATTTCTCCCCTTATTTTGATTATTTCTTGCTGTCTACTCTTCTTGGGTATATCTGCTTCCTTTTGTTCTAGGGCTTTTAGCTGTGTTGTCAAGTTGCTGATGTGAACTCTCTCCAGTTTCTTTTTGGAAGCACTTAGGGCTATGAGTTTTCCTCTCAGTACTGCTTTCATTGCATTCCATAGGTTTGGTTATGTTGTGTTTTTGTTTTTGTTGAATTCTAGAAATCCTTAATTCCGTTCTTTATTTCTTCTTTGACCATGCTATTGTTTAACAGAGCGTTGTTTATTTTCCATGTGTATGTGGGCTTTTTGTTGTCTTTGTTGTTGTTAAAGACCAGCCATAGACCATGGTGATCTGAGAGGATACATGGGAGTATTTCAATCATCTTATATCGATTGAGGCTTGTTCTGTCTACAATTATGTGGTCAATTTTCGAGAAGGTGCCATGGGGTGATGAGAAGAAGATGTATTCCTTTACCTTAGGATGATAAGTTTTGTAGATATCTATTAATTCTAGTTGGTTCAAAGTCTCTTCTAGTTTTGCAGTGTCCTTGTTCAGTTTCTGTTTCTATGATCTGTCCATTGGAGAGAGTGGGGTATTAAAGTCTCCAACTATTATTGTGTGGAGTGAAATATATTTTTTGAACTTTAGCATGGTTTCTTTTATGAATGTTGGTGCTCTTTTATTTGGAGCATATATGTCAAAGATTGAGAGTTCCTCCTGACAGATTTCCCCGGTAATGAGTAAAAAGTGTCCTTCCTTATCTCTTTTGATAACTTTTGGTTGGAAATTTACTTTTTGATATTAGAATAGCCACTCCAGCTTGCTTCCTGGGGCTATATTCTTGGAAGTTCTTTTCCCACCCTTTTACTCTGAGATAGAATCTGTCTTTGTCTCTGAGATGAGTTTCCTATATGTAGCAAAAGGCTGGATTTTGTTTATGTATCCAGTCTGATAGCCTATGTCTCTTTATTGGGGAGTTGAGTCCATTTATGTTAATAGATTTCAAGGAATAGTTGTTTCTGTTTCCTACTATTATTGCTTTTGTGGGTTGAGTTGTGTCTGTGTCTTTTCCTTCTTTAGGTTTTCTTGTTTAGGAATTTTCTTGTTTTTACTAGGATGTATTTTCTCTCATTGTATTGGGTTTTCCACCTATAATTCGTTGTAGTGCTGGGTTTGTGGTCAGATATTGTGTAAATTTTGATTTGTCTTGAAATATCTTCATCTCTCCATTTATGGTGATTGAGAGTTTTGCTGGGTATAGCAGCTTGGGCTGGCACTTGTGCTCTCTTAGGGTGTGCATGATGCCTGTCCAGGCTCTTCTAGCTTTCATAGTCTCTGTTGAGAAATCAGGTGTGATTCTGATTGCTCTGCCTTTATATGTTACCTGACCTTTTTCCCTTACTGCTTTTAGTATTTTTTCTTTGCTTTAGACACTTGGTGTTTTGACTATTATGTGTTGGGAGGTATTTCTTTTCTGGTCCAACCTATTTGGGGTTCTGAAGGCTTCTTTTATGCTCGTGGTCATCTCATTCTTAAGGGTAGAGAAGTTTTCTTCTATGATTTTGTTGAAGATATTTACTGTGCCTCTTAGTTGATACTCTTTTCCCTCTTCTATTCCTATTATCTTTAGGTTTGGTCTTCTCATTGTGTCCTGGATTTCCTGGACATTTTGGGTTAGGAGGTTTTTGTTTTTTGCATCTTCTCTGGCTGTTTTGTCTATGTTCACAATGTTGTCTTTTTCCCTTGAGATTCTCTCTTCCATCTCTTGTAATCTATTTGAAATGCTTGCTTCTGTGATTCCTGATTTCTTTTTTAGGTGTTCTACCTCTAGTGTTATCTCTTTTAGTGTTTTCTTTATTATGTCAATTTCCGTTTTAAATATTCTCTTCCATTCCTTCTTCTCTTTGTTTCTGTTTTCCTCTAGTTCTTTGAGTTCTTTGAGTGTTTTTCTTGTTTCTTCTTTAAAAGCTTCTGAATCTTTTTGCTTTTCCTCCCATTCTTGTTTAAGTATCTCTATCAGCATCTTGATGTATGATTTCAGGTCAGTGTCTTCTTTTTCTGTAGTGTTTGGCATTCCAGTGTTTGCTGTTATGTGAGAGCTGGGTTCTGGTATTTCCAGGTTGTCTTGGTTTCCTTGGGATATACTCCTTCACTTTCCTCTTGCCATCTTTTTGTGAGTGATATGTTCTTGCCTTTCAGTTTTATCTGGTCTGTGTCCCTGGATCTCCACTGGTCCAGGTGGCATGTGGTCCAAGCCCTGTTCTGAACCCCAGAGTTGCTGGGTGGGAACAGATGTTCCAATGTTGTGTTCCTGGTCCCTGGATCTGGCAGGGTGGGGGTGCGCTTTCCGTGCACACTCCGCAGAGATCTCTCTGCTCCCTGGCTGCCCAGATCTTCTACTCACCAGTCTTTAAAACTTTAGGAACTGCTGGTCTGTGTGGTAGAAGGGCCGAGCCTTGTTCTGCGCCCTGAAGTTGCTGCCGGGTAGAAGCAGAGGTTCCAATGCTGTGTCCTTGGTCCCTTGTTCGTGCAGGTTGGGGGTGCACTTTCCGTGTGCACTCCGCAGAGATCTTTCTGATCCCTGGCTGCCTAGATCTCCTACTCACCAGTCTTTAAACCTCTAGTAACTGCTGGTCCGTGTTACAGATGGGCCGAGCTCTGTTCTGTGCCCAGTCATTAAACCTTTAGGAACTGCTGGTCTAGGTGGCAGATGGGCCGAGCTCTGTTCTCAGAAGAATGCAAATTGATCCTTCTTATTTTCTTATACAAAGCTCAAGTGCTAGTGGATCAAAGACTTCCACATAAAACCTGGTACATTTTAATTATTAGAAGAAAAAGTGGGGAAGAGCTTATAACACATAGGCACAGGGGAATATTTCCTGAACAGAACAACAATGGATTATGCTCTATGATCAAGAATCAACAAATAGGACCTCATGAAATTGAAATGTTTCTGTAAGTCTAAGGACACTATCAAAAATAACAAATGACAGCAAAGAGATTGGGAAAGGATCTGATAGAGGGCTAATATCTAATATATACAAAGAACTCAAGAAATTATACTCCAGAGGATCAAAACTCCTTTTAAACATGAGGTAAAGAGTTAAACAAAGAATTCTCAACTGAGAAAAACTGAATGGTCAAGAAACACCTAACAAAATACTCAACATCACTAGTCATCAGGAAAATTCAAATCAAAGCAACCCTAAAATTGCACCTCACATCAGTCAGAATGGCTAAGATCAAAAACTCATATGACAGCAGATGCTGGCAAGGATGTTAAGAATGAAGAACACCCCTCCACTGTTTGTGTGGTTGTAAGCTGGTCCAAGCCCTCCAGAAATTAGTCTGTCAGTTCCTGAGAAAATTGACCATGTACTATCTTAAGACCCAGCTATTCCACTCCTTAGCATATACCCAAAAGATGATCCAACATATAGTAAGAACACATGCTTGATTATGTTTATAGTGGCCTTATTTATAATAGCCAAAAGCTGGAAAGAACCCAGTTGTCCTTCAACAGAAGAATGGATACAGACATTTTGGTAACTTTACACAATATAATACTACTCATCTATTAGAAACCATTTTAGTTAAATAAATGGAATTAGAGACTAGAGTCCTGAGTGAGGTAACTCAGTCATAAGAGAACATACATGGTATATACTCACTGATAAGTGGATACTAGACCAAGAAGGCCCAATTTTCAAAAGTTGACAGAGCATAACAGGTAAACCACTACCAGGGAATTGATCTTTAAATACTGAACTCTGGGTGGGGCATTTCACTTCTGATCCACAACCAATTTACACTGATTTCTATGTCAACTGCTCCTCTTGCATTAACATACCTTTCTCGGCAATTTGTATTCAGATTTTTTTTTACAACAGTGAATGTATTCTGTCAGTATAAAGATATGGACAAATTAGTTTGTTATTAATAATAAAATATGGGTTGCTTTCTCTAGAGCATGCTAATGGTTATTCCTAGCATAGCCAAAGTAAACATAAACACAGACACAT
The DNA here is from genome assembly GCF_963924665.1 of Micromys minutus. Classification (NCBI taxonomy): domain Eukaryota; kingdom Metazoa; phylum Chordata; class Mammalia; order Rodentia; family Muridae; genus Micromys; species Micromys minutus. The sequence goes on from NC_137973.1 coordinate 15,928,266, forward strand.
GGGAAAGCCTTGACCTTCAGCTCTGATTCTCATAGAAAGTTGATTTGGACATTAATGACATAACAAGATATAAAATATTTATTGACCTAATGCTAAGAGTACAAGTATATGAACTGTTTTATCTTATTTTTTTCTCCCTAAAAGTGTCTTTTGCTATTTCTCGCACATGCACACACACACACACACACACACACACACACGACACATTAAGATAACAAGTGTTTAACTAATGGATGGTCATTGTCTTTTTCTACCACTGCATAAATGTTAATACACCAAACAAAGTTGTCTACGTAGAAAATAGATAATATGCCTGATTCCAAATGCATTATATCTCAGTAAGCCAGGTTGGTTTAGTTTCTAACAGTACTAGTCTCACAAGAAGAGATTAATGTGTGTTACTGTGATGATGTAATCTTGGATATTATTCATCAAAATATTAGGTAAATTCTTCAGATTATGCTCTTTCACTTTGTAAACTGCCAGAATTTTCAGTATAGTTAAATGTTAAGTATATATCAAATTCTTAAACTTTAATTATTAAGATTATAATGATTTACACACACACACACATACACACACACACACACACACACACACACAAAATCATCTCTTACCTTACTGTGGAGTACTCATAGCTAACATGCTAACTTGATTCAAGTCAAAGGAAGAGTAAACTAAACTCAAGGTTCTGTTGGTACATATTATCTCAAGTCAATTTTACTGATTCTTGGTAAATACATGATCATTGTATATCAGCATATTCCATTAGACAAGCAGTTTTAGCTTATTAATGGAGCAGGCTGATAGTGTCAGGAAGTCTGTGACCCCTGAAGATCCTCTTAACATAGTTCATAGGAGCCAATGGACCATTATTCATAGTGCAAAAGTGCTCATAAAACATGCTTTATCAGAACCTTCCCTATAATTGTTACCCTATCCAATATAAAACATTGTCACTCAAATTTTCAGGTCTTTTTTACCTTCAAAAGAAGTTTACCGAAGACAAACAGATACACTTAATGGAATGTAAAGACATCTGGCAATTATTATACTGAAATTTTGGTTGTATCCATCATCTCATTTTTTGTGTATTCTAAAGAATGCTCATGAGGAGTACAGTTTAATGGTTTTTTTTTTCATCCCTTAGTTATCTATTTTTTATGTTATCTCTTTCCGCAGAGTTGTTAGTTCATATTTCAAAGCCATTAAAATCCTTTGTGATCACATTCATTTCTCTTCTGATGAACAATGTCTTCAACTGTTGAAGAGTAAACTGAGAGGTTTGTATAGTTATGAATTTTATATAAAATACAATGTCTTCTGCTCAATGATGTAGCCTTAATTGATACATATGGCCTAGGCACTGTATGAGCTATGACACCCTCTCTCGAACTACTGAATATTTGACGGATTTATATTGCATGCCACCATACTTTTATCACCTATGAAGTTCAGAAAGTGAGTGATCCTGGTTTTGTTTCACTTTCTTAACCATAAAGACTGGGTTATTTACACTGGTTATCTAGTCTCTCAGGTTCAATTAACCAGAAATTGAATTGAAAACATAAACTTGGCTGGTGCCCTAAGTTGATCTATTCACACTCATTAGCTGAAGCTATTCAATAGTTCAGTAAACTGATTTTTGTCTGGGAGTTGATGCAAAGCATTAAAAATCAGCTTAAAATAGAATTTTTCTCCTGGTATTGGTTCTTACACTATAACGCATACATGATTAACTTGAAGGATTTGAAAAGGCTGAATTAACTACGTGGTTAAGAAAATACTTTAGAAAACCATCTTAATTAGAATTATCATTATTTATTTGTGTTAGTTATTCATTAATTAAAAGACCACTCATCCTCTGAAAAACAATAGTGATTATTCTAGGACACATGAAATTGATATTGGGTCAAAGTACATGGATCAACATACCCTTAAACTGAATACTTCACTTGACATGCATTTTTCTTTACTAAATAACACATGGCAAACTAGTAGCCTTCCAGAAAAGACTGTTTGTTTTCCTCAACATATATTTCTTCTTTCTCCAAATCAAATGCTATGTGCCTGTGAACTTTATAGGTTCTGTGAATTGAGAAAATATCAAAAAAATATCCATTTTAATGACTTCAAGAATTTTTTGTAAGACTTTCTTTTCATATTAGTGGATTATATGAAATCATTTATTTCTATCTTAGTAGTTTTACACTTTGTTCTTTTGAATGAAATCTATCTCTCATATGCTCAATCATTAGAACACTTGTTCCACAGAACAAGTATAAATTTTTACACTTATAAAAATTATGAGTAATAACAGCCTTTCTAAAGGAGGGATATCACTGCAGCAGGCTCAGAGATTTAAAACAGACACCCATTTGCAGTCCACTCTCCTCTTCCTGCTTGCAATTAATGATATGTTCTCTCAGTTTCCTGTTACTGCCAACATGTCTGAGGATTGCTGCCATGCCTCCCCAATATATCTAGAATTATAAACCCAAATTAACTCTTTCTTTCATATTCTATCATAGGAACTGAGCAGTTACTAATACATATGTTAAATTGTACTCTATCAGAAAACATGGACTTTAAGTTGCTATTTAATATTTTATTATATGTTGTATTGGCATAAACTGTGGCTATGTGTTCATACACTATTATGAAGCTTAACCAGCCACATGAGATCATAACTTTTATCATACCACTTGTAACAATGTACTCACTGATTGTTTCAAATACAGTATGCTTCAAGATACAGAGAGAACGTAGAAATCCATTTACATCTCCCATCTCTCTCTTTATGGGAGAAAATGATGCAAACAGTTACAGACGTAAACTTGGCAAAAGATTATATATTGTAAACCCTAAATTCAAAACCTGTGTTGCTATTGAAGAATGTCAGAAAGTCTACCAGCCACTGATAAGATAAGCTCTTTTATTTTATCACCAGTAACATCCATAATGCCAAGAATTAAGTCACAGACATCTAGTAGAGCCATTTAACAATCTCAACACAGAAACTCTGCCTCCCACTGCCACTTAGCTCTATAAGCTATAATTGGTTAATAAGCCAGGATCCCATGGCTGTGCACTTGAGCGAGTGTACACACACACACACACACACACACACACACACACACACACACACACACACACGAAGACATTCTGCAATGAGTATTAATTCAGCTAAAAACATGCTCACAAATGCATCTTCCTACTTTCTGTGTGTGTATAGCAAGGAGATTCGGAATTGTTGTCAGTGAATAACAATCACATAACTATACAGTTTTACAGAGGCACTGTGATGTATATTTCGTCATCCTCTCTGCATGTATATCCAATAATATAATTCATTTTGAGAATTACTTATGAAATATTGTGAAAATGTCTTTGTTTAGTAATATTTGAATTAGATATTTTATTTATTTACACTTCAAATATTATCCCTTCCCTGTTTTCCAGCCCCACAGCTCCTGTCCTACTCTCCTCCACTGTTTCTATGAGGGTTGTCCTCAACCCATTCACCCACTCTCACCTCATCACTCAGAACCAACAGGGATGAGATTAGGTGAAATGACCAACAAAGGGGAGGTAGAACCAGTAGAGACCATATCAAGAAGTGAAGCAGGGTTGGGGATTTAGCTCAGTGCTAGAGTACTTGCTAGCAGGCTCAAGGCCCTGGGTTCAGCTCTTAAAAAGAAAAAAAAAGTTAGGGAAGTTCCCCATTTGGGGAATGGGGTAACCCACTCATCTCCAAATATTAAGCCCAGAATTGCTCCCATCTAAAGGAAATACAGAGGCAAAGTGTTGAGCAGGGACTAAAGGAAAGGTTACCAAGGGACTGCCCCACCTCGGGACCCATTCCATATACTGACATCAAACCCAGTCACTACTGCTGATGTCAAGGAGTGCATTCTGATAGGAGTCTGTTATACCTGTCTACAGAAAAGTTCTACCAGAACATGACAAACCCAGAAGTTGATGCTCACAGCCAACCATAAGTCTGAGCATAAGGACTTCAATGGTAGAGTTAGGGAAAGGACTGAAGGAGCTGAAGGAGTTTGCAACCAATAGGAAGAACAACAATATCAAACATTCAGACTCTCAGAGCTCCTAGGGACTAAACCACCCATCAAAGAGTATACATGGAGGGACCCATGGCTACCACTGCATATGATAGCCTTGTCTGGCCTCGATAGGAGTGGAGGCCCTTGGTCCTGTTTAGAAACATTTTAATATAAAATGCAAGATTAATGCTCCTTAAAAAATGACCATTTGTCTTCTTTTTATAATTTTTAAAATGTTTAAGTTGTATTCATTTTTAATCATTTCATGCATTTACTTTTCAAATGACATCTCCCTTCTGAGTGACTCGTCTACATCCTCACCATCTCATTTATTTTGCCCCAGGCTGTTGCCCCTATGAAGGTCCTTCTCCATCTACTCATCCACCTCTGCCTCACCACTCTAGCATCCCCCTACTCTGGGGCATCAAACCTCCACAGGACCAAGGACCTACATTCTTATTGATGTCATATAGGTCTATTCTCTGCTACATATGCAGCTAGAGTTATTACTCTCTATGTATACTCTTTAGTTAGAGGTTTAATCCCTGGGAGACCTAGGTAGTCCAGTTAGGTGACAGTTCTCTTCCATTGAGGTTGCACTGCCCTTCAACTCCTTCAGTTCTTTCATTTGCTCTTCCATTGGGGACCCTGGGTTAGGTCAGATTGTTGGTCATATCTCTAGCTGTATTGGTCAGATGCTTATAGAACTGCTCAGGGAACAGCCATACCATCTCCTGTCAGTAAACTCTTCTTGGCATGAGCAATAGTGTCAGGAATTGGTGTCTGAAGTTGGGATGGATCCCTAGGTAAGGCAATCACTGAATGGCTTTTTATTTATTCCCTGTTCCATTTTACCACCTGTCTTCTCTTTGGACAGAAGCATTTCTGTGTTAAAATTTTGGAGATGGTGTGGTAGCCCAATCCCTCAAATGAAGGCCACACCCACCTACTGGAGGTGGTCTCTACAGATTCTATCTCCCTTTTGTTGCATGGTATTTCAGCTAAAGACATCTCCATTGGATTCTGGAAACCTCATGCTTCTCTGGTGTCTGGGACTTTCTAGTGGCTACCCCAGTTCCCTATCCTCCACCATTACATATTTCTATTTGATTTCCTGACACTCTGAACTTCTCTACTGTCAATTCTAATACCTAACCCTGACTCTCCCTTTACCTTCTCCTATCTCTCTGTCCAGGTATAATTTCTTCCTCTAGCTCCTGTGAGTTTTTTTTTCCCCTTCGATGTAAGGTTCTTGACATACAAACCTTTTACTACTTTGCTTAGAGTCACACCAAGCTATTTTATCTTATCTGTGACTATTGTAAATGGTGTCCATTTCCTAAATTCTTTCTCTGTCCCTTTATCCTCTGAGTAGAGGAGCACAACTTATTTTTTAGAATTAATTTTATATCTAGCCACTTTGCTGAAGTTGATTTTCAGCTGTAGTAGTTCTCTGGAAAAATTTTGAGTTCACTGATGTATGTGAACATATCATCTACAAATAGAGATTTCTTGAAGAATAACTACCTCCTTCCTAATTTGTATCCATTTGATCTCTTTGTTGTCAAATTGATGTTGCTATAACTTTGATATCCGCAAAGAAAGAGAACTTCAGACCAGTTTTGCTTATGAATATCAATGCAAAAATACTCAATAATTCTAGCCACCCAAATCCAAGAATACATCAAAACAATCATTCACCATGATCAAGTAGATGCAGGCATGCAGAGATGGTTCAATATACTGAAATCAATCAATGTACTTCATTATATAAATAAATTCAAAAGAAAATAAAACATATGACCATCTCATTAGAGGCTAAAAATCCTTTGATAAAATACAACACCCCTTATGTTAAAAGTTTTAGAAAGATTAGGATTTCAAGGACATTACCTAAACATAATGAAAGCAATATACAGCAAACCAATAGGTAACCTCAAACTAGTGGAGAGAAACTTGAAGAAGTCCCACTAAAATCAGGAACAAAATATTACTACTCACTTTACCCCCATCTATTCAATATAGTACACAAATTCTGACCTTTGCTTTCTTAGCTGCCTTTTGTCAAAGCATCAAAAGCATAAAATGTAGATAGCAATAAATTAAAAAACAATAAAACAATGAATGCCGAGTGTGTGGGTTCAGGTACAGAATACCTTTCTAAAGTGAGTGAAGTTCTGAAATCTGTTTTTAGTGTGTGTATATATATATATGTGTGTGTGTGTGTGTGTGTGTGTGTGTGTGTGTGTGTGTGTATGTGTGTGTGTGTATGTGTGTGTGTCTGTGTGTGTGATGTGTGTATAGGTATATGTGTGTGTATGCATTTGTATATATGCGCATGAGATAGAGAGAGGGAGAGAGAGAGAGAGAGAGAGAGAGAGAGAGAGAGAGAGAGGGAGAGAGAGAGAGGAGAAAGGGGAGAAGAGAGAGGAAGAGAGACATAAGAGAGATCTTGGTATACTGTGTTATGCTGAACACTGCTGTAATTTATCACAATAAGCATATAATATAACAAACAAATTTAGCTCATCTTTTTTCTCAAAAATGAACTTATGAACCAAGTGGAAGCACAATATGACAGAGCATAGCAGTAAGTGGTAGAACTCTGGGTATCAGTGGCAGCTCGCATGTGCTTTCAGAAGAGGTGTCTTTATAAATATTGTCACATGCCATTTCATCTCTAACATAATGTTATTTGAGTATTAAACCCTATGTTGCTGAATGATTGTTATTTTTTTCTCATCCACAAAAAGAAAGACTTTAACATTTTAAATGATGTGGAGTCACATTAATGTGTTTTATTTTTCATTTTCCTTCAAAGTTTCAATTCTATGATCCTAATATCTCTCCTATATTTAGAGTTAGTCAATTTTGTAATGTCTACATAAAATTTCCCCTCATTCTTTCACAAAAGAAACACCATATCAAAAATAGGAGAATATTTACTTTGCATTTGAACATACCAAACATTTGGCCTTTATTTATTCTATTATGAGTTCCACTGAATGGCTATTGGTTTATAATAAAAATCGAATACATAAGGTATTTATTTATTTGTGATGACTTCATTCAAAAGCTGTTATAATTTATTTGTAAAATACAGAAATTTGCAAATGCATTGATTTTATTCTCATGACTAAAATGTCTACTTCATGCCCTCAGACGAATTTGAGAAATTGCATGCAAACACAATAAAAGACCAAACATCAAAGGGGGAAGATTCATGTAACAGAGTGGAAATATTTTACAAAGTATTTTCAGAAAACGGTTCAGAAATAAAATAATGGAAAATTCTACATGCTTGTGAGAATATGTCACATAAACAGTACAGGACTCTAGTGACCTCTGTTTCTTAGTAACAGAATAATTTTTGGAATGTGTTTTTAGTATTACACCCAGGTTTAGGAAGTAGTAGTGTGTTTACTTCAGATTTTTCATTATTACTTGCTGTGGTTATTCAAATAATGTTTATACTGTCCTTTATATGACATGCTCTTTTGCTACATGTGGCTTGTGCCTCTGATTGTTTCCAGCTTGAACTCATGAGAACTTTATTCAGATCACCTTTCTTAATCTTGAAATTATACACGTCTGAGAGTCTGTATAAAATTAGCTATTTGCGTTAGACTTTAGTGCAACTCACTTATCAGCTTTCTTCTCCCAGATCCCACCACCTCTAGGGGGTGGTGACAGAAAATGATGCAAAGAATAGACTTTCTCATGAAGCAATGAATAAATTTATTAATTAAATACTGGATTACCATTACAGGTCTAGACTATGCACGAGAAAGTGAGTAAACACCCAAGCAGCATAACCCCAGAATGTACATGTTAACAAACCTCTTCTCTACACACCAACACACCAAAGCTAATTAGTCAAGGACCTGTTTTTCTATTTTTACCCTTTGGAAAGTACCTTTCAGTGCATGCAAATAGGAAAAGAGCATCAAGAGAAGCAGAGTCAGCACAAGTTTGCATTTAAATTTATAAACCCTAAGAGGAAAATGATACATAAGTCTGATTTATCTCCTTGTAAAAATTCTCTTTCTGAAATTAGAGGATAAGAATTTATGCAAAACTATATTATCAGAGTCTAAATTACATTCTGCAGTTTAAAGGAAAGATGGCATGTTTCATGTATTATGAGACAGTTGTTCATTCTTACAAGTATTTGAAAAGTCTAATTTAATTCAGAATTAGAGATGACCTCTGAGACAGGAAACTTAAGGATTATGACACTGCTGGAGTTGCTGAGAGTGAGGGCGTGTATTTCTTCTTTGAAGTGTAACTTTTAGCACTTCCCCTTATTTGAAACTGACTCCTACTAATTGCAGTAACTCTCTTGAACAGTAGCACTAATCAAATCACACTGGATTTATATTCTACAATCAGAGATTTCATAGTTAAACTCGGGTTTTGAAAGAGTCTTTAATATTGAAAAATGGAAAGAAGCAGAAATAGGCTAGAACCATCCAGTTGTGCAATTCTAACTATCATCCCCATCAAAAAATGCTATATCCAAACAATGTCCCTCAAGAATTTATTCACAGACATAGAAGATGCTTGATTCCATTCAAATGAGAAGGAAAAGGTACATCCAAAATGCTTGGAATACACAAAAACACCTTCACAAAACTTATGAAGTTCAAAAAGAAGAAAGAACAGAATGTGGATGCTTCAGTCCTCTTTTGAAGGGAGGAAAAACAGAGGAGAAAATACAAGGTCAAATAAAGGAGTAGGAATTTAAGAAAAAAAAATCTACAAATCTTTTTTTTTAGATTTAAGAAAAGATCACCTGGAGAACCACCCCATATGCAGCCTCCAAACCCAAGCACTATTGCTGATGCCAATAAATGTTTACAGGAGGAACCAGATATGGATGTCTCCTCAGAGGCTCTCCCAGAGTCCTATAGTTACAGAAGAGAATGCTTGCAGCTAAACATAAGACTGAACATGCAGACCTCAATGAAAGAGCTAATGAAAGAACTGAAAGAGCTTAAAGGTTTGCAACCTCATGGAAAGAACATCATTAACCATCCAAGACACTGAGGTGAAGAGAGTGATTGAAAGAGGAAGCACACTCATGCAAGCAAGGTTAGGGGGAGGAAAGAGAGAAGTCGGGAGGAAGGGTATAACATTTATAATGTAAATACAGAGAATATGTAATAAAACTTTTAAAAAATGTAAGTATTTTATATATTAATTCATGTGCACTATGAATTTGTTGTTGGGTATAGAATATATACAGTAAATATTTGCAGACTGAATAATAAAACACTTTATAATTATATGGCTGCATGTTATATTTATACATATATATGTACATAAGTGTATATATATACATACATACATACATATATATATATATATATATATATATATATATAACTAAACACATAACTACATATATGCCATTTCATATATTTTAGAAATATGCCTTAGAATATACATAACTCAATAAAAATGTCCCAAATTATGGACTACCATGTTAATGTCCACCTTATAATGCTAGTCTACAGTTAAAACTGAGGTGTCCCAGATATGTCCCAAAAAAAAAAAAAACCCAGTCACAAAAGAACAGACATAATATGCAGTCACTGATAGTGGGATGCTAACTCCAGAGGCTTGCACTCCCCCAGAAACAACTCACAGACTGTATGAAGTCCAAGAAATAAAGAAAACAAAAAAATATACATATATTTACAAACAAGAAGACTTTGACTGTTTCCATGTTTCGTTTTGTTTTGCATGTACTTTACGTGTATTGTAACTATTGGGTTTTCAATGCGTACTGTCGGGCCCTTAAAAAAAAATCAAGTACTGACTAAAAAAAATATATTCACATGGTTTTATGTGAAAAATTATTTTAATGTCAGAAAAAACAGTACTGAAAAAAAAGTATAATTTTAAGCAAAAAATGTTTAAAATCTGTACATTTATCTTTGTTTTGTAAAATAAAGTCGTTTAAAAAAATATAATATCTAACAAAAAATTTATTAGAGAATTAATTTTAGGTTTTGCAAGTTAACATTCTGCTTCACAAATAAGTTTTTCTCTTGCCCCAATTGCTAGAATCTAAATTCAGCTCTTCCATAATTCCAGAGTTTTGAACTTCACTTTCACAGAACATTATTAATCTAATTATTAATACTTTTACTTGATTGATTTCACTGAATTTATAAACAAGTAATAGACTAAATAGATATTATTTTCTTCCTTTTTGTAACTGCAGAGTAAACCAAAATAATTTTGGCATGATAGTGCCATATTCCTATTTCAGAATATGATTAAATCTCATTAATAAGCTGACTGGGCAGTAATGACCATTACTTTAATTCCAGTACTTAAGAGACAGAGGGATTCAGATCTATGTGAGTTCAAGCCAATCTGATCTACAGCGTTCTAAGAAAATCAAGAAAACAGAGAAACCCTGTTGCAAAAATAAAGAAAGAAAGAAAGAAAGAAAGAAAGAAAGAAAGAAAGAAAGAAAGAAAGAAAGAAAGAAAGAAAAGAGAAAGAAAGTATTATTTAAAAAATTAAACAGCTAGGACTTCACTGAGTAATGCCTGCCATGATATAGACACTTGTTTTTGTGGGTTTTAGGTTGAGAAAGTTTACATCAATCACATTGTTAGAATTTAAAATGTTTGATGGAAAATTGTCATGGTATTTTTTACAGAAAGATAGAATCCTCCTATATAATGTGATTATAAATGCTAATATTGATTGAGAATTGGGATCTGCCCACAGAAGACTCAGCTCCCAGGACAGTTGCACAGGCACTTTTCCACCCTGACCAGGGGTGAACCTGGTGCACAGCCTGAGGAGGTCACAACCTGGAATTCTCAGAGTGCTAGGAGAGCAGTGCTCTCTGGAAGAGGGTACTTAACAGCCCACAGTGAGGGCCACGTCCACCACATGGATCTGCCCACAACAGGCTGAACTCCCAGATCCTTTTCCACCTGGACCAAGGGTGAGCCTCAGGCATAGGCCTGCCAACTGTCCAGTAAGGAACACAGGGAGTTCTCAGAGCATAGGGAGATTGGTGCTTTCTGAAAACAAAATAAAAAGTCCTTTTTGTGTTAGAGAATGAACCATGTCTCCACCATTAGGACTCAGGACCTGTGGGTAGAGGGCTGAGCTTCCAGAATAGCCTCACAAGAGCTCTCATACCTGAGCCCATGAAGATAGAAATGAGTCGTTGCATTCAAAGCTCACTGCTTGTCCACAGGAGCAATCTTCCTCCTGGAGCCACCTGCCTTCAGACTCACAGGAGAGACAAGCACCAATCAGAAACAACAAAATCACGTACTGTCATTGAAAACAAGATGGCAAGAGGAAAGCTCAAGAACCCAAGCAATGAAAACCAAGACAACCTGGCAACAATTCTTCCACCACAACAAGTAGTGGATTTCCCAACACTCTAGAAAAACAAGATTCAGACTAAAAATCATACTTCATAATGATGATGACATTCTCAAGAAGCACATGAATAATTGCATTAAACAATTCCAGAAGAACCAGGAGAAATCACTCAAAGAACTACAGGTAAACTCAACTAAACTTAAGAAGTAATTGAAAATGGAAATAAATACAATAAAGAAATAACAAAAAAATATTATGCTGGAGATAGAAAACCTAAGAAAGAGATCAGGAGTCATAGATACAAGCATCACTAACTGACTACCAGAGATGGAAGAGAGGATCTCAGGGGCTGAAAACTACAAAGAAAACCTAAACAAAACAGTCAGAGAAAATGCAAAACCAAAAGGCTCCTAACCCAAAATGTCCAGGGGATCCAGAATAAAATGAGAACACCAAACCTAAGGATAATAGTTATAGAAGAGGGCAAAGATTATCAAATAAAAGTAACAGTAAATATTTTCAACAAAATCATAGAAGAAAACTTCCCTACCATTAAGAACAAGATGACAAAAAACATACAAGAAGCCTACAGAACTCCAAATAGATTGAACCAGAAAAGAATTTATTCCTGTAACATAATAGTCAAAACACCAAATGTTATAGATATTTATTTTGATGGGTCATGGTATATCAAAGTTCTGTCTTAATTGCTTGAGTTTCTCAGTGAAACAAGTAATATAAATGTCAACTAAAAAAAAAATAAATAAAGGCAGACCAATCAGAATTACACCAGACTTCTCAACAGAGACTATGAAAGCTAGATGACACTGCACAGGCATCATACAGACTCTAAGAGAACACAAATGCCAGCCCAGGTTACTATATCTAGCAAAACTCTCAGATACCATAGATGGAGAGACCAAGATATTCCACGACAAAACCAAATTTATGCAATACCAAGTCACTAATTCAGCCATATGAATGATAATAGATAGAAAATTGAACACATGAAAGGAGACTATACCTTAAGAAATGCAAAAAAATAAAAAAAAAATATTTAAAAAATGCAGGAAAACTAATACTTCTGAGTGCCTCCAATAAGAAACTAGAGAGGGCATACACTAGCAGCTTGACAACACAGCTGAAAGCCCTAGAACAAAAGGAAGCAGATACACACATGAGGAGGAGATAACAGGAAATAATCACCCTCAGAGCAGAAACCAACCAAGTAAAAATGAAAAAAAAAAAAAAAAAAGAACCATAATAAGAATCAACAAAACAAGAGTTGGTTATTTGAGAAAATCAACAAGATCAATAAACCCTTAGTCTAACTAGAGAGCACAGAGAGAATATCCAAAATAAAAATATCAGAAAGGAAAGGGAAGACAGGACAATAGATACTGAGGAAATTGAAGAAATCATCAGATCCTACTATAAAAACTTATACTCAAAAAAACTGAAAAATATGGTGGAAATGGACAAATGTTATAGAGAAATAACAGATACCAAATTTAAATCAGGATCAGATAAATCATCTAAACAGTCCCATGTAATTTAACGAAATAGAAGCATCATCAAAAGCATCTTAAACCAAAAAAAAAAAAAAAAAAAAAAAAAAAAAAAAAAAAAAACAAGAGCAGATGGGTTCAGTGCAAAATTCTATCAGAACTTAATATAAGACCTACTACTAATACTCTCCAAACAATTCCACAAAATAGAGACAGTAATAATTCTACGGAACTCATTCTTCGATGCCACAATTGCTCTCATTCCTAAACTACACAAAGACCCAACAAGGAAGAGGACTTCAGACCAATCTCCCTCATGAACATTGATGCAAAATACTCAATAAAATTCTTGCAACCTGAATCAAAGAACACATCAAAGTGATCATTCACCATGATCAACTAGGCTTTATCCCTGAAAAGTATGGTTAGTTCAATATACAAAAATCTATCAATGTAATCAACCATATAAACAAACTCAATGAAAAGAAAAAACACATGATCATCTCACTAGATGCTGAGAAAGCATTTGGCAAAATTCAACACCTCTTTATGTTAAAAGTCATGAAAAGATCAGGAATCCTTGACCTCTACCTAAACATAAAAAAAGCCATGTACAGAAAACTGGTACCCAACATCAAACTAAACAGTGTGAAACTTGAAGCAAGCTTAAAAAACTAGGGACTAGACTAGTCTACTCACTCTCTCCATAAATATTCAATATACTACTGGATGTTCTGACCAGAGCAATTAGACAAAGCATAATTCAAAGGGATATACTTCAGAAAGGAAGAAGTAAAAATAACTATTTGCTGATGACATAATAGTATACTTAAATGACCCCAAATTCCACTAGAGAACTTTTGCAGGTGATAAACAACTTTAGAACAGTGGCTGAATATAAAATTATTCAAAACAAATCAGTAGCTTTTCACCACTCAGAAAATAAACATGCTGAAAAAGAAATTAGGGAAAAGATATTCTTACGCAAATCCCAAACAGTATGAAATATCTTTGTGTAACCCTTACTAAGCAAGTTAAAGATATTTATGACAAGAACTTAAAATCTCTGGAGAACAAAATTGAAGAATATCTAAGAAGATGAAAAGCTCTTCCATGCTTGTGGATTGAAAGGATCAACATAGTAAAAATGGCCATCTTACCTGAAGAAATCTACAGATTCAATGCAATCCCCATTAAAATTCCAACTCAGTTCTTCACAGTACTTACAAATTCATGTGGAACAACAAAAATCAAGGATAGCTAAATCTAATCTGAACAATAAGAAAACTTCTGTGGGAATCACCATCCCAAGCTAAATTACAAAACAATTGTGTTGAAAACTGCATGGTAGTGGAACAGAGATAGGCATGTAAATCAATGGAACATAATTGAAGATCCAAAAATGGACCCTCACGCATATTGTTACTTGATCTTTGACAAAGGAGCTAAAAACATTCAATGGAAAAAAGACAGCCTCTTTAACATCTTGTGTTGATTCAATTGGCAGTGAGCCAGAACAATGCAAATCAATCCTTTCTTATTTCCTTGTATAAAGCTCAACTTCAAGAGAATGAAAGATCTCCCCATAAAACCAGGTGCACTGAAACTATCAGAAGAGAAATTGGGGAAAAGCTTTGAATACATAGTCTCAGGAAAAAAATTCTGAACAAAACACCAATGACCTATGCTCTAAGATCAAGAATTCATAAATGGGACCTAATGAGATTGCAAAGGTTTGTAAGGCTAAGGACACTATCAATAAAACAAAACGGCAGCCAACAGAGTGGAACAGTATCTTTACCAACCCCATATCTGACAGAGATCTAATGTTTAACATATACAAAAACTCAGGAAGTCAGACTTCAGAGAATCAGATAATTTTAATAAAAATGGAGTACAGTGCTAAAGAAAGAAGTCTCAACTGAGGAATGCTGAATAGTGCAGAAGCATGTTAAGAAATAATCAACATCCCTATTCATCAGGAAAATTCAAATCCAAATATTCCTGATATTCTACCACCAGCATTCAGAATGACTAAGATCAAAAATTCAGGTGACAAAAAATGCTGGCAAGGATGTAGAGAAAGATGAATAATCCTCCAATGTTGGCAGGGTTGTAAGCTGGTAACACTCTGGGTATCAATCTTGCAGTTCCTCAGAAAACTGGACATAACTACTAGCTAAAGACCCAGCTATTCCTTTTCTGGGCATGTAAGCCAAAGATGCTCCAATATATTATAAGAACACATATTTCCACCATGTTCCTAGCATCCTTTTTTTTTTTTAATAGACAGAAGCTCAAGAGAATCCAAATGTTCTTCCATAGAGAAATGGATAAAGAATTTGTGGTACATTTCCACAATGGAGTAATAGTGAGATATTAGAAACAATGACTTTATGAAATTCCTAGGTAAATGGATAGAACTAGAGAATATCATACTGAGTGAAGTAACCCAATCTTAAAAGAAAATGCATTATATGCAGTCACTGAGAATTGAATACTAACCCCACAAAGCTCTAAATATCCAAGAAACAAATCTTATACTATATTAAGCTCAAAAGTAAAGAAGGTCAAAATGTGGAAGCCTTGATCCTTCTTAGAAAAAAGAAATGAGTGTATACCAATCTCTCTATGTGTGGTACACCTAGACCATAATCATTAATAATTTAAGAGCTAAGAGTACAGCTTTATCTCAATCTTTGATATTTTAAAATAATTATGTTTAATCTGTAGACACCAAGAAAACTGATTATTTCCACATTTTTGTTTTATATGTAATTTGTGCTAATTGTGACTAGTAAGTTTTCAAGGCATACTATCAAAACATTAAAAAAAATCAAGTACTGACAGAAAATATATTCATAAAGTTTTATGCAAAAATGCTTTTAAAATATGTAAATTTATCTCTGTTTTTAAAAATAAAGTTGTTTAATTTAAATAAATAAAAAATCTTGGAGAATTCTGTACTAATAAAGTATATAATGTAATCAAATCATAAACCAGTAAAATAAATATATATGTACAATTGCCAGCTAAGCAAGTTTATAATAATATTTTTAAAACAAGTTTCTTATTAATTTGAATATTAAATTTCTTCAATTAATAATGGAGATGCATGGTTCTCATTCCTATTAATTTAGTGACAATATTATTTGACCAAAGATCTTTGGAGAAAACTTATACAATATCTCTCAAGAAACTGATAGTTCTTTATACATCAGAGTAAATAATTCCTTTTAAATACGTTATCCTAAATTCACAATCAATAACACATTGTACATTGAGAGTATTATAAGTCAGAGGCATAAGTATCAAACATGTTAGAGTAAAATATCAACTCTCATCCTTTACCATGCTGAAATGGAGTTTCTGACAGAAGTCCTACGTCATATTACTAATAAAGTCAGCAGTCAAAAATATTAATGCTTGAATGTTGGTGGTCATAGTAGAATTTATAATAGTGAATTTTCTGAGATAAAATAGTAGTTTATATGAGAAAGTGCTATACACTCATGGTGTTCTGACACCTTTTTTTGTCCTTTCTCTTACATTTTCTTTTATTTTCAAACTTTCCTACTGTGCCCAAGTATTATTTTAGAAACATGCATTTACAAATGACTGTGCAATTACATTTAAGTGCAAAAATGATGGACTTAGTCAATGTAATATACCTTCTAGCTCTTAAATTCTATTTCAGCTGCTTTTAGTAGAAGAAAATGACTCACATGTACAAAAATTCACATTTTAATGTGGTTTTCCTTATACTTGTATATGATTTTTTTTCTTTATAAATATGTGTTAACTTTGCTGTTCATTATACGCAGACTTTGGTTCAATGTTATACAGTCCTTACTGGCTAATGTTTTTTTCTCTACTTCTATCTCCAACAATGGGGATGTCTTAATCTGTATGGCCAATATTAGCTTAACCTTTAAGACAACTCAACACCCTGATGTGTGGAGTGATTAAAAAGGGACTCCCTCGTTGGGAGCATCTGCACACCTTTCCAGGTTTAAAGGTCATACAGACTTATTTCCCAAGTGGGGAACAAAGGGTCATTAGAGCACCTCCTTCTCACTTACTGCATGCACTAAAGGCACATGTAATTTTCTTTTGTCCCAAGACCACTTCAGATTTTATGCATTCACCAAGCATACTGAAATGCAAGATGGCTTATAAAACAAGAAGTGTCAGGCCAATCTGTCATTCTACCTCACTCTTTCAAAGCCACAGTTTTAAACCTAAGTATATTTTTGGTTTGATAATTCATGAAATAGAGTTATTTGTTAATGCTAACCTTCTTTTCCACTTCCAAAATCTTCGTCTTATGACTATATCTTAAATTTGTGCTCTATATTTAAACTACACTAAACTCTATAACATGTTTTAAAATGAAAAAATAGGTAACAACATAACACTGTGACACATTGGGGAATAGGAAGTTTCAAGTGTTTTATTTCTACTCTTAACCTTTACAAGGCCATGCCCAAATTCTCAAAGTCTAAGATTCTTGTCTAATTGGAGGGAATACTGACTATTTTATATTTTATATCACACCAAGTATTACCTTTGGTATAGTACATGATAGAATAATATGATATGCATATGGGTTTACCAGGCTCCAGTGTAGATGAGTCACATTATTAATAGTTTTGTCTTGTGTTTTGTAATGACTATGATATGACTCCTTAATGCTTATGTAATGGAAAGTTATAGTTGTTAACTGAATACAGTCTATATTTACTTCAGGAAATTTTAATTGAGAGTTTCTCAAATAAGAATTGCCATTAAGAGAGTTTCTTGAATGATTATTGATCTGGGTGGGTGAGAATTGATATAGTTGAGTGATAATTAATATGGATGAGCTCAGGCCCCACTGGTGTCAACAACAATATTCCCACAACCCAGTTCCTGGTTCTGGTATATTTATTTACAACCTTTGGGAGACCACTGGGCTAGAATTAATAGATAATAGACTTCATGGCAGTTTACCAACCTTGTTGTGATACATGAGGTGTGTTCGATTCTATAAATATATCTGGGTCTCTCCAACAACTAATTAAATATTTTCTGAGGGTACAGAAAAAGGTATTCTTCCACAACTCACAGATAGAGCCATTATATAACACCAACCCCAATCCCCTTTCATTTTATATCAGTTGGTTTGGAGCTCCAAAGCTTACATTTCTGTAGTTGAAGTTCCAAGGTCGTAGAGGTTAATCTGTAACTTTCTAAGCAGAATGAGGCAGAAAAGTCCTTTCAACATCTAAACACCTTATATCATCCAGTCTTTCTTTATATTACAGACAGGGTAGACAAGCTACCATAACAAGAAACAAAATAGCTTTCTTGCCAATTCCCACAAATTGGTTAAGAGATCTCACATTATCAGGTTTAATAAGAACAATTTGTGATTTTTGTGGATCCTGAATACCAGGCTCAAAAAGAATCAATTCTCTATGTGATACAGTGTTTTTGATCAAATGTGATTAATAATGTTTAATATGGTATTTAATTTGCTAGTATACTAAATGTCCAGTACCAATAATGAAGAATGCAATTGTATTTTATTTTTTTGGGAAAACAGAATCTCAGCAACATTTTCTTTTTGATTACACAAATTCAATGATATTCATACTTGGGGGCTTAAAAGTCTACTTCTAATTCCATAACAGACAGCATACTACTGAACTATATCATGCATGGTATGTACTCAATGATAAGTGGTTATTAGCCAAAATGTTCAGAATACTTTGATACAATTCACAGAACATATAAAGTAGAAGACCCAAATGTTGATGTTTCAATCCCACCTAGAAGGGAGGCAAAGCAATTACGAAAATCAGAGGGAGTAGGGGACATGGATGGGAGAGGGGAAGAAAAGTATAAAGGGACACAGAATCAGGTATGGGAGAAGAACAGAGAAATCCCAGAGGGTCATGAGAATCAATGGAAATATGCAGTTCTTGGTGTAGGAGAAGAGAGAAACCTATAGAACGTTCCAGAGACTTGGGTTGTATAAGGTCCCCAGAAATCAATGGTGGTGACCTTAGTTGAAATGCCCCACAGTGGGAAGATAGAACTTAAAGAAACCATCTCCTGTAGATAGACATGGACCACACTTGAGGGATGAGGCCCCCTACCTATCTTCAAAGCCACTAGCCAAAGAGCATGCATTGCCTTGTTTATTGTTCTTGCCACATACATGGCAGAAAACTTCCTTGTCTGGCCGCAGTGAGAGAGGATTACAAATTCTTTAGAACCTTGATGTCTCAGAAAAGGAGAAATCTGGTAGAAGTGAGGTGGGGATGGGTAGGTGGGTGGGTGAAGAAGCAAAAAGGAAAGAGGATGTGGGGAAGAAATCTGTAAGGGGGGGACTGGACCAGGAAAAGGCAAACTTGGAATGTAAATAAATAAAAAATAATCTAATGAAAATATAATTTAAAAGAAACAAGTCAATTGTCATATTTTTCTTTTTCATTAATAAGTTTATTTATTCATTTTAAGAGTGGTACCTGCCAAAGTATGACCCAGAAACAGCAGTAAACTAAGAAGGGTCTGATATTAAAGAGACAAAAAGTTGGTAAATAACAAAATGGAAAAAGATGTTTACCAATCCTACATTTGATTGAGGATTAATATCCAATATATACAAATAATTCAAGAAATTAGACTCCAAAGAAACATATAACCCTATTAAATAATGGGCAACAAATAATTCTCAACTAAAAAATATCCAATGGCTGACAAGCATGTAATAACAAAAATTTTCAGCACCCTTTGTCACCAGGGAAATGCAAATCAACAACCCTGAGATTCCACCTCACACTAGTAAAAATGTATAAAATAATAAAACTCAAGTGACAGAAAATGCTGGTGAAAATGTGGAGAAAGAGGAACCCTCTTCCATTATTGGTAGGATTGCAAGCTGGTACAAACCCACTCAGGAAATCACTCTGTCAGTTTCTCAGAAAACTGGAAATACTACTACCTTAGGACACAGCTGTACCACCCCTGGGCATATATCCAAAAAATGTTCCTACATCTAACAAGGACATGTTTCCATTACGTTCATTGAACCCTTATCTATAATAGCCAGAAGCTGGAAAGAACCCAGAAAATGTGGTACATTTACACAATGGAGTACTACTCAATTATTAAAAACAATGACTTCGTGAAATTTTTACTCAAATGGATGGAACTAGAAAATATCCTGAGTGATGTAACCCATTCACAAAAAAACACACATTGTATGGACTCAGAGACAAGTGGATATTAGTCCAAAAGCTCAGAATAGCCAAGATACAATTTGTAGACCACATGAAGCTCAAGAAAAAGGAAGACAAAAGTGTGGGTGCTTCAATCCTTTGTAGTAAGAGGGGAAAATACAGGAAAAAAATATAGAGACAAAGTGTGGAGTCGATTCTGAAAAAGAGGCCATCCAGACACTGTTCTACCTGGGGATCCATCCCATACACAGTCACCAGATGCAGACAGTATTGTGTATGCCAAGAGGTGCATTGCTGACAAGAGCCTGATATAACTGTCTCCTGAGATGCTCTGCCAGAGACTGACAAACACCAAGGCTAATGCTGACAGCCAACTATTAGACTAAGAAAGGGGTTCCTAATGGAGGTAGTAGAAAAAGGACTGAAGGGATTGTAACCCCATAGGAAGACAACAATATCAAAAAACAAGACCCCTGTCCCCCAAGAGCTCCCAGGAAGTAAACCATCTACCACAGAGTACATATGGAGGAACCCATGGCTCCAGCTACATGTGTAGCCGAGGATGTCCTTATTGTGCATCAATGGGAGGGTAGGCCCTTCATCCTGTGAAGGCTTGATGCCCCAGTGTAAGGGAATATGATGGTGCAGAGGAAAGAGGAAGTGGGTTGGTGTGTTGGGGAAATCTCTCATAAGGGCAGGATAAGGGAGTTAGGATAAAGGGATTCCAGAGGTCAAACTGGGATGGGGAATGGCACATGAAATGCAAATAATAAATTATCCAATAGAAAAATAAATTTTAAAATAGAAAGAAAGAAGAAAGCCTAGAGACCAGACATATGTTAAGGAAAATCAAATGTCATGGCAAAAGTACCCACAGTTACCAAAGCATATGGACACATACCCATATATTTTCCACAGGTTTATGTTAAAACATTAGCATACATTAATAGCTAATAGCCAGACTGTTCTTTCTCGGAATCATCACTTGTCCACTTGGGTATCTTTTGCAAAAAATAAACTCATATTTCTTGTATTTATGGTGATTAAACTTGGGTAGTTAACATCTTTAAAAACAAAAACATGCTTTGTTAAACAAGCTACTAATTTTTATTCACATACAAACTTTCCTAATTATTTATTTTAAATGTGTGTGTATTATCTGCCAAATATTCCTGATCTAGATAAGCAAAAACAGTTGAGCAAACTGAAGGAATGGGAGATATGAGCCATAAAGTTTGAATCATGGAGCTTTGTTATGATTAAAGATTACTTTCTTGAAATATCATGTTAAAATTTAATTGCTAATTGCTAATCTAATGATACCAACTTCCAAATGGTATTGAGACTGTGAAGGGTTTCTTCTCATGTGTAGAATAGTACAATTATAGGGTATGGAGTATGGTGAATTATATTCCTCCCCAGGGAATGGAAATAGTTTCTTGAGGGAGGATTGAATTTATCCTGTCTTATTATCTTCATTTTGCCCAGTATGTTAAAACATTCAATACTCATTTCTTCAGTATCATAAGTTACAAATAAAATAGTTATGGTTAGAAGCTTATAGTGCCTCAGTGTTTGGTTCTTGATCTATATAGAATGGGCTATAATAATGTCATAATCAAGGAGAAGAACACTTTCTTATCTGCTTGTACAAAGCTCAAGTGCAAGCAGATCAAAACTAGCCACATTCAAAAAGGTACAAGAAATTATTAGGTGAGAATGTAGGGAAAACCTTAGAAAGCATAGGTACAGGAGAAATTTTTTTGCACAAACACCAATGGCTCCTGCTCTAAGAACAAATATTGACAAATGGGACTTAATGAGATTGCAAAGTCTCTGTAAGCCTAAGGACACTGTCAAGAGAACAAAACAGCAGCCATCCAAGTGGAAAAAGGTCTTTACCAACCCCACATCAGATAGAGGCCTAATATCGAAGATATACTAAGAACTCAAGAAGCTAGAAACCAGAGAATCAAACAACCCTATTAAAAATGGGGCACAGAGCTAAACAAAAAGTTCTCAGTTGAGGAATATCAAACGGCTGAAAAGCATCTAAGAAAATGCTTAACATCATTAGTCATCAGGGAAATGCAAATCACAACAACCCTGAGATTCCATCCACCTCACACCAGTCAGAATGGCTAAGATCAAAAATTCAGATAACAGCAGATGCTGGCAAGGATGTAGAGAAAGAGGAACACTTCTCCGCTGTTGTTGGAGTTGTAAAATTGTACAACTACTCTGAAAATCAGTCTGGCCATTCCTCAGAAAAATTGGACATATTACTACCTAAAGACCCAGTTATTCCACCTCTGGGCATATACCCCAGAGAAACTCCAACATACAACTAAGTCACATGAACCACAGTGTTCATAGCAACCCTATTTATAATAGCTAGAAGCTGGAAAGAACCCAGAAGTCCTTCAGTAGATGAATGGATACAAACATTTGGTATATTTACACAATGGAGTACTACTCAGCTATCAGAAACAATGACTTAATGAAATTCTTAAGAAAATGGATGTATCTAGAGAGTATCATCCGGAGTGAGGTAACCCAGTCTCAAAAGAACAGACATAATATGTAGTCACTGATAATTGGATACTAACCTCAGAAAACTGAACACCTCAGAAACAGCTTACAGACGATATGAAGTTCAAGAAAAACAAAAGCCAAAAATAAAATGAAAAATTATTATGTTTAATCTTTACACACTAAGAAAACTTTGACTATGTCCAGTTTACATTTTGTTTTACATGTACTTTAGGCTCATTATAACTAATAAAGCTTTAAGGCATAGTATCAAATCTTTAAAAAAATCAAATACTGACAAAAATGTATACATATACTTTTATGCAAAAATGCTTTTGAAGTCTGTACATTTTTCTTTGTTTCTTAAAATAAAGTTGTGCAATTAAAAAAAAAGAGAAAATTTTAGAGAAAGAGAATAAGTGAAGCTGTGTCTGATATTCTAGTGATTTACTAGACCTGTAGGTATGTTCACTGAGCAGGTGTAGTACTATAGAATCTGAGAGACTGTGCTAATGAAAAATCTTTGAGAGATTAAGTGCTTCTATGTACTCTGTCAGTCAGGACATCTGGTTAAAAACTGAACTTTGAAAGAAAATTGATCAGATAATCACTTACATGTAATTCATAACCAGACATCAGGAATTGTCAAATTTTGAATGGCTGTAATTAGAAAGTTAATTATAGGAATTTGGAGGTCAGTGTGTAACTATACGTATGATGAGTAAAATGTGAATATATTTGTTTCCCATACGAATGATAATCTTTAAGTTATATATATTTAAAATATTGATGGGATAGTATGATCTGTTCCATGGGAATCATAGAGCTATTCTTGTCATCAACTTAAGAACTCAGGATGTCATCACCAAATGCTACCCATAATTTGTAAAGGAAGTAATCACCAACAAGGGATTCCAAGACTCATTTATTTATTTCTGCAGTTGCTCATCTGTCCATCTGGTTTCCTAGGTTGTGATAGACTTCAGAAATTCTTTGCATTTGCACTACATGATAAAACTTGAGTATTAGACATTAAAGAAAAATGAGTAAACAATACCTTCTAGGAAAATTATCATACACACATACACTCCTATCTCTCTCTCTCTCTCTCTCTCTCTCTCTCTCTCTCTCTCTCTCTCTCTCTCTCTCTCTCTCTCTCTCCCTCTCTCTCCCTCTCTCTAAATAATGGACAAAGAAAACAAAGGTTACTTGTTCTTGTGAAATCATAACTCCAAACCAAAGAAAGCCAATACAGAAATAAAAGGAATGTCTATTCTTTTCTGAGGCAGAGATAATTTAAATGTACAGACAGCTAAGCAATTTAAATGTGATAAGAACATAGAGGTAGAGAGGTAATTACAAGAATAGCAAGTTTTTTTTAGAACATTCACCACATATGTGTCAAACCCTCAACCAAAAAGGCTTAAATACAATGAAGAGGATAAGCATTTTCACCTTTTTAAGATGATGTAAATATATCAGTAAGACATAACTCTACTAATAGAGAACATTTCTCAAATGAAGAATTATCAAAAGTCTTATAAGACATTTAACATGGACATTCAAATGTATCAGAGCAGCACTACAAATAATCAGGTCACCAGAGCAAAATGTGTATCTCCCCAAAGGCTAGCTCCAAGATGGCTCTTGTGAAAATAAAATAAAGTAGAGTCAGTAGCTTCAAGAAGATAAGAAAATAACATTGAAAGGAGAGAGAATTAGAATATAATCTTTCTAAGAGGGTCAGTTTTTGAAACTCAGAAGATTTGAAGAGAAATGCACTAATTATTAAAATGATATTTATTTTGGGAATGCCCGAAAGTACTTTAAAAATAACCAATGGAGGTTGAACTAGCATGGATTTGCTAGGATTTGTGAACATACTCATGCTGGTTGTATCCATGGAATAAGAAGAAGCCAAATCTCTAATTGAGCATTATTGGATAGAATAACAAAAAATATAAGCAAAAAATATGACATTTTATTAGGCTGGGACAGGACACAGTCCAAGAGTGAAAAGGCAGCAGCTCTAGCAGTAAAAATATTTGAAGGTAGCTTATTGAGTCTGATTTGAGTGATTTTAGGATAAAAAATAGAAATCTCAAATAGTAGCAGTATTTAAAAAAAATTTCAGAGATCAAGTGAATATATGTGTGTAAGTGTGTGGGTTCCCGTCTTTGTACCAACATCATGCCATTTTTAATACAATTGCTCTGTAATATAGCTTGACATCAGGGATAGTAATTCCCCGGGAAGTTCTTTTATTGTTCAGAATAGTTTTTGCTATCCTGAGTTTTCTGATATTCCGAATAAATTTGCAAATTGCTCTTTCTCACTTTATGAAGAATTGAATTGGAATTTTGATGGGGATTACATTGAGTCTGTATATTGCTTTTGGCACTTTGGCAATTTTTACTATGTTATTCGTTCCAATCCATGAGCATAGGAGATCTTTCCATCTTCTGAGATCTTCAATTTCCTTCTGCAGAGGCTTGAAGTTCTTGTCATACAGATCCTTCACTTGCTTAGTTAAGGTTCCCCAAGGTATTTTATATTTGTTTGTGGCTATTATCAAGGTTGTCATTTCCTAATTTTATTAACCCGTTTATCCTCACTTGGTTTTAGAATGTTAAATATATAATAGTGATGCTGAAATACACTTTGCAAGGCAAATAAATGTATTTTTCTAATATTTTAATTCTCTTACAGAAAAAGGTTTAATTATGACAAACACTGGTGGGACTGGAAGAGATGAGGAGCATACAGTGAAACATAATGTTATTGACATTTAGTTTAAGGCTCTTCATACATTGGATGCTATCTGTTACTTGCAGACAGGAAGACCAAAATGCTTGAAAGAAGCAACATGGAGAGGAAAGGAGGTATGCTGCCTCACAAAGCTTTTAAAGTTATACATTTACTCACAGTAATGCATGGATACAGAGTTAACACACTCAATAAGCATACGCCATAGTTTCTGAAATGTATGTAATATAAAAAACATGGTGAAATACACAGAAAATGGATACATTTCATGGACATGTATTCTGATAAAAGATTAGAAATGTTTGGAATTGACATATACAAAGTAAATACACCATTACTCTTTTTTATGTTAAAATCATCAAAGGCATGCACATATTTCTGAATACATTACACAAAAGTACAATATATTGTATAATATATAAATAATATATTATACGAAAATACAACCTGTGCAGTCTACATGACATCATCTATATGTATGCTTTTAGGGCTGCCAGCTTGGAGCTGAATAGACCTTTGTGTATTCTCTCATGGGGAAGTGACTTCTTCCACTCTCAGGGTTCTTTAGTTGCCTGTATAATTTTGTATTATGTTGAAGTCTCCTCCAAATACCCCTCCTACATTACTGTGTCTATCAGTTTTTTCCTTGTTCAGCCCATATTGAAGCAATTGTGTTGGTGAAACTTTATGTTTATAATTTTGACATTCCTGGGAGACACAATCTCACAGCAAAGCCTCTATTATTTGTAATTTTTCTTCCTCTCTACAATAACCTCTGAACCTTAAGTGCAGGATTGTATAGTGAAGAGATAATGTAGGAGTAGTGTCCACAACTCTGCATATTGATGGATGCCCATTTTCTCCTTGAATATATCTCTTCATAAGATACAATTATTATGAGGAGATGTAGATATGTTCACCAAGTTTTCAATCAGAAATATATTGTGTGTTTTGTGTGTATATTTTCTGTGTCTGTATGTGTGTGTGAATGTATATGTATACTTTGAAGTGTGATGTGTGTAGGTATTGTGTAGGTTTGCAACAAATTTAACAGGGCTCAGGTGAGAATACAACCTCAGGTGTCATGATTCCTCCTTCACTGTCTTGAGGGCAAGAAGGCTTCTTGCCCCTAAATTGTATTTAATTTAAATAACTTTAATTTATTATAAATTCATTTAGATGATTTTACCTGTGAGGTTAAAGGATTCTCTGGTCCAGGTCTTTCTTGTTTCCAGAATCACTACACACCATATTTTTAAGTAGGTTCTGTGTATGCGCCCTCAAGGTCTTACACCTGCACTGCTTTCACTTTTCCCCCGGCCTTCACATTCCATTTTCTTTTTTTTTTTTTTTTTTTTTTTACGTAGCTAACTACTCTCAGTTTCTCTATTTCAGAAAATAACTAGCTCTTCTGCCCTATTAGAACACTGCATAGAAGTGGTGAACAGACCTTCATTTAGACAAATACCTGATATATATATGTATATGTATATGTATATGTATATATATATATATATATATAAATGTAGCATAATTTTTGCATATTTTGTAAATCCATTTAATATATACCTTACAAAAAGTAGATGAACCCTATGTTTATGAACTTCAGGTGCAATGATATACATTTGGCTTGACCTACATGAACAAAGTCAGAATTTGCATGGATGTATCTGAAAAATGAAAGAGTGTTTTAGTGGATTTTATTTTTTTTGTCTTCAAAACAAGATTTATTTTTTTTAACATGAAAATACATGGAAAATACATTGGTCTCTTATCTGTTACAAATAAGACTCAAATTATTCATCATAACAAGAAGTGTTTCTTGAGATATTTCCATCTACACAAAAGACTAACAGCTTATTATTTTTTTTAAAGATTTTAAACATTTTTTTGCTTAAAATTATACATTTTTGTCAGTACTATTATTTCAGGCATTAAAATAAATTTTACATAAAACCATGTGAATATGTTTTTTAGTCAGTACTTGATTTTTTTCAAGGGCTTGACAGTATGCATTGAAAACGTACTAGTTGCAATAAGCGTAAAGTACATGCAAAACAAAATGCAACATGGAAATAGTCAAAGTCTTCTTGTTTTGTGAATATATGTATAGTTTTTGTTTTCTTTATTTCTTGGACTTCATACAGTCTGAGAGTTGTTTCTGGGGGAGTGCAAGCCTCTGGGGTTAGCATCCCACTATCAGTGACTGCATATTATGTCTGTTCTTTTGTGACTGGGTTATCTCACTCAGGATGATCTTCTCTAGATGCAGCCATTTTCTTAAGAATTTGGTTAAGTCATTGTTTCTGGTGGCTGAGTAGTATTCCATTGTGTATATGTACCACAATTTTTGTATCCATTCGTCTTCTGAAGGACATCTGGGTTCCTTCCAGCTTCTGGCTATTATAAATAGAGCCGCTATGAACATTGTGGTGCATATATCTTTGTTGTGTATTAAAGTGTCTCTGGGGTATATGCCCAGAAGTGGAATAGCTGGGTCTTCAGGTAGTACTATATCCAATTTTCTGAGGTATCGCCAGACAGATTTCCAGAGTGGTTGTATTAGCTTGCAACCCCACCAACAGTGAAGAAGTGTTCCTATTTCTCCGCAGCCTCGCCAGCATCTGCTGTCATCTGAGTTTTGGATCTTGGCCAATCTGACTGGTGTGAGGTGGAATCTTAGGGTTGTTTTGATTTGCATTTCCCTGATGGCTAAGGATGTCGAGCACTTCCTCAGATGTTTCTCGGCCATTCGGTGTTCCTCAACTGAAAATGATTTGTTTAGCTCTGTACCCCATTTTTTAATAGGGTTATTTGATTCTCTGGTGTCTAGCTTTTTGAGTTCCTTGTACACCTTGGATATTAGGCCTCTATCTGATGTGGTGTTGGTAAAGATCTTTTCGCATTCTGTTGGTTGCCGTTTTGTTTTCTTGAGGATGTCCTTAGCCTTACAGAAACTTTGCAATCTCATTAAGTCCCATTTGTTAATCTTTGACCTTAGAGCTTGAGCCATTGGTGTTTTGTTCAGGAAATTTTCTCCTGTGCCTATGTGTTCTATGGTTTTCCATACTTTCTCATCTAATAGTTCCAGTGTATCTGGTTTAATGTGGAGATCTTTAGTTCACTTACACTTGAGCTTTGTACAAGGAGATAAGAACGGGTCTATTTTCATTCTTTTGCATGTTGAGTGCCAGTTGGACCAGCACCATTTGTTGAATAGGCTGTCCTTTTTCCATTGAATGTTTACTGCTCCTTTGTCAAAAATCAGGTGACCATATACATGAGGGCTCATTTCTGGATCTTCTATTCTATTCCATTGATCCACTTGCCTATTTCTGTACCAGTACCATGCAGTTTTCAGCACAATTGCCTTGTAATATAGCTTGAGGTCAGGGATAGTGATTCCCGCAGATGTTTTTTTGTTGTTGAGGATGGATTTCGCTATTCTAGGTCTTTTGTTATTCCATATGAAATTGCACATTGATCTTTCCAATTCCATGAAGAACTGGGTTGGGATTTTGATGGGGATTGCATTGAATCTGTAGATTGCTTTTGGTAGGATGGCCATTTTAAGATGTTGATCTTTCCAATCCATGAGCATGGGAGATCTTTCCATTTTCTGAGATCCTCCTCAATTTCTTTCTTTAGAGGTTTGAAGTTCTTGTCATACAGGTCCTTTACTTCCTTAGTTAGAGTCACACCAAGGTATTTCATAGTTTTTGTAACTATTGTAAAGGGTACCTTTTCCCTAATTTCTTTCTCCACATGTTTGTCCTTTGAGTATAGGAAGGCTACTGATTTGTTTGAGTTAATTTTGTATCTGGCCACTTTGCTGAACTTGTTTATCAGCTGTAGGAGTTCTCTGGTGGAATTTTTGGGGTCACTCAAGTACACTATTATGTCATCGGCAAAGAGTGATGTTTTTATCTCTTCCTTTCAGATTTGTCAAGGTCCCAAAGTTGAACCAGGACCAAGTAAACCATCTAAATAACCCTATAACACCTAAAGAAATAGAAGAAGTCATCAAAAGCCTCCCAACCAAAAAAAGCCCAGGTCCAGACGGGTTCAGTGCAGAATTTTATCAGACATTTATTGGGGATATAACACCAATATTTGCCAAGCTATTCCAAAAGATAGAATCAGATGGAATATTACCCAACTCATTTTTTGAGGCTACAATAACCCTCGTACCTAAGCCACACAAAGGCCCTTCAAGGAAAGAGAACTTCAGACCAATCTCACTTATAAACATTGATGCAAAAATACTCAACAAAATCCTTGCAAACCGAATCCAAGAACACATCAAAACCATCATTCATCATGACCAAGTAGGCTTCATCCCTGAAATGCAGGGATGGTTTAACATAAGGAAATCCATCAATGTAATCCACCATATAAACAAACTTAAAGACCAAAATCACATGGTCATCTCACTAGATGCTGAGAAAGCATTCGACAAAATCTAACACCCCTTCATGTTAAAAGTCTTGGAAAGAACAGGAATCCAAGGCCCATATTTAAACATAATAAAAGCAATATACAGCAAACCAACAGCCAACATCAAACTTAACGGCGAGAAACTTGAAGCAATCCCACTAAAATCAGGGACTCGACAAGGCTGCCCACTCTCTCCCTACCTATTCAACATAGTACTGGAAGTCCTGGCTGGAGCAATTAGACAGCAAAAGGAGATCAAGGGGATAAACATTCCATTTTCTAACAATAAAAGATTTATCCTACAGCATTTTAGAGTAATGTTGTCATAAAAGACTTCACATATTTCCCCATATTAATTTTGTCTCACATCTCACGCATTCTGTCATTACAGAATAAGCTACTACATCACTCTGTTTGTACTGTTGCTTATTGCTGCCCCTCCAGCTTCTATGTGTCATGTCTCTAAGAACATTTTTATTCTATTAAATTGTGCTTAAAGTGTAGGAAAACAAACATCTTAAAACTTTCCTTCACCTCATCAAATTTACTTAGTAAAATTATGTTCTTAGACTATCAATTTAAGCCATTATGTGAAGTTTCATTGCTCTTTCTGCAGACTATCACTAATTTAACAAAGACTTGAAATTTTTGGTTATTATTGCCAACATTTCTTTACATTTATCATATTTTATTCTGTTTAAAAATTATATTGAATTTTCAGACCATGTTGTTTAAATGTTAATTGGGCATCTTTACCTTAACAGTAGACAAAGTGTAGAATCTTACATCAATCTTAAATTTTCATATGGAAACAATTATTGTTTTTCTATTTAATAGAAATTACTAACAGAATTTTGTGCAGAGTTTTGTTTTTAAAGTACAATAGGGTTCTATTTGTGTGTGCAAAATATACAAAGTCTTAGTGGCAGGTTGTTTAAACCAAAGTTTTCTGGGTGCTCAGTCATCTGCAAGCATGTAAGGCTAACTGTAAAATAATTCAAATGATTTTCAAAAGCTTTCTCTGCAGTTGCCTTCCCTTTGTAGCACCACCACAATAGAAGTGCTGAAAATGGCTAGCTCATCTTTCTCATAAACCTTCCATTAAAATGAATAATTTACATTGGAGGAAGGATTGTAATGGCCATTTTAAGGTGGATAAGGATATATGAGAACAGATATGTGCATTAGCACAGTCAGCAAATTGATAGCTTTAGACTAGCATTATTATGTATGGCCATGATATACAAGAGTTTTATTAATTTATAAGAGATTTTATGTATTTGATAAAGTTTATGGTACAAAACAATAAGTATGTCTACATAGCTCAAAATATTGCTCAGAATGGGGGTTGTGGGACACAACCCAGAAACTTATCAGATGCAGTTATTATTAAAACTATTATAGAAGGCCATGACATCCTTAAAATGTATTGGTATCTAATGGGGTCGTCTATTATTGCTAGCTGCACTGATCACCATACAGGTGAGTTTATTGCTTTTCACTTTTATTAATAAACCTAGTAGTACATAAAGAACCTTCTGGCTTTTTCTAAACAAATAGAAAAATAAAATAGTTTTACTTTCCCAGGGTTATAGAATATCCTTGAAGAAATAATATGTTTACAACATAATTCTTATCTTGAAAACTTTCCAAATTGAATTTTATATTTCATATTTTTATATTTTACACCCAGAAATGAAATATTACTTGAAGCCCCTTGTTATTTTGTGACCAAAACTAATCTTTTAAATATATTTGAGGCAATTCCAAAAGTGGATAAAGCATCAATTTCTTCAAATTGGGAAAATTCAAGAAAGGGAAGAATAAAAACTGTTTGGACCTCAAAGAAAGGTATTTTATTATCATGTAATGACATTTCAATTTTCAAATGACCTTCAATATTAGAAAATGTGAAGGTGCCAGTCATATATCAGGCCTAATAATTTGACTTGGAAGTAAATGGTAAATAATGCACATTTATTGTTCTCCAGCCAAGACAGGGAATTGCCATGTGGTACAAAGCCCCCAACTTTGGCAAAGATCAACTTCCTTATTTGTCACAAACTGGCTCACTGCTTCTATGAACACTGTGCCAAATTCCTTTGATTAAAAGACCAGCCAGAAACCTATCAACCATGATTTCAAAAGCAGTGATTCTTCTGTTTCTGCTCTGTGTCCCATAACTGCATTATGACAGGAGACTAGAGTTAACAGAGTGGGAACTCATCACACAAATTACACAGGCTTCATAGAAGTGAGAATGGGGAAAGTAGATGATAAAAATGCAAATGGAAAATCGAGGCTGTGAAGCAAGTGTGTTCGCAACTGATCTACTGTGGGAAAGGAAAGAAGGCTATTGTTTGGATCACAAGATATGATGGTATCAAAAGGAAGGTCATCACAATGAAATAGCTGTTCAAGTAAAACATTTCATGCTTAGAGCAGAAAGTAAGAAACTGACAGAAAAGGCAGTCATACAAATCCCTCAAATGCAGCAATTCACATTTCTTGAAATTAACACTGAGTTGTGTGGTTGACAAAAAAGGACACTATGGTTTTGTTGTTGTTGACAGATAACACTAATGTATTAAACTTTTATATGCTGAGGAAAAGTATATCACTTCATTGTAGCTTTATATTTGTATACGTATAGGTATATGTATACACACACACACACACACACACACACACACAAGCACACACACACACACACACACACACAAACATATAGTACTTAAAATTATATAGATAACGAGAAGCCTTTACAATTAAGTTGGAATTTTATAAGCTATAAAATAAACCCTTGTATAAATGAGTAGCTATTTGTCAGCATGCATGCCTAATGGGAATAAAGAGCAGTACACATTAGTTCTGTAGCAATTGCTTTCTTTATGTTTTCTTTCTACCTATATTCTGCTTTTTAATCCAGACAGTGTTAGTAATTGAGATTTGCCTGACTCAGCTTTCTATATGTTGAAATTATAGAACTACACTATCGTCTTCTATATAATAAAAATGAGATATTTTAAATGCATTTCTTCCACAGACAGGCGTGCTTGGCTTCTGTGTGCAGCAGCACGTGCGAACACTTTTGAAACTTTACTACAAAGCTGCACATTTCTAAGTCCTAGAAATTGCTTTGAGGAGATATTTATTGTTTCCAGACTTATATAATCACAAGGAATACTAAGAAAGGACTACATTTGGCAATACTCAGGCTTACATGGTAACTTTATAATTATATTTACATGAAAAAAACTATAGTCTGTCATCTCTACATGTGAACTATAAGTTTCACAGCTCAATGCCTTTGAAGTTTGTACAGAGAGATCATTGATTTTCATTTCCTGGTTTCTATACTTTCTTAAAGAGCACTACCTTCTGAATTGAAGAAGGATATAATTCATTGAAATTGCAATTTACCAAATGTTCAGTTATTCTATTTGCTTATCAATATTCCTTTTAGGACGCCCTGAAGCAATGCAATGTCTCATTCGCTGGTCCTGAGGGACAGCAGGCAATTTATGCATAATAACTATCTGTTACATTTTCCTAACACATTCACTTTGCTTATAAATAATAATTGTGTTTTAGATGTGAAAATGTTTACCAGGAGATTAACAATTTGTAAAAGCCCTGACATGGCTGATGTAAAATAATATAATTCAATTTTAGAAGCTATAATTTTAGGTGATACAATTTATGCTGTTCCTCTTAGTCAAGGTAGGATAAAGCAGTTCTGCTGTCAAGAATGATTGGATAATATGATACATTACCTGATTACAAAATGATGCTGGGGAAACAACCCATTTCTCTGTATTAATCTGACTTGTTTAGTGGCCTTTCTGCCTCTGAATTCTGATGAGATGCTCTGCACCAACTTAATTCTTTTTTATGTCCTTTAGGCTGTTTTATTTTTTCTAGCACAGCTTTCTCTAAACTGTTTAAATAATGGCAGTTTGCAGAGTTCTGTAGAGTTTTTCAGCTGTCTTGAATTTTAATTTGCATTACTTTCTTTTGTGTAATGTGGTTTGTTGTCTGAAGAAATTGAAGTCATACAACTGGGTAGATTTCAATAATAAAGTGTCAAGATAAAACAATCTTGATTGGATATGGTATGTCTCATTGATTTAAATATTTTGTTGATTTTATTATTAGTACATTGGAAAGATAAAGGATAGAGAGAAATGAAATATGCTATTCAGTTTTACACAGCCCAAGTAAACACACTAAAATATACAAATATATGTCCTGGAATTATTAAATAGAATTGTTTTACAAAATTAGAGATTATTTCTCAATTAATTATTACCAGAATTTTAATATGTAATGATAGAACATTTTATTCTCTCATGATTATTATATCTTTATAAGATTTTATTATAAAACCACATAGACCTATGTCCCAATAAATGGTAATAAGCATCACTATCATATTTATCAAATAATGTGGAAACTGAGCATTCTCCAACTTTAAGAAGCCAGCGATAATTTACTATATCAATAAGGAATTTAGTGGTAGAACAATAAATTCAAAGACTATTTACTGTAGATAATAAACACCTTAATTATCTTGGTTTTGTGATTAATTAGTTACACCTGGAACACTTACATGGTAGTTTAAAGGGTACTTTGTTTTTTAAAAGAGAATTGGCATAGTGATATCAGCATTTGCTTGGTGGTTTCTCAAACATTTCATTTTCTGTTTTGTTCTGCAAAGGAATTCAATTCTGCACCTTGCCTTCTGTATCTGTTAGATATTCTCAGTTCTATGCCATAAATTGTACATTCTGAAACTCTGTCTGTATATTTATCATCTATCTCTCATTGATCCTCTGTTTACTTATCCATCCATACATACATTAATCCAGCCATCTATCCATTTATCTATCATCTATCTATCTATCTATCTATCTATCTATCTATCTATCTATCTATCTATCATCTATTGTCTGTCTCTCTGTCTGTCTACCCACCCATCCAAACAACCCACCCACCTACTTACCTACCTGCCTGCCTACCTTGGTATATTCTAGTCATGTATAATAATTTCAAGCTTATTTCACAATGTTTTAGAATATATATCCATAGTAATATAAGATCACCTATATAGAAGTCCACTAAAATTACCAATGTGTGCATGACTTTTTAAAAAAATGATGATAAAAATACTTGTTAAAACATCAGACATTTTTGTTGTATTATATTTTTATTTAGTTAGTTATCTGTATATTCTTATTTTGGCATTTTATGTTTGACACATTAGTTGTTTCAGAATGAGTTTCATAGTCTCAATGTTGCCTGTGTGTATGTATACTATACAGTCCATGCATTTTATGTCTATTTGATGTTCATGTCATTTTCTGAGTTTTGTTTGTTTTGTAAAGATGACATGTCTACTAGAAAAATGGTGTATTGATGTCATTTTCTGTTATTGGATTGGTGCAAATTTGTGACTTTAATTTCAATATTTCAGATTTTTGAAGTTGGGTACACTGGATTTTGGTATATAGATGTAAAAATGCAGAAATAGCATCCCAAATTCTTAGTCTTATTCCTATGAATAAGTTGTTTCTCATCTTTTATAAAAGACACTTCTCTTTGCTATAGATGGAGATCACAAAACACCACAACTTGGCAAAATAAAAGTAAAGATTATTAGGTACCTAGACACAGTGGATATATCACAAATACAACTCCTCACCTGGAACCCAGGGAACATTATAGAAGATAGGGGTAGAAAGACTGTAAGAGGTATAGGACAAGAATTTTTTTGTAACATTTTATCTCTTACAAATGAGAAAGAAGCTATACCTCCACAATATGCCTGCCCAAAGAAGACCCAAACACTGACAATACAAGTAGAAATGCTACCACAGAAGAATGAAATCTGATGAGGTGCAATTCTTAGAGAAAAACTACAAGA
This sequence comes from Micromys minutus, assembly GCF_963924665.1. Taxonomy (NCBI): domain Eukaryota; kingdom Metazoa; phylum Chordata; class Mammalia; order Rodentia; family Muridae; genus Micromys; species Micromys minutus. The sequence goes on from NC_137973.1 coordinate 15,964,096, forward strand.
AACAAATAACTGTTAAGACAGAGAAAAATTATATATTACATATGTATATATATATATATATATATATATATATATATATATATATATATATGTATGCATGCATGTAAATATCATATTAAAATGGAAGAAAAATGACCATAAATTGGAGAAGTAGTAAGAAGACAATGAGATTGTGTGAAGACGGTCAGAAGTTGGTAAGTACGTAATTTTGTTTTAATTTAAAAACCAAAAATATATTTTGAAAATGCTAGTATTTCAGTACAATGTCTTTCCATTTTTATGATAAGATCCTGTGACTATGCAACTTCTATAGTTAGCAGCTTGTTGGGGTTACAGTTCCAGAGGGTTAGAGTTCATACCATCATGGAGAGGAGCAAGGCAGCAGGCAAGTAAATGTGGTGGTAAAGTAGTAGATGAGAGCTCATATCTCTATCTATAAGCATTAGGCAAAGTAAGCAAACTGATGATCGTGTGGGCTTTCTGAAATCTCAAAGCCCACCTGCAGTTAGACATCTTCTCCAAGAAAATACCTAAAAACCCTTCCTAAACAATTTCACCAAGAGAAAAAATTCATATACTCTAATATATAATGCTACAAGGGGATGTTCATACAGTTCACCACACATTTCAATATAATTGCATTTCCTCCAAACTTTTTAAAATATATTTCTATATCTAAGATACTTTATGAGCGTTCAGTCTATACAGCTCAGGCCCACTTACAATCTAGGTTTCTGCTACTTTCTATTGATAGAGTTACCGGGATTCACCACAATGCTTGGCTCAGTTAAACTTTCTTCTATTAATGGTTGGTCTTAGTATATTGCTTGATGTTTAGCTGTTGCCCTGATTTGGACAAGTTATTCTAAAGGTAGTGGAAGGTTTAAACAGCTTTTTTGCTATCTGAGAAAACTGGTCATAACCCAAAAGGCTACTGGCATGTGATCCAACAGTAACTAGGAATGCACACTTACAACCAGAGCATCCAGTCTAATCCTAAGTTAAGTACAGAAAATCAGACTGACATATTTCTTCTTGCACTATAATAAAATCCTGGCTTATAGAAGAGTTGTAGTTCTTTTTTTATTCTGTTGTCCTTTGTTCCAGAGGCCTCACAGAGAGTTCTCTGGTCCACTCAGGTGCTCAAGTCCAGGCAAAGGAGAGAGAACTCCAGTAGGGAGGAGAAACTGTTTCCACCACCTCTGCTTCTAGCTCTAACTAGGTGTGTGGGTTCAGGCATAGGGGTGAGAGCCAGTGGGAGACTCTGGTGAGGTACAGTGGAGCTTCTGGCAGAAGCAACTTTGGGTACACTAATATCTTCCCAAGTGGCAGTGTTCTTAGGAGACAGTAATTTTCTTATTATGACAGATGCTCTCAGATTGTGGAGTAATTAGTGCATACCTTTAATATTTCTGGATAGGCTTCTTATATAGAGTTTTGTGATGTTTCAGAGTCTGGCAACAGAAACGTCCTATTGGCGTGCTCTGAGAACTTGGGAATGCCTCATCTACATATTTGAGGTGTGGTTCTGATTCTGTCTTGAGCCTATGAGATATGTGGTCATGTTCTCACCTGTGGGGTGGGGGAACTTGGGGTATGGCTGTTCTGTCTTGAGCCTATGCCACATCCTCACCCACAGGAGGGACGTGGGGTATGACCTATATGACTCAAAACTCTCTACACAGTGCTATGAGGAGCTGTTGCCTGATCTCCCTGGAAACTAGGAAGCTTCCTACTGTCCCTTAGCGTCTCTAGGGCTTCAATTTATCTCGACCAGGAATCAAGGTAACTTTCACAGGCCACGGCCCCAAAATCTCCTATGAGATACCACTGGATTTTTGTCTAATGTTTGACAATGGGTCTCTGCAGCTGCTCCCATTAGTTGCTGGATGATGTTTTTATGATGACAATTGTATTATGTGCTGATCTATGAGTATGGAAGAATGCCATTAGGAATCATTTCAGGATGATATTAGAAATTGTTTCAATGATTATTTGCTAGTTTATTTAGCCTTCCCTGGTTATAGACTCATTTTTCCTATTAATAGAAGTCTTGTCTGGGGTAACTTTTATAAATTCCAGGAAATTTCCATAGCACTAGGTTTCTGAATCACAGGCCAAATGCCCACTGATTCCAGTTGTTTTTCTCAAATCTCACTCCACCTCCTCTAACCCTCTTGTTCCCATTGTAAACTGCCCCCAGTCCACTTGCAAAATCTATTCTATTACCTCTTCAATGGAGGATACATGGATTTTTCCCTGAAGTCTTTTGCTACTTAGCCTCTCTTGTTTTGTAGATTGTAACATGTTTATCCTTTATTTCACAGGTAATACCAACATACGGCTAAGTACATATCAGGTTTTTTCCTTGGGTATGGTTTAGCAAACTTATGATATTTTTTTTTAGTTCTATCAATTTGCCTGCAATTTTCATGATGTCCTTGTTTTTTATAACTGTGTTTTTGCCACACTTAAATCAACATTCTGTAGAAAGATTTTTAATTTGTTCAAGTTTCTGAATATCAATAAAATAGCTATGTGGATAACTGAGGAAATGTCTTTGTAGTAGGATGGCACATCTCTTGGGTATATGGTCAGGAATGGTATAGACAGATCTTTCGGTAGATGAATTCCCAGTTTTCTGAGTAGCTGCCATATTGATTTGCAAAGTGACTGTACAAGTTTGCACTCCCATCAGCAGTAGAGAAGTGTTATCCTTGTTCAACATCATCAACATTATGGGCTGTCACTTCAGTTTATGGTCTTAGTTTTCCATGTGATATAAGATGGGGTCTCAATCATTTTGATTTGAGACTCCATAATGGTGAAGGACATTGACAATTTCTTCAAGTATTTCTCAGTCATTTGAGCTTTCACTGCTGTAAATTCTTTGTTTCGATCCATACCCTGTTTTAATTTGAGTATCTGGACAGTCAATGTCCAGTTTCTTAACTTCTGTATATATTCTGGATATTAGCCCTCTATGTGAATTTGGTGTAAATATTTTCTCATTCTGTAGATTACTATTTTGTCCTATTAAAAGTATCCTTTGCCTTGCAGAAGCTTTTGAGTTTCATGATATCTCATTAATTGACTGTTGTTCCTAGTGCGTGAATATCAGTACTTTGTTCAGGCAGTTGTCTCTTCTGACAATGTGTTGAAGGTCATTCTCCATGTTCTCTTCTATCATTTTCAGTGTATCTGGTCTTATGTTGAGGTCTATGATCAGCAGTTTTTAAGTCATATTTATGTTTGCATATATAGGAGGAACAAGTCAGAATAAACTGACTGGAGGCCCATAATGGCCCATGCATGCACAAAAGATAGATCCACACTTTAAAAGCTTAATATATACCTGGAACATGGAAAATATGAGGACATAGCACATGACCTAGACAGCAAATCAGATAGGTGACAGCAACAAAAGGCGAGATGTCAGGACAAATGGGATACAGATGGTAGGTATAAAGACACACACTAATCTGGCAATAATGAAGTCTGCTTCTCCTTCTCATCTGACACCTGGAGTCTGAGTTCTTAATTATAAACCTTCTAACCTCCTAGCCACAACAATCATCTTGAGGGTCTGAAGTCTTGGGCATCAGGCATACATGTTTATAATACAATAATAAGGATGAAAGCCCATGGATTTAAAAGAGAGTGTTGGGTATGAGATAAATGCTAGAAGAGGAAAGAGAAGACAATAATATAATTTAACTTAATTAAATAAAAATACATTATCAGCTACAGTAGTCTTCACTCACGAAAGTATTTCTTCAATATCCCCAGAGTTAGTCTAAATGTTCTTATTTCAAGCTTCTATTTGTTTGCCTTCTTGAACTCTGATTGGAAGATCTGCCAATTTTGTGTTTATCCTCCATGGCAATTTCCTTATACTTGTCATGAATGTCTGGACCTGAATTTCTTTACAGCAGATAACCTCTATAAAGGCTTCTATGTAGAACAGTTTTCACATTGCCCCTTGAATTGATAATTACATTATCTTAGCTTTTTTCATCACTTAAAGCTGCAAAGGTGACACCATGGTCTCTATATTTTCTTTTTCATTAACATCATGTAAATGCTAAAGAATCTTCACAAGCTAGTATTTATGATTTCACCCATCTCTAATCTTCTTTACTAAGAATGAGACTTCTAGTACTAGTCATGCTGTATTGGAATACAGGTTTTTACCATCTTCTTCATCATCAGCAGTGGGATGATTACTGGGGTGAGTGCAACTCACCAATTTCAATTTTAACATCCCATTAAGATTGTGTGTATTTTGTAAAATTACTTAAGGATTGTATTAAATCTTCCAATGCAGTATTCCAAGTGTTTTAACAGAGAAATAATACCAAGAGGCAACTTTAGCAGTACTTCTACACATTAAATGTGAGCAACAGTTTCTTAGTGCATGAAAATATTATTTAAGCATATACACTTATCAGTGAAACTCCCACCCTTGTGCTTTTTTTAATCAGAATCTGGAGATGTTCTCCACACTTACATGAATTTTAATCATTACATATGTGGTATGTGTGTTTCTTTTTCCCTTTTTTCTTTTTTTCCTTTTCAATTAAAAATTACATGATCATAGTGTTTCTGCATTTGGACATTATACTCTCCATTTTCCAGCACATCTTTCTCTATCTTGTATTTCCTGCATATCTGTTAGACCTCAAAAGACAGCCAGTCCTTATATTATCCACCATAGGTCATGACTTCAAAGATTTGCTTGAAGGTTGACTTGATAAATCTTATATTTTTCTGTATTGGAATTCTGGATGTTCAAGGGTTTGATATGGTTCTAGTCATAGGTACTAGTTTACTCATACACCCACCTTCCTGATGGCTGCTTTGGAGTGTTCTCTCATCTGTGTCAGATATGTAGAATGGCTCTATTTTCCTTCCTCACTAGTTTAAAAGAGTACCCAGACAAGGATATAATTGGTAGAGATTTAGAAATAGCCATGTTTATTGGACCACTTACCTCTTTTTAGTGACTTTTATGTCATAATGTAAGCATTAGGAATACTGATAATGGAATTACTTATGTTTATAAGACATATTTATCAGGTATATTTTCAAAAACCAAAACTCATCTCGAATTATGTTTCATAATATGAGGTTTATTTTATTGTTTGTAAATTAATGTCACTTTGTTTTCTAAATTTGGTTCCTAATGATATTACTTTATTGCCTGTGAATGATTTTAATACAATATGTTCAACATATTACTATGTTGTATAAGTATATAATTATTAAAAATGTCATTTAAGTTTGTTCATTTGTATTGCCTTAAAATTCCTATGACTGGTGCATAATTTTATTTTCATATCCAACAAAAGGTAATGCTAGGTAGAAAGATCACATTGACAGAACCCAGTCTCCAGCACCTCGCTGTTCTAGAGGCTCCACATGTGGTCTTTAACCAACAGATAAGGGCTTTCCTACTACCAGATTTTATCCCAATGGGTTAGCAGTTAAAGCTCCATGCTTACTTTTCTGCTTCTCTATCAGTGAATAAAGCCTGTACAAAAATAGATCTGGGGTACCATTCTTATTAAAGTTACTAAGACACAGATAATAAACTCTGACTGATATTACTAAGATGTAAAGTCAAAAAACATTGACCTAGAAGCAAAAGAGAATATTAGGATGGTTTACCAAAGGCAATGGACAGAGCAATGGAGTACGTAAGATGATATATGATCCTACTTTAGACAACCACTTCAGCAATCAACTGCAAGGTGTGCTGAATAACAAATGGCAAAAATGTATGAACATGTCAGAGTGTTAAAATAATGGATGTTTAATATTCCTGGGATGTAAACTGGTAAGGTGAGGGGAATCTTTATTAACTGTACGTTAAAATAAAATAATTCAAATAGCAAAATTTGAATACAACATATTCAAATATGTATACATTTATTTCTAACTTTCCAAAGGATGCTCTAAGTTTCTGTGGATAAATAGCACTGTCTGAGATGTCTACTATTCTTTAAATGCATGTGAAGAAAAAGGGTACCCCTTCCTTGTTCTTGAGCATATGGAGATAACCACTAATCTGATAGTAAGTATAATGCTACTCCTATGCATTTATTTTTTAAGGCAAATTTTGTCTAGTGTATTAAATGTTTTATATAAACATTCATGGTATTTTGGACAATAAATAGGATGCTTATAAAAACATTGAATATAGAAGCATTCACAAATATTATGTTTTTAATTCTTTCCTTTGATGTACTAAAAACACGTGAAAATCATTATACTATTTAATGTTGTCTTCATTTAGTATTTGGAATAGAGAAAATATAGAATGGGGGTTGAAATTTTACATAAGCATGCCTTTATTTTTTCCTCAAAGTAGAAATCAATCTGAAGAACCACATTCTTTAAAAAGAATCAGTGCTCCTTAGAAGAACTCAACTTCAATGATGTCATGGCAAATGCCAGATTACATGACTCACTGGCAAAATCAGTGTTAGAAACAAGGTTGCAACAGTGTTCTGGTTTATGGAGTTAAGTTTATGTTGATCGTAGAGAAAGAAGGACCAAACAATTGATTTAATAGTTTCTCACATAACAAATTTTTTTTTCTAAATGGCCACCTGTGTCATCATCAGGAATTTCTCTTCCTAAGTGTCATTTAGTATCATACAGGAGAAGGAAAGACAAGTCAGTAAGTAGCATCTCTCCACATCCTCTGCATCATTTTCTGGTTCCAGGTTCCTACTGCCAGTTTTCTGCCATCCCTTCCCTAGAAAGTGGAGTAACTCTAAGCTGCCAAATGGAACAAAACACCCCCTATGGAGGTTTGAATAGATGGCCCCATGGGAACTAGCACTATTTGGAGATGGAACCTTACTAGAGGAGTTATAGGCTTATTAAAGAAGGTGTGTCATTGTGGGGATGGGCTTTGAGGTTCCTAAACTCAAGCACTGCCCAGTATGGAAGAGGGAATCTTCTTCCTGGCTACCTTCAGAACAATGAAGAACAGGCCTTTGGCCTAGCGAAGGCTTATTTTCTCAGTATAAAGGAATGTCAAGGCAATGAAATGAGAGTGGGTGGTTGGGAGTGGAAATATCTTCATAAAAGTAAGTGCAGAGGGAGGGGAAGAGAGAGGGAGAGAAAGGGGATAACATTTGCAATGTAAATACATAGGATATCCAACAAAAAATATAGAAAAAAGAATCATGCAAAATTATCACAAATAAGTGCTTTCACCTTCACCAATCCAGCTTGGACTATTAGTTATTTTGTTATTTACATTCCAAATGTTATTTTCACCTTCTGGTTTCTCCCCTGAATATCTCCCACTCCACTTGCCTCCCCCTGAATCCAGGAGGATATTATGTTATTTCCACCTTCTGCTTTCTTCCCTGAATATCTCCCACTTTACTTGCCTCACCCTGAATCCAGGAGGATATTCCCCCACCCACCTACCCACCCACTTCCACCCAATTGCTTTATCATTCTCCTACTTTGAGGCAGCAAGCCTTCACAAGACACAGAGCTTACCAGTCCACTGATGCCAGACAAGACTGCCCTCTACCACTTATACTGCAGGAGCCGTGGGTCCCTTCATGTGTATTCTTTAGTTAGTGGTTTAGTCCCTGGGAGTTCTGGGGGTTCTTGTTGGTTGATATTGTTGCTCCTTCCATGGGCTTACAAACATCTTCAGATCCTTCTGTCCTTCCCCCAAATCTTCCATTGGGTTTGCTATTCTCAGTCCAATCTTTGGTTGCAAGCATCCACATCTGTATTGGTAATGCTCTGACAGAGCCTCACTGGAGATACCTACATCAGGTTCTTGTCAGCAAGCACATCCCTGTATCAGGAGTAGGATCTGGATTTAGTATCTGCACATGGAGCGGTCGTTGGATGTCCCCTTGCACAGTCTCTGCTCTAATTTTTGTTTCTGCATTTAGTTTTTGGAGTAAGGGACAGGAAAAATTCTGGGTTAAAATTTTTTGAAGGGTGGGTGGCCCTATACCTCAACCAGGGTCTGTGCCTAACTTCTAGATATGGTCTCTCTGGGTTGTCTCTCCCCTTTATTGGGTATTTCAGCTAATGTCATCCCTTTTGGGTCCTGTGAGCCTCTTCCTTTTCTGGCATGTAGGACTTTCTGGTGGCTACCTCCATTCCCCATCACCCATTGCTATACCCCTCTGTTCAATTTCCAGACCCTCTGTACATCTTGCTGTTCTCCACCCACACCTAATCTTCACTTCCCTTTTTTTCCTTTCCCCCTCCTCTCTTCTTCCTAAGTCCCTCCCACCCTCAACCTTCTGTGATTAATTGTTGCACCATCCAAGTAGAACTGAGGCACTCACACTTTGGTCTTCCTTTGTCTTGACCTTCCTATGGTCTGTACATTGTATCATGAGTATTCTAAACATTTTTTCTAATATATACTATCAGTGAGTACATACCATGTGTGCTGCTTTGTGACTGTGTTACTTCACTCAAGATATTTTCTAATTTTATCCATTTGCCTAAATTTTCATGATGTCATTGTTTTAATGGCTGAGTAGTACACCATTGTACAAATGTAGTATATTTTCTGTATATTTTCTTTGTTGAGAGACATCTTCTGGCTATTATAAATAAGGCTGCTATGAATATAATGGAGCCTCTGTCCTTGTTATATTTTGGAGCAGCTTCTGAGTATATGCTCAGAAGTGGAATAGTTGGCTCTTTGGGTGTTACTAAGTCCAATTTTCTCAGGAACTGCCAGACCGATCTCCAGAGTGATTATACCAGCCTACAATCCCACCAGCAATGTAAGAATGTTTCTTTCTCCACATTCTCCCCAGCATCTGCTATCACTTGAGTGTTTTTTTTCTTAGCCATTCTAACTGGTATGATGTAGAATCTCAGGGTTGTTTTGATTTGCATTTCCCTGATGACTAATGATGCTAAACATTTTAAGTGCTTTGTAGTCATTCAATATTCCTCAGTTGAGAATTATTTTATAACTCTGTCCTCCATTTTTAATAGAGTTATTTGATTCTCTGAGTATAACTTTTTGAGTTCATTGTATATATTGGATATTAGCCATCTGTTGGATGTAAAATTGGTAAAGACCTTTTCACCATCTGTTGATTTTGTCCTATTGAAAATCTCCTTTGCCTTACAGAATCTTTGCAATTTTATGAGGTCCCATTTGCCAAATGTTGATTTTAGAGCATAAGACATTGTTGTTCCTTTCAGGAAAGGATTCCCTGTGCTGCCTAGAGCAGAGAGAATTATGAAATTTCCTTATCCTGAGTAACACCATTTAGCATATGTCTAGGTCATTTCTCAGAAATCAGGTGATCTCACTGTGGTCAAGTAGCTAGCCTAATAGAACCACCACCCAGGCAAAAGATTTTGCTTGGCAGAACATTCTGTTGTGCCTGGGTAGTCACCTCTCCATGTAATTCTCCCTATTTATCTTTAAAAATGGTATTAGTACATAATAAATGAGAGATGGATCACCACTTTAGACTTGCTCTCCTGTGTGTCACTTTTTCCCCTTTCTCCAGTTCCCTCCTCAGGTCTACGTTGAAGACCCCATGAGCCGGGACACTGTGCCCAAGTGTTTGAAGCTCTTAGCCACTTTCTTTCCCATTTTATTCAGTATATCAGGTTTATGTGAAGGTCTTTGCTTCACTTGGACTTGAATTTTTGTCCTTACTAGACTTTATTACATGTACTTACTTTAGTTGTTTTATAACCTAAGAAAAATTTAATATTAGAGTATTGGAGTAATTTTGACCAGAAAGTGAATCTATAGGAAATAGAATGTTGACTCTCTTTATATCTATTCTACAGTCATAGCACGAGTTACTCTGCTTAATTAAAAATATTTTGGCGATATATTTTAACAATATAAACAAATTTGCCCAATTCACACTCATATTTGGTATTATGAGTATTTTTTGTTACTGAGATCCTGGCTTATGGACTTGTGTCTTCTTTATTCACAAGAAAACAAAGAAGGAAGTGGTCAGAGGTAGAATATTTTATATTTGCATTTCAAACTTACCAGTCTCTCAGAACAATGAATAAACTAATTATGTCTTTAACATTTATATCTTATGCCTGGAAAATATACATAAGCAATGCCTTATTCCTTGCTGCACAGAATGTCATTCTTGATATCCTTTATTCACTCCCTTAGTGTTTTTTGTTGTTGTTTTGTGAGTATTCCAAGCACTCTGTGGGATATGGCCCTTTAACATGTGTCTTATATATTCTATAGGTGCTCAAAGTGCATCTCCTTAAATCCTTTAAATTTTTTCTAAATTTTATCCTCTCGATGTAGTTTGTACCCATTATCTTTATCTTACATTTAAGTTTGGGAATCTGGACGTTTTGAAGAATTGGAAATGGCAGCTGTCATCATTCTGGATTTTCACCCTATTAAAAAATGTTTAATTTGGATGCTATGTAATTGAGAAATACAAATACTGCTTACAAATATATTGAGCTGACATCACAAATTTTTATGCATCTAATATAGAATTGTAGAACTTGTGGGTATATGTACTGTTGACTTGGCACTTTTACCAACTTTGTTTGTATGCAGAGCAAATACTTGCAGAGTCAATTGTATTTGCAGAGGTCATTTCTGGCTTAATATTTATTGTTGGATAAAATTTTATCGTGACTACATATAAGCAGAGCTATGGGGTATGCTGGAAAATATTTAAATCATATTATGATTCCCAGATAATGGCAAAAATGTTAGCTCCATGAAGCTTTTCTGTCTAAAAGATTTGCTGACTAGAAGCAGATATGGGGACTTTAGATATCTTACTTAAGGAATGATACATATATATGTAATGGGAAAATCTTCATTGTTGAGAAAAGTACCAAAAATAAAAAGAAATTAAATTATTTTCAAAGACATGAAATTATCATATTTTAAAACTGAAATAGTTTATCAAGTTTATTTTTTCAAAACACACACACACACAAATATATATATATATATATATATATATATATATATATATATATATATAATTTGGTAATTTAAGTAAAATTTGGTTCTCTCCTTCACACAATATGTATAACAAATGCTTAACAAAAGAATTACATCCTTGTTCAGATGAATCTAAAAGTTCTCCAAACTTATGTGTAGATGCAGCCTTTGCCAAGCTGCACTTACTTTGCTTTGCACTGATTTGTGGTTTATGTCATTTGTACCAGAGGTATTTAGTTTCTTCTTAGGATCTATGCAGATAAATTGTTTCCACTCAAAAGTGCTGTGAATAGCTCAAGTACTTCATATTCAATTTTATTAAGATATGTGAGCTCCCAAATAAATATGGTATTTTAGAATTTCTCACTAAATTGAATGCACTGTACTAATAATCTGCTTCCTCCAATGCTTGCAATTTTTAAGAAAGTTTTATAGCTCTGCTCCATTTTTGTAAAATGCATATTTAATAAGCAAATTTATTTTATATTGATACTATTAAACAGCAGAATTTGCTAGTTGTAAAGAATGTGACTTATGTCTGTACATATATATCACCTACAGCACACTGACGAAATTTTATTGAAGAAGAACAAATGGAGTATAAACTATTCTCGGGAACAGTTATCAAAGCTAATAACCAAAATAGAGAACTACTTTCTTGTTTTATGTGTATCGTATTGGGTTTCTTTGGTGGCAATAAACGTTAAACATGGAAAACTAAAATGTTTTGACTGTTATGTCTAATATTAATGATTGAAAACATGTGTTTTTTTACACAGAGTATATAGATCATCATTAAGGATTGGTGCTTTACAGAATTCAGAGCATATATTTTCATTGATTGTGGCTTTGGTGTCCATGGTCATTATCTTACCTCTATTAATTTGCCAAAGTTTTGAATCAGATAGTAATACAACAGGATTCATATTAATTTTTTAAAATTATATCACTTTAAAACCAAACATACAGCCGCCTGTGAATCTCCTGTACTCTTGTGCTATTTCTGTCCAGAAATTAAAATCATTAGCATAAATAGAGAATTACAATAAATGAATAACATATATATATAGTATGTGAGTACAGCAAAAATTAATTATAAAGCATACCATAAATTGTAAAGGAGCAATGGATGTTATATGGGACAATTTGAAACAGTCAAAGAGATGGTAGATGATGATATAATTATATGATAATGTCAAAGTGAAAAATAATTTACATGAGGAGTCCAATTGTTTTATGAAATTTATTCTTTGAAACATTTGTTCTGACTTTTTTTCTAACCCTTTTATTTGTTCAGCTATATAATTTTAAATGGCCTCCTTCAAATCAGTACACCTTACTTGAGAAGATATTGTCAGTATAGCCACATAGTAAAAATTATTGGCAGCATAATTTTCATCTTGTAATTGTACAATATTCATATTTCATAGAATTCTGGTAATTGTCTAGATGGTTGGAAATTATAAATGGTTAATGCAACTAAGCTTAGATAAATAGAGCACTTAAAAAAACACCAAAAAGTACTCAAGTAATTTATTATAATAAGTTTATGAGAAAGTTGATGAGGTAAACAATTTATAAAGTCCATAAATTTATTAATTTTTCTTACTAAGGATATACCTTACTATTATTTGGAATATAATAGATTTCACTCTTCCTGAAAACTAGAAAATGTTTGAGTTACATATTTGTATATCAACAATGGTGAAGATATGTGCCTTGGGTAAAATCTATTTCTCAAATGCATCATGACTCTAGTGTGGAAGATGATTTTAATTAAGATTACTGAACTTCAGAAATGAATGGTAATAAAGGAACATATCAAATAAGTTTGTTCTCTGTATTTTTCAGGAAACTTTAGTTTTCTGTACTATGTTTGGTACAGATAAACATGGAGATAAAGTTAATATAGTAAAAAACAGTAATATATATTAATAATCAACCAATTTTTAAACAGAATTGAAAATCTGACGATTCATTTTTTCCCTGTCATTTGGTAATTGAGAAACACATAGCATATCAGTTTCACTTACAGCACACAAGATTTTCAGATTGATTTCAATAATAGTAGACAAAAATATTTTTAAATTGTCCCTTTGAACTATATTATGAATTTTGTTTATTCATATCCCTAGGAATGTTTGAAGAACATATGCCTGAAATATATCACAAACAAAATACCAGAAAAGTACTTATTTAGCAAATACATATTATATACCTATAGGTCTGTGATGGGATTGCGTTTTTTTTTTTTTTTTTTTTTGCAATTTTTAATTAGTTATTAATGGACATTTGATATTTGACTACTACTGATTTCCACTCTCCCAAATAACCTCTGATCTACTCTTTTGGCCTTATTATCCCAAGTCTATATCATAATAATTCCCCTTCACATTTTCCCTTTCTTGCTCTCCCTTCTTGTCCTTCTCCTCCTGTTCCTCTAATTTATTTTTCTTCTTCCTCCCCCTCCTTTTTTCTTCTTCTTCTATTCTTTTTACATCATGCATAATTTGTATTGCTCATATACTCTTGAATGTCTGATCTTCTACTTGAGTGTAGTACCCCCAATGAGATCTGTATTCTTTTTTTTTCTTTTTCTTCTCTTACAACTTTACTTTTTTTAAAGAGGGATACATATACCGACTTTTAAAGGCATTTTGGCATAACACTGTATGAATATATTTTTGCCAGTACTTAATTCTTTTAGAGGTTTGATAGCATGCATTGAAGATCTGTATTCTTAATGAAAGGGGTATGCAAGAAACAAATATACAAAAGGTTATTAGAGAAAAATGAGAAGTCTTAGGTGAAAAATGACAGTGTAATTTCAGATTAAAGCTGAGACTGCCCTATTGGTTGAAGATTTAAAAGAGAGGGAAAAGGTTATCTCTTAAGGAAATTTCAGACAGACACCTAAAGGTGTGAAGCTCGTTGACATACATAAAGCTGAGGATACCAGATCTGTACAAGCAATCATTTCAAAGACCACAGTGTGCACTGCATGTCTCTGTGTTGTATGCTATACAAGGTATCCAACTGCATTTCATCATACTGCACTCATAATTTATTATCATTATTTAAATCATTTAAATTAGAAATGCTATTTTGGACATAACTTTTTTGTGCCTTACATTTTACAAAAGATATTTTCTACTATTTAGATCACAAATACTACCCCTTAGTTTCATAAAGTATCATGCAAACTAAGTCAGCAACTAAAAAAGCTTTAAAATGCCATATTCATATTAGCTACAAGGATGCTCTATGGTATCTGTATGATTTTTGGCAGACCCTCTGAGAAGGTATCCATAGCTGGTTCCTACCAGTAAGTACTTTTTGGCATCAGCAACAGTACTTGGGTGTACTGGCTGCGTATGGGGTGAATGCCAAGGTGAGACAGTTTCTAGATGATCCTTTCTCCAATCCCTGCTCCTATATTTGTCCGTTTATTTCCTCCCATGAACGTTTTATTAATCCTTCTAAGAAAGACTGAGAAATCCACTTTCTGGTCTTCCGTCTCTTTTTGCTTCATAAGTTCTGTGGACAGTATCTTGGATATTCCAAGCTTTTTGTTATAGTATCTGCATATAAGTGAGTACATACCATGCATGTTCTTTTCTGATTGTTTTTGTTTTTGTTTGTTTGTTTGTTTTGTTTAGTTTTGTTTTGTTTTACCTCACTCAGGATGATAGCTTCAAGTTCTATCGATTTGCCTAGGAATTTCATAGACTCATTGTTTTTAATAGCTGAGTAGTACTCCATTGTGTATATGTACCACAACAACTGTATTCATTCCTCAGTTTAATAAGATCTAGGTACTTTCCAGCTTTTGACTATTATAAATAAAGTTTCTGTGAACATGGTTGAGCATGTGTCTTTATTAGATTTTGGAGCATCATTTAAGTATATGCCAAAGAGTAGTATAGCTGGATCTTCAGATAATACTATAGCCAATTTTCTGAGGAAACAACAGACTGATTTCCATAGTGGTTTTACCAGTTTACAACCCCACCAAGGGTGGAGGAATGTTCTTCTTTCTCCACATTCTTGCCAGTATCTGTTGTTACTTGAGTATTTGTTCTTAGCCATTCTGATTTGTGTGAGGTGGAATCTGTTTTGATTTGCATTTCCCTGCTGACTAGGGATCTTGACCATTTCTTTAGGTGCTTCTCAGACATTCAATATTCTCAGTTGAGAATTATCTGTTTAGCTCTGAATCTCATTTTAAATAAGATTATTTGATTTTTAGAATCCACCTTCTTGAGTTATTTATATATATTGGATATTAGAACTCTATCAGATATAGGAATGGTAAAGATCTTTTGCCAATCTGCTGGTGACCATTTTGCCCATTTGATAGTGTCCTTAGCCTTACTGAAGCTTTGCAATTCCATGAGGTCTTATTTGTAGATTCTTGATCTTAGAACATAAGCCATTGGTATTCTGTTCAGAAAGTTTTCTCTTGTGACTACGTGTTCTAAGCTCTTTCCCACTTTCTGTTCTATTAATTTCAGAGTACCTAGTTTTAGATAGAGATCTTTGATCCACTTGAACTTGAGCTTTGTAAAAGAAAATAAGAAAAGATCAATTTGCATTCTTTTGCATGCTGACAACCATTTGATCTAGCATCATTTGTTGAAGAGGCTGTCTTTTGTTCATTGAATGTTGTTTTAGCTCCTTTCTCAAAGATCAAGTGACCATAGTTTTTTGGGTTCATTTTTGTGTCTTCAACTTTATTTCATAATTGAACTGCCTGTTGTGGTACAAATACTATGCAGTTTTTAATCACAGTTTTTTTTTTTTTTTTTTTTAATGTAATACAGCTTGAGGTAAGGGATGGTGATCTCCCCACCGCTGGATTTTTTTATTGTTGAGAATGGTTTTTGCTATCCTGGATTTTCTATTATTCCAAATGAATTTGCAAATAGTTCTTTCCAACTCTATGAAGAATTGAATTGAAATTTTGATGGGGATTGTATTGAATTTGTAAAATTTTTTAGGCAAGTTGGCCATTTTTTATTATGTTGATTCTTCCAATCCATGAGCATGGTAGATATTTTCATCTTCTGAGGTATTCTTGAATTTTCTTCATCGGAGACTTGAAGTTCTTGTCATAAAGATCTTTCTCTTGCTAGGTTAAGGTCACAATAAGGTATTTTATATTATTTTTGACTATTGTGAAAGAAGTTGATTATATATTTTTAACACAACCTGGTTGTCCTTTGAGTAAAGGAAGGCTACTGTTTTGCTTGAGTTAATGTTATATAAGGCCACTTTGCTGATATTTTTTATCAGCTGTAAAAGTTCTCTGGTAGAATTTTTGGGGTCACATAATTATACTCTCATATATATATATATATATATATATATATATATATATATATATATATATATATATGAGATATGAGTGATATTTTGGCTTCTTCATTTCCATTTTGTATACCTTTTTCAACTTTTTCAACTTTTTGCTGTCTGATTGCTCTGGCTAGTACTTCCAGTACTATATTGAATAAGTAGGGAGGGAATAGGCAGTCTTGTCTAGTCCCTGATTTTAGTGGAAATGCTTCAAGTTTCTCACCATTTAGTTTGATGTTGGGTACTGGTTTGCTGTATGTTGCTTTTAATGTTTTTAAGTATGACCCTTGAATTTCTGACCTTTCCAAGAATTTTAATGTGAACGGTTGTTTAATGATGTCAAATGCTTTCTTAGCATCTAGCAAGATGATCATGTAATTTCTTTCTTTGAGTTTGTTTATATAGTGGATTACACTGACTATGAAACCTAGAAGATCCTTTATAAAAAAGTCCTACAGACTAAGTGAACACAAATGCCAGCCATGTTAGTATATCCAGAAAAATTCTCATTAATTATAGATGGGGAGCTAATTGTTTGAGAATATCAACAATATTCATAAAACCTTAGCCAGCCCAACTAAAAGGCAAAGAGATATAATCTAAATTAATAAAATCAAACATGAAAGAGAAGACATAACAACAGAAACTGAAGAAATTCAAGAAATCATCAAATCCTACTTAAAAAAAAACCTATACTCAACAAGACTAGAAAATATAAAGCAAATGATCAGATTTCTAGAGCATTACAAGTTACCAAAGTTTAGTCAGAATCACATAAACCATCTAAACAGTCCTGTAACACCTAAAAAAAATTCAGTCATTAAAAGCACCCAACCCCCCTCCCCCAAAAAAGAAGAACCCAGATAAGGTTAGTGCAGAATTTTATCAAACCTTCATAGAAGCCCTAAGACTAATATTCTCCAAAGTAATACACAAAATAGAAAAAGCGATAACACTACCCAATTAATTCTTCAAAGCTACAATTACACTCATATCTAAACCACACAAAGGCCCTACAAGAAAAGAGAACTACAGACCAATTTCCCTCATGAACATCAATGAGAAAAATCTCAATAAAATTCTGGCAACGCGAATGCAAGGATATTTCAAAATGTTCATAGACCATGATTAAGTAGGTTTCATCCCAGGGATTCAGGGAAGCTTCAATATATGAAAATCCATCAATGCAATCCTCTACATAAACTAAAAGCAAAATAATAATAATAATAATAATAATAATAATAATAATAATAATAATAATAATAATAATAAAACCCACACATAAACATCCCATTAGATGCTGAGAAACCATTTGAAAAATTTAACATACCTTCATGTTAAAAGTCATGGAAAGATCAGGAATTTAAGGCCTATACTTAAACACAGTAAAAGCAATATACAGATAACCAGTTCCCAACATAAAAATGAATGGGAGAAACTGGAAGCAGTTCCATTAAAAATCAGTGACTATTTCCATGTTACATTTTGTTTTACATGTACTTTATGCTCATTGTAACTATTAAGTTTTCAATGCATACTATCAAACCTTTAAAAAATCAAGTAATGACTAAAAAATATATTCATACAATTTTATGTAAAAATTATTTTAAAATCTGAAAAAAGTACTGACAAAAATGTATTGTATAATTTTATGCAAACAATGCTTAAAATCTGTACATTTATCTTTGTTTTGTAAAATAAAGTTGTTAAAAAAAATCAGTGACTAAACAAGGCTAAGCACTCTCTCTCTACCTATTCAATACAGTACTGGAAGTTCTAGCCAGAACAATCAACGAGCAAAAGGAAGTCAAGGAGACATAATTTGGAAAAGAAGAAGTCAAAATATCAGTATTTGAAGATGATATGATTGTATACTTAAGTGACTCTAGAAATTCCACTAGAGAACTCCTACAGTTAATAATCAACTTCAGCAAAGTGACTGGATATAAAACAAAATTAAATAAATCAGTAGCCATCCTCTACTCAGAGGAAAAAGGCTGAGTAACAAATTGGAGAATCAACACCCTTCACAATAGTCAAAAAGAATATAAAATACCTTGTTGTGCCTCTAACTAAGCATGTGAAAGACCTCTATGACAAGAATTTCAAGTCTCTGAAGAAAGAGATTGACTATCTCAGAAGATGGAAAGATCTTCTATTCTTATTGATTGGAAGGATAAATATAGTAAATATAGCCATCTTGCCAAAGTGATCTATCAATCCATTCAAAATTCCAACTCAATTTTTAAAGAGTTAGTGATTTGTAAATTTATTTGGAATAAAAAAAACAGGATAGTGAAAACAGTCATCAACAGTACAAGAACTTCTGGGGGAATCACTACTCCTGACTGCAAGCTCTATTACAGATCAATCATAATAAAAAACCACATGGTGTTGATACAGAGACAGGCAGATAGATCAATAGAACAGAATTGAAGAGCCAGAATTATACCCACACTCCGATATCATTTGATCTTTGACACAGAATTCTTTAAGAACAGCATCTTCAACAAATGGTGCTGGTTCAACTGGCACTTTGCATGCAGAAGAAGGCACATTGACCCATTCTTATCTCCTTGTACAAAGCTCAAGTCTATGTGGATCAAGAACTCCACATATAACCAGGTACCTAATAGAGAAGAAAGTGCAAAAGAACATAGAACACAGAGACACAAGTGAAAATTTCCTGAACAGAACACTAATGACTTATGCTTTTCAATCAAGAATTGTTAAATGGGACTTAATAAAGTTGCAAAGCTTCTGTAAGGCAAGGGACACTGTAAAGAGAAGAAAACTTCAACCAACAGATTGAGAAAGGATCTATACCAACCCTACCTCTGATAGAGGGCTAATATTCAGTATATAGATAACAAAAAAGTTTGCCTCCAGAGAATTATATTCTAAACAAAGAATTCTCAACTAAGGAATACCAGACGGCTGAGAAGCACTCAAAAAAATGCTCAACATTCCCATTCATCAGGGAAATGCAAATCAATACACTCCTCAGTTTCTTACAGTAGTCTGAAAGGGTAAAATGAAAAATTCCGATGATAGCAGATGCTGGAGAGCATGTGGAGAAAGAGGAACACTCCTTCATTTTTGGTGCTATTGCAGGCTGGTACAATTAATCTGGAAATTAGTCTGGTGGTTTCTCAGAAAGTTGGACATAGTAGTTCCTGAAAACCCAGCTGCACCACACCTGGACATATACTCAAAAGATAATCCAATATGTAACAAGGACACATGTTCCACAATATTCATAGCAGTCATATTTATAATAGCCAGAAGCTAGAAAGAACCCAGGTGTCCTTCAACAGAGGAATGGATACAGAAATAGATACATTTAAAAAATTAAGTATTATATAGCTATTAGAAACAATGACTTTATACAATTCCTAGGCAAGATGGACGGAGCTAGAAGCTATCATCCTGAGTAAGGTAACCAAATCACAAAAGAACACATATGGTATGCACTCACTGATAAATAGAGACTGTTCTCAAAAAGCTCTGAACACCAAGATACAATTCATAGACCACATGAAACTCAAAAACAAGGAAGGCCAGAATGTGGATACCTCAGTTCTTCATAGAAATGTGACAAAACGTCCAGGGGAGGAAATACTAGAAAAAAATAGAAGATAAGGGATTGAAAAAATAATCCAGAGACTGACTAACCTGCAGATTCCCCCACCCCCACCCATCTGCCATGTTACCACCAAACTTTGGCACCAATTATGATGCTAAGAAGTGCTTACTGGCAAGAACTTGATATGGATGCCTCCTCAGTGGTTCTGCCAGAATGATACAGATAGTGTTGTGGATGCTTGCAGCTAACCATTAGACTGTGCATGGGGAAAGAAATGAAGGGGCAGAAAGTGTTTGCAACCCTATGGGAAGAACATTATCAACCAACCAAAACCTGCAGAACTCCAAGGGACTAAAAGAGCAACCAATGAGCACATATGGAGAGACCCATGGCTCCAGTAGCACATGTAGCAGAGGATAGCATTGTCTGGCATCAACAGGAGAAGATACCTTTGATCCAGTGAAGGCATGTTTTCTCAGTGTAGTGGAATTTCATGGAGTGACTTTGATAGAGGGTTGTAGGAAGAAGGAGTACCTTCATAGAAGGAAGTGTAGGGGGACAGGTTTGGGAGTGGAAGGAAGGGGGATAACATTTCAAGTGTAAATACAAGGAATATCTAATAAAAAATCACCAAAAAAGAGTAATGGCAATATTATGTAAATAAACTCTGATCAATTTGTCAAAAGTGTTAAATTATTATAAACTTACTTTACTAATCTTAATTTTAATAACATTTTATTACAGATTTAAGAATTTTCTGGACATAGTTTTCAAATGCACCCTCACAGAGCACCTCACTTTGTATCTTCTTTCTTTAAAACTTTTAGCTCAAATTGTGCTGACAAAGATGTTCCAAGATGTGAAATCTTCAAACTACAAAGGGGTTCACTTAAAACAAATTTATTCTTTGTGTGGGCTTCCTGGGGTAGGGCTCCTGCTCCTGCTTTATTTTACTCATTTGCCTAGAGTTTCTTGTGTAATCTTTGAAAAAAAAAACATGGAAGAGGAGTATATCAGAGGGTTTGATAAAAAATGGAAAAGGAAGGGAAAATGTTTTAATTAAAATAAAATTTCAGAATTCAACCCTAACCCTAACCCTAACCCTAAGTGAAAGAAAAATTAAACTTAATCTTCCTTCCTAGAAAGTTACTAATTGCCAAGAGCACCTTTACCTTTGCTGGCAGTGAGATTCTTGCTTATTTCCATGCTGGTTTATTTGTTTGTTTTTTTTCTGTCAAACATACCATGTTTTTGTTCTGCTTTGCCTGATACTCATTTATAATTTTAACTGGATCAGTGGCACCTTCCAAGTTCATCACTGATATCATTACTCCAGAATAGCCTTTTTAGGCAACCCCAGAATCATGTCAACAAAGTCCTGGAAGGAAGCCCAGTTTCCATCTCTCATAAAACCACTCATTTTTCAAATACAGACAGAAGCAATTCTCAGAGAGTATTTGGGTATTATTAAAAAGATGTAGTGATCCATGGAACTCAATATTCAAATATGTAATGTGGAGATATTGGAGAGACCTGCACCATCCTATCTGCCAGGTGGAAACAAATGAGCAAGCAAAGAACTGAGCTGCGATAAGATCCCACAACTTCCCTAAGAAGGGACAAGAAGGGGATGCTGACAAACTTGACTACCACTTTAGTCCATGCCAGCACAAATCACAGTTGATGGTGCTGCCTGGGTCCCATGCATTGTGTACTTTAAAAAGTGTATGTGCACAAGAAGTTAGAAGAATTTCCCAGTCCTGATTTTCAGATGGCTATCCCTGATGATTATATATTGTTAACATGACATTTAGACTAACCTCAGAGACATGCCTCTTGGAACATCTGTAAAGTCAGCTTAAGAGAGGAATTACTGAGCACGTACTTTGAACTGCACTGTGGCCACATCATTCCACATGTAGAGGTGTTGCATCAAAGGACAAGAAGAAAGTAAACTGAGAAACATAATTCAGAACCCTCTCCTTTGTGACTAAAATCAATGTGAACAGACACCTCAGGTGTCTGCCATTACAGCTAATGTGTGTTGAATACCATGCAGTCCACATTATGGTAAAATGTACCCTCACACCCAAGACAAAATAAATGTTTCTGTTTAAGGAATTTTAGTTATTTTGTCACAGTGGTGAGAAAAGTAACTAATACAGAAGCCACACCTCCAACCTGGACTACATAATAACCAAAAGCATTCTAAGAAACCACTGACTGGAATTTATAAATCAGCCAATTCCTCATATCAACAAAATGAAAGAAGGAAATCAGATGAACATATCAACAGGGGCAGAGAATGAATATAAAAATATTCACATTCATTCATGATTTTAGAAATTACTCAAACAAATAGGCAAGAGAGAATTATCTCAACAAAAAATGTCATATATGAAAGGCTTAGTACTAAAAATCATGCTTAAGAGTATAAACTTGAAAGCCTTCCCTCTACATTTTGAACCAAAGAAAGATACTGACTTAAACATTTGTACTCAAAATAAAAGCATAGATTCTAGAAGGGTGATCTTTTAAGAAGGGTGGGATGATATTAATATCTCTCTATTTGCAGGTGACATAATTAAATATGTGGAAAATTCTGTTGATTATTTACAAACTTTTAAAACAAAGATTTAATATAATACTAAGAACCCAACAATCCATTTCTTCCAGCCATTCTGATTCACCTTTATTTGGTTTTACTCTTTGTTCTCTGACAAAAAACAAAAAAAACAGACAAAAAAAAAAAAACAGTTTTCCCAATGGTCACTGACTCCAAAAATTAACTCAAAGTTCATTCATATCCCAGGCTATTATCAAAACTTTCAAGATAAGCATGGTTATAGAGCATAAGCACTTTAAAGTGTGGGAAGAAAAAAAAAATGAGTGTTTCAACAGAATGTGTTGGAAACAGATAAAAGCCCACTTACAGGAATTTTGAGGGACAGAGCTCTTTGAAAGTATATACAATTTGAGTTTGGATAACCTACTGGGATGCTTACCCCAAAGAAAAGGAGATTGACTCTCTCTCTCTCTCTCTTTCTCTCCTGGAAAAAATTCATTGGTTATAGCTTTCTGTCTAAGAATTTTGTGTAAGATTTGCCCTACCAATTTTGGCATATTATTTGGGGCTGTTATTGCTTTGGTACAGTTTAGAAAACACTTTTATTAATGCTACAGGTGCGTCTTAACTTTCATACATAGAATTAATCATCTCTGACAAACATTCATATAAACAGATCTAAGTGAAATCAGTAGGTTTTCCCTTTCCTGTCTCTCCTGTTTCTCTTCCCCAGTATGTGGTACGTGTGTGTGTGTGTGTGTGTGTGTGTGTGTGTGTGTGTGTGTGTGTGTGTGTGTGAGAGAGAGAGAGAGAGAGAGAGAGAGAGAGAGAGAGAGAGAGAGAGAGAGAGATATTAGGAACAACAGCATCAATATTGAGCTTGAAAGAGATCACAAGGAAAATCAGACTAGAGGAGTATGAGATATGGTAATGATATAAACATAGTGCCCGTGAAATTTTCAAAAATTACATTAACTTTAATGTTAAAAGAAAGAAGAAAATATATACCATGTATCCATATACTTGAAGGGGTCATCCTCCAAGACCAGGACTCAAAATAGGAACCTTATAGGCAGAACTGAGGCAGAGACCACAGAGAAATGCTGGTATATCACTTATTTTTTATGACATTAGATTTAACCACCCATTACATAAAGTAATCAAGTACCCTTCAAGCCAATGCAAGTCAAATTTCTAAAGAGATTTCACAAGTTCAAATAGTGCTAATCAGTGAGATAACCCAGTCACAAAAGAACCAACATAATATGCAGTCACTGATAGTGGGATGCTAACCCCAGAGGCTCGCACTGCCCCAGAAACAACTCACAGACTGTGTGAAGTCAAAGAAAAAAACAAAACAAAACAAAAAAAAAGTTGAATTAGTAAACCTATAATAATTTTGGTCATATGTAGAAATGTGTATTTTTGATTCATTAGTTATAATTTCATTTCTATTTATTTGTTTCTTCTTTGCAATATTCATTCATTAAAGGTTATTATATCATGGTTAAAAAAAAGGAAAAAAAAGAAAAAATATGTAGAGCACCCTCTCAGAGTGTGGTACACCTGTACCTTAAATCACTAATAATCAAAGAGCTAGGATAATTTGTGGCAATTTTTTGCTATTTGCAGATCATTTTGCTTAATCTATACTCACCAAGGAATCTGTTTCTATGTTATGTTCTGTCCTACATGTACTTTTTGCTTATGGTAACTAGTGGGATTTCAATGCATGCTATCAAACTTCTAAAAGAATTAAATAGTGACAAAAATATTCATACACTGTTATGCCAAAAAGCCTTTAAAAATCTGTATACGTATCCCTCTTTTTAAGAAAATAAAATTGAAAGAACCAAAAAAAAAAAAAAAAAGACAGAAAAACAAAATGCCACAATGAATGTAAATGGAGAAGAGAATTCATGTGCCTCATTCATCTAGTAATGATGCTACATTATGAAGAAGGATGTGGGAATACTTTTCAAATGAGGAACTAGATCTATCCAAAGATATATCTATGCCAACTTTGAATATATCTACAAGTGAAATAAGATTAACATGCAAAAGTCTATCGGTACCTGGGTGTTTGTTTTTATAAAGATCACTGTAAAATAAAATAATAATCACCTTAGAAATAAAATTATTGAATGCATAAGCCAAGATCCATATTGTAAAGAATTTAATATTATGTAGTTATGAAGAGTAGTGGATCAAGATCTTCAAACTAGAACCTAATACCATGAATATGATACAGAAAAATTTAAAGAATATATATCCACTAATAGGTACAAAAATGTATTGTCTGAATGAAGTTTTTATACCAAATAGTGAAAATTGACTTAAAGACCAGCATATGAGGTGTGAGTGATGAATAGAATCCACTGAAGTAATGAGTGAGGCAATTTTCAAAAAGAATTGAAAATTAAAACCAGAGGACACTGGCAATTGCTGAGCACCCAGGGTAGCCTCAGGGGTGTTCTCCCTCCTGAGCCCTCGAATGAGTCCCCAATTTCCCTCCACTGACTAACCAGGGAGAGACTGCCAGAAAGTCTCAGAGTGGTGCTGTTAGGACTGGACAGTTATGGGCCTGAGTCAGAGCCAGTAGCATCACACTGATATAGGGACTCATGGTTTTTCCAAAGATTGCTAAGCACACAAGAGCAATCTCCCTCCTCAGCTCATGGGTCCAAAGACCCACAGGAGGGACAAGCTCCAGAGAGAGGAAAAAAAGATCACATAACATCACAGATAACAAGATATTAAGAGGCAAGTGCAAGAACCTAATCAACATAGAAACCTAGTTCTTCCACCACAGCATGTAGTGCATATCCTAATACACCATAAAAACAAGATTTCAACTTAAAATCACACCTATCATATTGATGATGGAAGGCCTCAAGAAGCACATAAATAACTCCCTTAAAGGAATGCAGGCGAACCATGTGAACACACATAAATCAGTAGAAGCCCTTAAAGAGAAAACACAAAAATCACTTAAAGGAACAAACAACCAAATAGGTGAAGGAATTGAAAATAGAAATAGAAAAAATAAAGAAACCACAAAATGAGACAACCCTGAAGATAGAAAACATAAGACAGAGATCAGGGAGTCATTGATACAAGAATCACCAATAGAATACAAGAGATGGAAGATAGAATATCAGGGGCAGAAGATACTATAGAAATCATTATCACATAGTAGAAAAAGAAAGTACAAAAATCAAAAAGCTCCTAAACCAAAACATCCAGGAAATCCAGGACACAATGGGAAGACAAAACCTAGAGATAGCAGGTGTAGAAGAGAGCAAAGACTATCAAATAAAGGGGCCAGTAAGTATCTACAACAAAACTATAAAAGAAAAGTTTCCAAACCTAAAAAAAAAAAGATAAACCTGAAAAGATAAGAAGCCTACAGAGCTCCAAATAGATTGGGCCAGAAAAGAAATGCCTCCTGACATATAATAGCCAAACCACCAAATATTCACAAAAAAAGAAAAAAGAAATGAAAAAATTACTAAAAGCAGTAAAGGAAAAACAAGTAACATATAAGGCAGACCATTCAGAAATTATACCAGATTTCTCAACAGAACATTTGAAAGCTAGATGATGCTGGACAGAGGCCATAAAGACAATAAGAGAACACAGAATACTACATTCAGCAAAACTCTCAATAACTATAGAGATGATGAGATATTACAGGACAAAAGCAAACTTGTACAATATCTGTCCATGAATGCAGAACTAGGTATAATAGATGAAAACTCCAACACAAGGAGGAAAACCACACCCCAAATAAACCAAGAAAATAATGTATTTGTAACAAACCCAAAAGAAGAAAACCACAATAATGTAATTTTACCACTAACAACAAAAATTACAGGAAACAACATTACTATTACCTAATATCAGTGGACTCATCCTCAATAAAACAATATAAACTATCAGACTGGATATATACACAAGGTCCATTTTTTTTGCTGCATACAAGGGAATAATCTCAGTGCAAAAGACACACACTACCTCAGAGCAAAAGTCTGGGAATAACCCCAAACTCATTAATGGACAGATCATGGAAACAGAAATTGAACAGAGACATAGTGAAACTAATAGAAGATATGAACCAAATGGGTTTAGAAACATCTATAAAACATATCATCCTAAACCAAATGATATCATGGTCAATAAACAAATAGAGAAAATTAATTTTATTTAGAATTTAATTAATAAGAAGGGACAACATACTCAAACCTAAGGGATACAATAAAAACATTACTAAGAGAAAAACTCATAGCTCTGAGTGCCTGAAAAATGAAACTAGACATAGCATACACTAAGAACTTGACAGAACACCTAAAATCTCTAGAGCAAAAAGAAGCAGATACACCCAAGAGAAGTAGAAAGCAGGAAATAGTCAAACTCAGAGCTGAAATCAACCAAGTACAAACAAAAGAGAACTATATGAACAATCAAAAACAGAAACAAAACAAAAAACCCCCCAAAACCAAATAAACCACAAATAACCAGCCAGGAGATAGTTCTTTGAGAAAATTAACAAGATTAAAAAACAATAATTAAGCAGGCTAACTAGAGGATATAGAAAGAATATTCAAAATAACAAAACCAGAGATAAAAGGGTAGGCATGACAATAGAAACTGAGGAAATTCAAGAAATCATCACCTCCTACTACAAAAGGCTATAATTAATAAAACTTGAAAATATAGAGGAAATGGATAAATTTTGTGACAGATTCCAGGAACCAAAGTTAAATCAGGATCTCATAAACCATTTAAAATCCCATAACCCTAAAAGAAATAGAGTCAGTCATCAAAAGCCTCCCAACCAAAAACAGCTAGGACCAGATAGGTTCAGGGCAGAATTCAATCAGACCTTCATAGAAGACCTAATACCAATACTCTACAAACTATTCTACCAAATAGAAATGGAAGGAACACTACACAACTCATTTTTTGAAGCCACAATTATGTTCATAACTAAACCATACAAAGTGCTTACAAAAAAAGAGAACTTCAGACCAGTTTCCCTCATGAATATCAATGCAAAAGTACACATTAAAATTCTGGTAAGCAAAATCTAAGGACATAACAAAACAGTCATTCACCATGACTAAGAAGCATTATCCCAGAAATGCAGGGATGGTTAAATATACCGAAATCTAATAAAGTAATCTGCAATATAAACAAACTCAAAGAACAAAACCACCTGCTCATATTATTATATATAATAAAGCAATTGACAAAATTCAGCACCCCCTTTATATTAAAAGTACTGGAAAAATCAGAAATTCAAGGCCCATACCTAAACAAAATTAAATCAATGTACAACAAACTAGTACCCAAAATCAAACTAAAGGGTGATAAACTTGAAGCAGTTTCACTTAAATCAGGAGCTAGACATGGCTCTTCATTCTCCCCCCCTCCCAAATTCAATAAAGTACTGGAATTCTTACTCAGAGCAATTAGACAAGAAAAGGAAGTCAAAGGTATACAAATCAGAAAGGAAGATAACAAAATATCACTGTTTTCAGATGATATGATAGTATACTAAAGTGACCCACAACACTCAACCAGAGAACTCCTGCAGATGATAAACAACTTGAGCAAAATATCTGGATAAAAAATTAACTCATACAAATCAGTAGCCTTCCTATCTTCAAAGGATAAAGAGACTGAAAAGAAATTAGTGAATCAACACCCTTTATAATAGTCCAAAAAAAAAAACCTGGTGTGATCCTAACCAAACAAGTGACAGATCTGTATGGCAAGAACTTGAAATATTTGAAGGAAATTAAAGAAGATCTTAGAAGATGGAAAGATCTCCCATGCTCATGGAAGTATCTACATAGTAAAAATGGCCATCTTGCCAAAAAATATTATAAGGATCAAATGCAAGCCCCTCTTAATTCCAACTTAATTCTTCATAGAGTTAGAAAAAGCAATTTGCAAATACATTGAGAACAACAAAACCCTGGATATCAAAAATATTCTCAACAAAAAAAAAAAAAAAAACTTCCAAAAAAATCACCATTCCTGAACTCAAAATATAACATAGAGCAATCATGATAAATCCACATGGAATTGGTACAGAGACAGGAAGGTTGATTGGAAGAATATAGATGAAGACCCAGAAAATAACCCACACAACAATAGTCACTTAATTTTTGATAAAGAAGCTAAAAACATTCAATGGAAAAAGGACAGCATCTTCAACAAATTGTGCTGGTTCATTTGGTAGTCTGCATGCAGAAGAATGCCAATTGACTCATTCTTATCTCCTTGAACAAAGCTCAAGTCCAAGTAGGTCAAAGATCTGCACAAAAAAAAAAAAAAAAAAAAAAAAAAAAACATGTACACTGAAACTATTGGAGAAGAGCTTAGAACACATAGGCACTGGGGAAATTTTCGTGAACAGCACACCAATGTCTTATGCTCTAAGATCTAAAATTGACAAATGAGACCTCATGAAGTTGCAAAGCTTCTGTAAGGCAAAGGACTCTGTCAAGAGGAAAAATACAATGGCAGTGAACAGATTGAGAAAGGATCTTTATCAATTCTACATCTGATAGGGAGCTAATATCTAATATATACAAAAACCCAAGAAGTTAGACTCTAGAGAATTCTAAAAAATCTATTAAAAATGGTATACAGAGCTGAACAAAAAATTCTCAACTGAGGAATACTGAATGATTGAGAAGCACCTAAAAAAATACTTAACACTCCTAATCATCAGGGAAATGCAAATCAAAACAACCCTGAGATTCCACCTCACACCAGTCAGAATGGATAAAGAAAAAACACAGGTGACAGCAGATTCTGGAAATGATGAGGAGAAAGAAGAACACTCCTCCATTGTTGTTGAGATTTCAGGCTTGTAAAACAACTCTAGAAATCTGTCTGTTGGTTCCTCAGAAAATTGGACATAATTCTTTCTGGGGACCCAGCTATACTACTCTTGGGCATATACCTAAAAGATGGCCCAACCCATAAAAGGGACACATGCTCTACCATATCCAAAGCAGCCTTATTTATAACAGCCAGAAGCTGGAAAGAACCCAAATGTTCTTCAACAGAGGAATGAATACAGAAATTGTGGTACATTTACATAATTGAGTACTACTCAACTATTAGAAACAATGACTTCATAAAATTCCTAGCTAAATGGATGGAAGTTGAAGCTATCATGATGAGTGAGGTAACCCTGTCACAAAAGAACACTCATGATATGCACTCACAGATAAGTGAATACTAGCCCAACAACCTTGGAATACCCAAGAAACAATTCATAGACCTTATAAAGCTCAAAAGAAGGAAGGCCAAAATGCAGATGCCTCAGTCCTTCTTAGAAAGAATAAAAAAGGCAATACTTGGACAAATAGAGTTGCAGGGATTGAAGAAAGGATCAGTCAGAACCAGCCTCACCTGGGAATCTACCTCATAGGCAGCCACCAAACCCAAGTACATGGTATTGCTGATGCCAAGAACTACTTACTGGTAGGAGCTTGATATGAATGCCTCCTCAGAGGCTCTGCCAGAATCATGGATCCACAATTAAGAATGGTTGCGGCTATGTGACTGAACACTGGACCCCAATGAAGGAGGTAGAGAAAGTTCTGAAGGAGCTGAAAGGATTTACAACTCCATGGGAATAACATTATCAACCTACCAGAACTTCCAGAACTCCCAGGGACTAAAACACCAACCAATGAGTACACATGGAGAGACACATGGCTCCAGGTGCATATGTTGTACAGGACAGAAGTGTCTGGCGTCAATGGGAGAAGAGGCCTTTGGTTCAGTGAAGTCATGTTTTTCCAGAGTAGGGGAATGCCAAGTCGCTGTGTTGGAGACAGTCGTTGGTGGAGGAACCTTCATGGAAGCAAGGGGAGAGAGAATATATGGGAGTTGGATGAAAAGGGATAACATTTGAAAATTAAATGCAGAGAATATCTAATTTAAAAAATATGCATTTTGTTAATTTCTGGGGTTTTCACATTTGAATAAATGATCTGAAAGTTAAAACAAATATTATCATAACCATGCAGGGCTATAAAGAGTGGGCCTCCAGGAACTTGAAAATATAGTCATGTTCCAGAGGTTTCAGTGGGTTGTAGGGAGAGGCTAGTTCACTGATTCAGCACTACAGATAAATAGATAAAGAGGACAGATATATTCTGATGTGCTATATACAGTAGAAAATCTATAGTTTACAATAATATTACCAAGTGTAAAATAGCAATGGGAGAATTTTTAATGTTCTAATAAAAGTGAAATGATTTCTTACAAAGAAGGCATATCAATAGCAAAATATTTATCAACTATTATATATTTTGCTCTCATAGTATATATCACATAGAAATAATATTAGGTGTGTGTGTATGTGTGTATGTGTGTGTTTGTGTGTGTGTGTGTGTGTGTGTGTGTGAGAGAGAGAGAGAGAGAGAGAGAGAGAGAGAGAGAGAGAGAGAGAAACACATCAAATAATAAGAAAATAACTATGTGTGGCAGCCTGATTCTAGGACTTCAGTAGAATATGAAGGACAAACACACTAGTCTCCTGTCCATTAAGTCCTGCTGATGGACAAATTTTATATCAAACAGATTAAAAAGGTAAACCCATGTGAAAAACATTACTAAGTTCATGTACGATTCTGGAGATATATAAAATATACTTTTGGGGAAGGGGTTCTTATCGTTTCTTATGAAATATCTGTATATATCCTAATCATAACAATCAAATTAATAAGCAGTTTATATAAAACCATTTCTTCACAACCATGTGGAAAAATGATAGAAATAGATGTCTATCAATAAGCGTCAAGACAAAAAGACATATATATTATCAACAGAATGAACAAATCTTTCTCCTAAAGTAGTCATTACCAGTCGAAATTTCTGTAACTGTCCACTGCCACATGCTAATATGACAGGGTTCAAACCATGTGTTGTACAAAACTAGATTTATTTAGAAAATTCTTTTGGGGCAGGTACCTGAATCACATTAGCAATTATAAACCATGTACTACACATTTCCTTCGCTTGCTGTGGTATTTTCTCTCTAAGAAATGTTTCCAGTATTCTCCTGAGGGATCCACATAATATAAAAGAATCTCACTGACAATGTGCATCAAGAATTGCTCCTTGATTACAGTGTCATGCATCACAGGTCTGATGTTTAGAGGCTTTGTGCTTCCCTTTAAGGATCTCTGTACCAGACCCTCAAAAAGCAAGTTCTGAAAGCTGGTATTTGTAAAAGAAGATGATTCCCCATGTTACAAAAGTCACCACAAGGAAGTCCAGCCAATTTACTCTTTCATGGCATTTCTAGGATTTTTCTAGCCCTATACAAAATAAGCATATGTTCTGTACTTTCAAAGATTAATTGTTCTGCAAAATGTTGTGCAACAACAAGATAAAAATTAAATAAAGGCCGAGGCTAAAAGGACCTGTGCCATATTCTGTGATATAAAGGACAACAACAGCAAAATTCTGAGTATTAGTCCTGATTTCTTTTCAACTGTCATAGGAGAGAAACAACTCT
Source organism: Micromys minutus (assembly GCF_963924665.1). Lineage (NCBI taxonomy): Eukaryota > Metazoa > Chordata > Mammalia > Rodentia > Muridae > Micromys > Micromys minutus. The sequence goes on from NC_137973.1 coordinate 15,996,134, forward strand.
GAATATACTAAATACAAATCAAATTTATAATTCTGTACAGCTTCTCAATTCATATGGAATGATTCACTCTGTTGAATATAATAAAGCCTCTGCACACCTCCACTGGAAAAATACTGAACAGGGTTTGAGGTACTCAGGTGTTTGCATGTTGACATCAATAAGAAAAGAGAATTAATTTCAGACTAAATTTCATATATTTACAAACCTTATTTTATTTGTTTTTAATTTAGTTTTTATCTCATGATGTGGAATAACAAATATAGATCTTTATTCATGCTCAGCCAATATTAAGCTAAACTACTGCCTATATTTTGTTCTACAATAAATGTAAAAAATTTCAACAGCATTTCCTATTTCTACAATAAACTATCACAGTTTAAGCATTATTGTGACTTATTCCTATTCCAATTCTTGATTTTGAGTTTATCTATATCATCTCCTAATGGGACAATATGTTTCCAAGTGACAGAGCTGTCTTATACACCCCTTTAAATTATGCATGATAAGTCAACTATATGGAAGTGGTAGTCTCTGACAGCTTGAATAAGAATGACACCATAGGCTAATAGATGTAAATCTTTGGTTCCCTGCTAGTGGATTGTTTCAGAAGGATTAAAAGGTGTGTCTCTGTTGAAGAAAGCTTGCCACTGATGTCTATAAGTGAATTTTATGGTAAAGACAAAATGAAATTATTAACACAATGAGTAGATATTGCACCTAAGTAGCCATTATCCTTCAAAGTTTCTGTAACTCTCCATTACCACATGCTAATCTAACAGTGTTCAAACTATGTGTTGTACAAAAATAGTTTTATTTGGCCATTCATTGTGAGCAGGCACAGGAATCACAGTAGCAATTATAAAAAAGGTATTACACATTACTTTCACTTGATAAAACATTTTTTTTCAGTCCGGATTTGGGTATTCACAATCCTATACTAGGCACCATCTCTAGCTTTCTACCTCCATCTTGCAGATCAGATGTATGCTTTTAGCTACTACTCAGATACCATTTCTGCCTGACTGGTATAATGCTTCCCTTCATGATGATATCTACTTACCCACTGAAAATGTAAGAAGGCCCCTAATTAAATATTCCCTTTTATAAGTTGCCTTACACACAGTAGTTTCCATAGCCATATGAAAGAAAAACTAAAATATGATAAAATAAAGTAGAATAGTATAAAATATCATAATTTATGGTGTCATAGAACAAGAAGAGTAAATAAAGCAAATTAATGTCTATATAAGACAATTTAAGCACTGAAGAAATTGTCTCCATCAGCAACTATTGGTCTTGTATTATAGCTGGTGTCAAAGAAGCATTGAATAAATCAAGTGCCTTCAATGTTTAGGTTATAATATTTTATCATTTTCATTTATTTATATTTATGAATTACATTATGAAGGCATACAAAGAACTCAAGAAGTTAGATACCAGAGAATCAAACAATCCTATTTAAAAATTGGGTACAGAACTAAACAAAAAGTTCTCAATTGAGGAATATCAAATGGCTGAGAAGCATGTAAGTAAGTGCTCGACATCCTTAGTCATCAGGAAAATGCAAATCAAAACAAACCTGAGATTCCACCTCACACCAGTCAGAATGGCTATGATCAAAAATTCAGATGACAGTAGATGCTGGCAAGAATGCAGAGACAGAGGAATACTTCTCCACTCTTGGTGGGGTTGTAAACTGGTACAACCACTCTAGAAATCAATCTGGCGGTTCCTCAGAAAATTGGACATAGTACTACCTGAAGAACCAGTTATTCCACTTCTGGGCATATACCCCAGAGAATCTCCAACATATAACAAAAACACATGCACTACAATGTTCATAGCAGCTCTATTTATAATAGCCAGAAGCTGGAAAGAACCCAGATGTCCCCCAGTAGATGAATAGATACAAAAATTGTGGTATATTTACACAATGGAGTACTACTCAGCTATTAGAAACAATGACTTTATGAAATTCTTAAGAAAATGAATGCATCTAGAAAATACCATCCTGAGTGAGGTAACCCAGTCATAAAAGAACAGACATACTATGCAGTCACTTATAATTGGATACTAACCCCAGAAAGCTCTGAACACCCCAGAAACAATTTACAGACTCTATGAATTTCAAGAAAGATAAAAGCCAAAAAAAAAAAAATGAAGAAAAATCATTATGTTTAATCTTTGCACACCAAGAAAACTTTGACTATTTCCAGGTTACATTTTGTTTTACATGTACTTTATGCTACTAAGTAACTAACTAGTAAGATTTTAATGCATTCTATCAAACTTTTATAAAAAATCAAGTACTGACAAAGAGTGCTTGTGACATGCAGTAGTCATGTCCTCTTTCATTGGTGGGACAAAAGAAAATACTATTATTTGTGCAACAGCTTCCTCCTTTTCCTAGTGACTTTTTGACATGAATTAAAGAACCCAAGTATTTTGTCTCTGAATTTTAAATTTATACCACTTATTCTGGGGTATTGACTCACCTATTCACAATACATGTTGCCACAGCTCAAAATGGACAAAAACTTTAAAGCACTATAATTTGAAAATTATGTCATCCCCATAAAATGGAACAGTATTTGCCATCAAAAACTAAATATTAATGGATCTGTAACATGGATAAACAAGCAAAACAGACCAAGTGCTATCAGACACAATGGTCTCAACTCAAGCTAAAGTTGTATATATCATTTAGAAGATGTAAATGCAAATATCATCATCATAGGATGAGTAGGGGAGATGAAGACTCAGTGTTTTATGCGTCTGAAATTTCTGCTGAAAAGGGATAGTAAGTATTGAATGAGTCAGAGCTGACATTTGCCTAACATACAGGATACATATGTACCACTTTATGTATTTCAAAGCAGTTAAGTTTTCTGTCATATATATTTAACCTCAGTGTTTAAAAAGCAACATTAAAAATTCTAGAGCTCAAACAAAATGATTTTAGACAAACACTACAAACACTCATACATATCAATTTAAGTTATGTATAATAATCAGCATTTAGAGTTCTACCAATGTTAGATTGTGAAATACCATTTCACTTCATTATAGCACATATTAGCTTTGGGTTTTTTTTTTTAATTTTCTTATTTCTCTGTGAGTGGAAAACAGGTTTTTTTAAATATAATAACATTTTACTGGTTTATTCTAAATTTATTCATGAATATATTTTTATTTTATTGAATATATATATATATGTATATATATATATATATATATATATATATATATATATATATATATATATATATATATATATATTAACATTCTTGTTCCTGCACCTAAATCTAGACTCTCTTTTTTTTTCTCTTCAATTAAAAAGCAAATGGGCATCTATACATAATAATAAAATAAAATGAGATAAATTAAATAGAAACAAACTGGAGTCCCACAAAATGAACAAACAGGGTCTAATGTCAGACGAAAAAAAGTACTTTTATACAATGTACCATTATTCAGCTGGCAAATAAAAGGAAATGAAATTAACACATAAATCAATGGATCAAGAATCATTACCAGTTAGGCAACCCAGACTCCCAAATACAAGTGTGGTATATAATCCTCTTATATGTCGATGTGTGCTTTAAGTTTTCAATAAACATGACACAATCTGTATAATGGCCACAGTTAGGTATAGAGTAAGGGGCAAGTGGGCAGATATGGATCTCCCTTGGAAAAGGAACTAAAATGGGTCATTCCACCCAATTTTAATTGTTACCTAATGAATTTATAACTCTGCTGCTCTGTGTGATGCATGTGTCAGAAACAGTGTAAAATTGAGCTGAAAGATGACAGAGCCACACAGATTGATCAAAGTAGCAGCAGACAGTAGAAAAGAAAAAAAGGCTTTCAAATGAGAGATCAGTTAAATCCATACAACAAAAGCAGGTTGGCACATTTCTTTAGGAAATTAATTTTACCCTTTTATTTCTAGGACTTGGAGAATAAAATAACGTGCTGATTTGCATCAAATGAAGCATTAAATTTCATGATTACTTGTTCTTGAAAGCATGAGGAATCAGATGCAATATCCCTACCAAGAAATGATATTTTCAGCACATTTAGATATTCTTATCCATTAAGCCAAAGGGAAAACTGAAGATCCATCTTGGTACTTTATTACTATAAATTTTGCCTCCTGGGTTATGCCCCCCATTTTTTTCAGTTGAAAGGAAGCTTCCAAATGTTTCATTGATTTCCTTACAAAGTATTAATTCATCTACATGTGAACCAATAGGCAAATGAAATTCTAAAATTCTAAAATTAGATTTAGTTCTCTTGGTTTAGTTGTTAGAAACCTATTACATATTCTTTCCTGCCAAACACATTACCCAAGCATTAGAGCCCATGATGCTTTGAAAAAAAGTTATGTTAAAGCATGTTTGTCTTCATTTAGGAATACTATTGCTTAGGCACCATTAAGTAGTCATTATTGATGGAATCCATTTGCTTTACTATCAGTGTTTCCTACTGATTCACAGTTTGCAATATTCCATCTAAAGTTTCTGAAATAAACAAAACTGGAGTGGTAATAATAGAGAGTTCCTTTTGTAGGAAACAATTATGTCTTGTGTCTGTTATGAATAGCTGTCTCTCTAAATCTCCTGTGATTATATATGTAGTTCCCAGCATTTCATTATTGGGAGGTACATATATTTTGAATGGAGAGACAAGATAGGAAGCTAGGGGGATTAGGGCATGTTTCCAGAAGGTAATCCTTATGTAGTTGCTTTATTTCTGAAAAGAGGGTTCTAAGCTGTTCCTGGCTTAAGATGGAACTGCTATTATTTTCTGGCCTCCGATGATGCAGCTCAGCTGATGACCCCCCACTATCCTACTTGTACCATGCCTCTAAAGACCTATGAATTAAATCACACTTTTAGGCCCATGCCAGTCATTTCATTTTTGTGGTGAAGACCTTGCTGATGCAGAATACACAGCATGCACATACAAAGTATGTGACTTTAATATCTTATCCTCAAATAAGTAAGTAAGCAAAACCAGGCAGAATGGATCCTTTATCTTCTAGTAAAAGGATTTATGTTTCTTAATTTCTTGTGATTTTATTCATTAAATAGCCATTGGTTAGTCTTGCTTAATAACAATAAAATCTACTATAATCCTTTTATTTTTATCTAAGTAGCTTCCCAGTACAAGAAATTGACAAAAATCAGTAAAAGCACATTTAAATGGCATATCATGTACAGTATGCTGCCTGAGAAGTCTAATAAGAGAGAGAAATGAATTTTAGATGAAATCATGAGGGCAATTTAAGGAACACTCAGAAATATTGGCAATCGAATCTTGCAATTACAAATGCTGGAAGCAGCCGTCAGGTCCAAACACAGACGGTAGTGAAGGACAAGAAAAACAAGTAGAATTGACAAAAGTCAAAGTGCAAATCTAACAATGCCAGACATCTTTATTTTTTACATTAATTAAACATTTATTATAATGAATTTGAGAAACAAAATTGAAGTCTACCAGACCAAATGTGTAGTCTGCATGCATCCCAGTAAACAGTACAGTTACAACAAACATTCAAATGCTGTGGAATTTTACACTTGATACTTCCACAATCAAATACATTGTTTGGCACTTATGTATTATGAAAGAATAAAAAAAATCTATGGCACAAATAAAACTAGAAATGGAGTTAGCTTTATATCTTCTTCTCTTTACAAACATCTACCATTTATCAGTCTTTTCTTATAAGCTAGTATATTTTAGTAGTTCTTGTTTTTCTATCTATAATTTGTAGTGTACCCACAAGTACGTTTTCATATATATTCATATAAACATTACATTCTAAGATGTATAAGAGAAAAATGCTCAGTTTTTCTTCTTTGTGGATTTGTATGACCAGTCTTACTATTATACATCATACATATCAAATGACATTGATCAACAAATTTTTAAAAATTAAAATTTACTTTATAGTCATCATAAGAAATGTCTGATTTTATTCAGGCTTCCTTTCTCAAAAGAAATCTAGCTTCAGTGTTCTTCAATGCCTACTTTTAATGATAGTTTTTTTTTAATGTTTTAACTTCTCTTCTATACTACTACCTGCAAGAGGTAGTGGAGAAGAAAGGTTATTTAAAAACGACAGAAGTTGAAGTGTTTAGAAATGCTTCTTTGGAGCAAAGTCCATCTGCACTTTCAGGAAATCAGCAGTTCAATCCACAGGAGTCACCAGTGTCAGCTCAGTCCACTTGACAACCCTACACAAATATACTAGCATTCCAGTTTAGTAGAACTAGGATAGCAGCAATGGAGATATGACCTATCAAAAATAGGCAGGCCTTAGCTGAATCTGTACAAGTCACCAGGAAGAGCAGAGCCAACAGGAACTGGTGAAGTTCTTAGATATGCCTCTCAACAACGTGAAATCAGGGAAGATGGGAGACCAACAAGGATTCCACAGCTAGTTCTCTTAGCAAGCCAAGCCCCTCTCACAATCCATTAAGTTGTATTTATTCTTCTTCCAAACTTCACCTGTCTTTCATGTGTCTTGCCTCAGCAGGCATCTTTCCTCAACACATGAGCCTTTCTTAGGAAAACTCACGAGTCTGCATTCACTGACATCATTCTGCTAATCACTCTGAGTCGAAAGAAAGGGCAAGAAGCCAAAAAGTACCACCAGAAGTGTTTTGGTGAGTTTCTCTTTATGTAGTCCCCATAAATGGAGCTCAACTATGAAATGTAAAATGGATCAATACATGTGGGTCTCTATCAAAAAATCTTTCATCATGTATCCCATCACATGTTTGCTTTAGCAGAACATCCTTTGATCTGTATCTGCTTCAGAAAATATTCTTTCATGAGTCTGCCTTAGTAAAACATCATTTCCTGTATCCACTTCAGGAAAACACTCCAAGTGTTTGCCCCACCAAAACACTATCTGATACAACTGACTTTCCAAAATACCCTTAAATTTCCCACATCAATTCAGATATATGCTATGGCAATGTAAGCATGAGCCATCAGGAATGGGGAGGTTCAAGGACCTCTAGTAGTGTCTTGTATTTGAGACATTAGTGAGGTTCATCCAGTGCATCCTGATAAATAGAAGGTACAAATGTTGTCGAAGTCAAACTGTCATACACAATCAATGAAATGATATGGGTCTAATAAGGATAACACTTCACCTAGAACTTTGTAGAATTGTAAAACCTGCTTCCTGGGGATGACTATGATTGTGAGGGATGATTGCCTTGTGACTGTTATTCCTTTGAGACCTAGGTTTCTATTTTTGGGCTAAAACATTATAATAATATGAAATGTATGCAAGAATGTGTTTATTTCAGTTTACTGCTGTATCCACCATGAAAGGAAGTCAGGGTAGGAACTCATGGCAGGAACATAAGCAAAACCAGGGAAGAATTCTGTCTCCTCAGCTTTTAATACAGCACCCAGGACCTTCTGATTAAGGGTAGAATCACTGTCATTAGGATGGACATCCCCACATACATAATTAATTAAGAAAATGATCCACATGCTTGCCTACCAAGTGATATCATAAACTTATCTTCACAACTCTTCTGCCTCTTAGCTGACTCTAACTTGTATTAACCAACACACAGAGAGTGTCTAAGTTTATTATGTGTTTACCAGGTATAATTGAGGGTTAGGCTTAATTAAAATACGGTCATTCTCAAAATCACAATGTTTGAATTTTAAATTATATAGTAATTCTAATTATATACAATTAAATAAAATCTAAAAGAAATGTGGAGTCTGAGATAAGTGGAGACATTTTAATACTATTGTTAAAGTGCGTAATAAGAGGACAGCAAAGAGAAGGGAATATTGACGTGAACAAATAGGACCAAATAACTTTCCAACATAATATGAAAACTTACATTCCAACTCTAGGTTAGCTTACATACACACACATGCATACAAACACACAAACAAAACACAAGCACACAGACACAAACATACATATGAGATAAAATAGATTAATTCTATATCTACCAAGGTTTTTAAAAAGATTACTTCCATACATGGGTTATATTATAGAAATTTGTTGGCCAGAACTTGATACTCAGAACTTATGTTGATCATAACATATACTTGAATCATTGCAATGAAAATATGAAGTTTATCGTGATACTGCTCTCTTTGACAGTAATAGACAGTGCTGCTCCTGCTTCTAGAGGAGAAAAGCAATCACCACTCTAACTCATCTCTGAATAATAGAAGCTACAATTATTACTGTTGGGCAATATATACCTACTTGTGCAATACTGGCAGAAATGTCTTAAAAGTGACCAATTACTGTCTGTGTTTGGGTAAATACTCCTCTAGGTAATGAAACCCATAACAAACACCATTGTTAGGTCAATGATCTCTAATTGGATAGAACATACTACAATTATTCTGAAGAACTGCCATACTATAAAACAATTACTAATGATATTGTTATAGTCTTAGATTGCTGTACCACTTAAACCCATTTTATCTCAGAAAGCTAAAAACGAGTACTACTTGAAAAGAATCACGAAACCTGAAAAGATACATCAGACAATTGAATGCCCAAATAACAATCGTTTGGGTTCTAACATGGCGACAGACCCAATACAGGTGAGGTCTAAAAATCTCAAACAGAATGTTTTTTTGTTTCAGTTAGATAGACCTTGTGAGAGGAAATAATATATATTTTTAAAAAATCTAAACAAAGCATTGTATAAAATTCTTTGTTAGAATATCCTTATTTCTCAAAAGTAGAGACATTAGAGCGAGCACAGTGAGCACCTTCATCTAGCACTCTTTATGTAGATGACCTCTCAAACTCTCTTTATGTCTCACCGGCTTTCCAATGTCTGTCTTGATGGCGTCAGCAGGAAGCAATAGCTCTGTAGGCAGAAAACAAATTGTACTAGCTGTGAATCTAAAAACAACTCTTGAGAATCTGGGGAAATTTGGATTTAGAATATCATTATTGTTGTTGTCATTCTATTTAATTACATTTCAAATGCTGTGTCCCTTCTGAGTCTCTCCTCTGTAAATCATTCCATGTCATATGGTCTGGGTGGTTGGTGGTGTTGTTCTTCCTATTGGGTTTCATTCCCCATCACCTCCATCGGTCAGTCCCATAATTCTTCCATTGGGGTACCCGAGGTAAACTTAATGGTTGGCTCTATCTGTGTCTGTGTTAGTCAGATGCTGGCAGAGCCTGTTAGAGGCCAGCCATACTGAGCCTGGGAGCACTTTTCAGCATCAGCAATAGTGTAGGGGATTGGTGTCTGTAGATGGTATGGTTTGCAATGTGGGGCAGACTCTGGATGGCCTTTACCTCAGTCTCTGCTCCACTTTTTGTCCCTGCATTTCATTTACACAGGAACAATTCTGGGATGAAAGTTTTTAAATAGATTGATGAATTTCCATTTTTGAACTATTTCTGCATCCTTGAGATAAAGCCTACTGTTTAGACAGTTTGTCTGATCCTTATTTAATTTTTTGTTATTTTATACCATTCATGGTAGTTTTTCTATTTTTCCATGTAAGTTAATTAAAAAAAAACACACACACACAAGTGCATATAACCACACAATGGAAATAGATATGACTTAAACTGTATAAATATCAACTAATATGGAACAACATAGGATGTGTATAACTTCAAGGCAAGAAATAATTTAAAGTTATCAGGGAAACCTTACAAGCTATTATGTTTATGACCTGAGGGTAGTTAGAATAGTGTAATTGACACAGTAGCATAAATAGGCATTAAAATCTTTCATGAAAGAATATTTAATGATGTCAGACAATACTTAAGGCAATTTTTAATCAGTTTACACTACATCTTATATTACCATTGCTTTCATGAAAAAATAAATGTACATATATAATGACATGAAGAATCAGAAATGCAGGATTTAAAATTTGGCATTGCATCAGGATAAGTTTATAGCTACGTTTTGAAAAAGTTTATATACCTTCAGAAGCTTCTAAGGTAGATAAATATTATTTATGTTAAGTGTAAAACTACAAATATTTTAGATCATTGGTCTATGTATGTAGAATGAGTTATAAATTCACATATTAAAACATTACTGCATAAACATCAAACAGCACAAAGAGTTGCCTGAAATGATGTTCTGTAATATGTAAAAACAGTAGAATGGTTTAAAATACATACTAAGCATAAATTAATATTATGTAACTACAATATAATTTATGAACTTGGATTCTCCCAAGGATGCCACAGCAAGGTTTACTGTGTCAGAAATAACTTCATTATTCAATATTTTATCTGTAAGGACCTTTGATAAATATATACTGTCATAAGAAAAAAAAAGTTTTTCACTAGAACTTAATTATAGGTTAAAATTTTAAGAAAAATCTAATATAAGTTACTCTTTCATAGAGCTAGAAAGGTGAAGAGTACAGTTTTTGGTACACGTCTATTTACTAAAAGTCTTGAAAAAAGAAGAAAATAGTATCTGAATAACAGGTTTTGAAGAGGAACACCAAATCCATTAAGCAGAGGCATATAATGTTCAAAAATGTAGAACTCAATCCATATCTTTTCTGCCCTATTTCCAGTATAACTCCAGAGCCCCAAAGTACTTACTTAGCAAGTGATGGGTAAGACAGATTTTTTTTTTAAGTAGGAACACATACCCTAGATATTTTAAATACTAGTTTCTGAGAAAACGTAAAACCTACATTGGCCTTAGGCCCAGACTGGGGTATTGAGTTTGACATGCAGATTTCCTGGGAAAACAGTCAGCCATATCTAACCAACCTTTTACTGACTCAGACACCAACTGGCTATAATTTGGCTCACTGATATAGCCAGGCCCTGGTGTGCCTTTGAGATACTGACAGGTAGGTAGCCCCATTAATTACTCAATATACATGACCCCAAATAGCTCACAAGGACTGAAACATGTTATATCATCCCTCTGCAGCTCTGTAGCTCCTCATGCTGAGAGCTTCCAGGACACCCACCTAAGAAGGAGAACTGCATTTTAATTTGCATCAGAGGACCAAGACAATAGGCTAGAATGAGACACTGGTACTACTTATGTCTGCTGAACAGCGATAGTAAAAATTGAAATCCCACCTGGACCAAGACCCTTCACGGCCTATTCTGCCACAGTACACATCACCAACAAAGCTCTTTCCTAACAAGATTGGCATAAAATTTGTGAAGGATCCATTGGAAGCACAAGCATCAGTATATGGGCACCACATGTATCAGAGAAAAAACAAAACAATGGGCCCAACCACAGGAAAATTGGGGAGTTATTCAAAACAAAATTAAATATAATATTTTAAATACTTGTCTATTTTATGTGCATTCATGTTTTACCTGTATGTATATCTGTTTGAAGGTGACAGATACCCTGAAACAAGTTATAGACAGTTGTGAGCTGCCATGTGGGTACAGGAAATTGAAATGAGATCCTCCAAAAAAGAATTTAGTACTCTTAAATTGAAGCCATCTCTCCAGCTCTCAAAATAATAATTTAAGGAAACTTCATGATAAACAAGAAATATGTAAAGTCAACTCATGAATTTTTTCAGTAATTCAGAAAAAAAAGTAACACACATAAACTATAAAAAGATGATTCACATTCCTAATGATATTCAGGTCTTCTGAATTCCTACCACATAGACCTGTTATATGTACCTTTACATAGAGAGTGGTAACCAATTGCAAAGTTTAAAAAAGCACCTTGTTGCTTCCAGTATGAACTTGAGCCCTGAGTAGACCTTGGGGGCTGATGCTGAACCAAATCCCACAAAAAGCAGAGAAAGTCTATTACCGAGTTGCTCTAACATGCCCAGGACCACAATTTAGGATAACACATCTCTCCCAATACCCTGAGTAAGTGGGTCCCCAAGGATCCAGGAACTCCCACCCAGCCAGAAGTCCAGGTCTTTTCCAATCTGAACCTGAGTCCTAAGCAGACCTTGGACACTGGTGCCACACCCAATCCCAAAACACACAGAGGAAGCCTATCACCCAGGTGCTCAAGCACACACAGAACCACAGGTTCTCAAGAATGCCCAGAACTACAGAATCACAGAATCAGAGGAACACAGGATCAGAGAAACACAGGTATGCTAGCAGGCCCAGGACCACAGAGGAAGGGAGATTCTCAGGATACCACATACACACAAAAGAACACTGAAGCTTTGACACAATCAAGGACATCTGGAACTTATCACACTGTGACTCCAGTATCTCAGAGGCTGCTTGACTTCCAGGAGCTCTGACCCACTCCTGATCCCAGGACTAAAGGGTTCCAGAACCACATGATGGCAGAGATCTAGACTCTGATGAGTTCTGACACAACCAGTATCTCAAGAAGGACAGGCTCCAGTTAGAGAGAACTAGGGCATGTAGCACTAGAGACAACCAGATATTGAGAAGCAAAGACACAAACATAGGCAAAATAAACCAAAGTTATTTGCATCATCAGAACCCAGTTTTCCCACTACATCTAGTTCAGGATATACCATCACACATGAGAAGCAATATTCAGATTTAAAATCATATCTCATGATGATGGTAGAGTACTTGAAGAAGGACAGAAATAAGTCCTTTAAATAAATACAGGAAAACACTACCAAAGGGGAGAAGGTACTGGAAAAAAATACAATAATCTAAAAATGGAAATAAAAACAATAAAAAAATCAAAAGGAAGACAGCCCTAAAGATAGAAAACTTAGCAAAGAGATCAAGAATCAGATGCAAACATCATCAACAGAAGAGAAGAGATAGAAGACAGAATCTCAGGGGCAGAAAATAATATAAAATCAATCGATAAAATAGTCAAAGAAAATGCAAAACGCTCCTAACTCAAAACTTCCAAAAAATCCAGGACACAATGAAAAGACCAAACCTAGGAATAACAGAAAAGATTCACAACTTAACAGACTAATAAATATCATCAATAAAAGTATAGAAGAAAATTTCCCGAAACTAAAGAGATGAAAATGAACGAACAAGAAGCCTACAGAACACTAAATAGACTGGACCATAGAAAATAGAAAAAAGAAATTTCTGTCGCATAAACACCAAATGCACAAAAACAAGGAAAATACATTAAAAGCACTAGAGGAAGAAAGTCAAGTAACATAAAAGCAGACCTATGACAATTATACCAGACTTTTCAACAGAGATTATGAAAGCTAGAAGATACCAGACAGATGTCATTCAGATCGTAAGAAAACACAAATGCCAACACAAGCTACTAGAACAGGCAAAACTCTCAATTGCCATATGATAGAGAAACCAAGATATTATATGACAAAAATAAATCCATACAATATCTTTCCAAAAACCCAGTTCTTAAAACAAATAATGGATGGAAATAGGCAGCAAAAGGAGAGGAACTACACTCTGTTAAATGCAAGAAAATAATCTTCTTGCAACAAAACCAAATGAAGTCATCTCCAAAAACATAATTCTACCTCTAAAAACAAAAATAAGACTACAAAACAATCATTATTCATTAATGTCTCTTAACATCAATAGACTCGATTCCTGAATAAAGGACATAGACTAACAAACTAGATATGTGAACAGGCCCTAGCATTTTGTTACATACAGGAAATGTACCTCAGTGAAAAAGACAGGCACCTTATCAGAGTAAGAGGCTGAAGACAATTTTCCAAACAAATCTCCCCCAAACCAAGCTGGGGTAGCCATTCTAACACTTCATACTCACCAAAGGAAAAATCTACCAAAACGAATCGTCAATTCTGAACATCTATTTCACAAATGAAAAGACACCTACATTTGTAAAAGAAACTACTAAATCTCAAAGCACATATTGAACCTTGTACAATAATAGTGGGACTTTGATACTCCACTCATACAAATGGACAAATCATGGAAACAGAAAGTAAATAACATAGATACATGGAAACTAACAGCAGTTATGAACTGAATGGATTTGACATATATCTATAGGACATTTCATCCTCAAACAAAAGAATATATCTTCTTCTCAGCACCTCATGGTACTTACTTCAAACTTGACCATAGAATTAGTCACAAAACAGGCTTCAACGGATACAAGAAGATTTAAATAATCCCATGCATCCTATCAGGTCACCATAGACTAAGGCTGTTCTTCAAAAGCAACAGGAAACTGATCAATGCCTTCCTCAATGATAACTTAGTCAAGAAAGAAATTAAAGACTTTATAGAATTTAATGAAAATGAAGACACAACATAACCAAAGATATGAGAAACAATGAAAAAAGTGTTAAGAGGAAATGTCATAGCTCTGAGGGTTTCAAAACTGAAACTGGAGAGAGCATACACTAGAAGCTTGACAGCATGGCTGAAAGCTATAGAACAAAAGGAAGCATATGCACTGAAGAGGAAGATATGGGAGCAAATAATCAAAGTCAGGGCTGAAATCAAACAAGTAGAAACAAAAACCACTATACCAAGATTCAACGAAACAAGGAGCTGGTAATTTTAAAAAATGAAGAAGAGAGATAAACCCCTAGCCAGACTGACCTGAGGGCACAGAGACAATATCCAAACTAGCAAAATCAGAAATTAAAAGGAGGACATAAAAACAGAAACTGAGGAAACAAAAGAAGAAAAAAAAATCAGATCCTACTACAAAAGCCTACATTTAACAAAACTGGAAAATCTGGATGAAACGGACAATTTTCTAGACAGATATGTGTTAAACCAATTCCAGATAAGCCATCTAAACTGTCACATAATCCCTAAAGAAAGTGCAGCAGTGTTTAACATCCCCGAACTAAAAAAAGCCAAGAACCAAAAGGATTGATGCAGAATTCAATCAGACGTTCAAATAAGACATACTATCAATTCTCTTCAAACTATTTTACAAAATAGAAACCAAAGTAACACTACCCAATTCGTGCGATGAAGCCACAGTTACACGCATACATAAAACACACAAGGGCCCTAGAAAGAAAGAGAATTTCAGATCAACTTACCTACTGAACATTGATGCAAAAATACTCAATAAAATTCTTTTTTTTTTTTTTTGTTGTTGTTTCCTTTTTTTTAAAATCAGGCATTTATAAACAAGAAAACATACAATAATTACATGAAAATTCTTCTCGAGTAGCAGAGTAAGCCGTCGTATTGTCACTAGCAGCAGCATAGGACTGGGGGGCGCAAGGGTTCTGGGGCACAGGGGTTCTGGGGCGCAGGGGTTCTGGCAGTTATGGAGGTTGAGGTGGTTATTGATTCCTCCTCTCACTTTAATTGATGAGCCTGTCATTTGAGACTTCTGACTTACAGCAAGAGCCCCTCCCCCTCAGCCCTGGGGTAGGCATGTGGGGAGAAACCACAGGGGATAACCTGGGTAGGAACTGGGCAAGTGGGTGCCATGGAGGCCACCAAATGGGAAATGCCACAAGATGCTTTGCTGTCCCCTCTGGCAAACGAGCAGTATTTTTTTTTTTTCTTCAGTTAAAAACAACCCAGGAAACAAGACAACCAGCAGGAAAGAAAAAGTTTCTGGAAAAGGAGTCACCATATGCATGTATAATACAACAGTATGAAATGGAAAGAAGTATTTACATGTAAGTTGTCTTTACATTGGCTAGTTCTGTATGAAAAGCAGGATGTTGTGTACGCCAGTCAAAGAACACATCAAAAAGATCATTCATGACCACTGGGAACAGTGGAGATCCAGGGACTCAGGACTGGTGAGACTGCTCTGCAAGTAGCCAGGACACAGAGAGGGCTAGTCCTGGCTTCTGGAAAGCTTGGCCATCTGTTTGGTTCAGGGGAGCAGGAACTCTGCCTTAGTGGATCCCTTTCCACGAGGAAGGCCCTGGCAAGTGGACCAAACCCTCAGGACATTGGCCACTGGGAACAGCAGAGATGCAGGGACACAAGCCTGATGAGACTGTGCTGAGAGTAGCCAGGGTGTAGAGAGGGCTAGGCCTGGCTTGCGGAAAGCACGATCTGCTCAATTACTTCAGGGGAGCAGAAACTGCCATACAGACTCAGTTTCCATCCAGAAGGCCTTTTTGTGGAGACTAAATGCTCAGACCATTTGCCAACCGGAACAGCAAAGATGCAGGGACTCAGGCCTGGCAAGACTGTGTTGCTAGTAGCCAGGGTGCAGAGAGGGCTAGGCCTAGCTCTAGGTATGTGCGGCCCTCTGGTTGGTCCAGGGGAGAAGGAAACCTGCCATAGAGACTGGAATCAACCCAGAAGGCACTTGAGTGCAGACCAAACGCTCAAGCCATTTGCCACCTAAAACAGCAGAGATCCAGTGACACAGGCCAAGTACACAGGAGAGACGGGAACCAATCACTGACAACAAGAGCATTTATAATCATAGACAGCAAAATAGCTAGAGGAAAGGGAAAGAACTTACCCAACAGAAAACAAGAAAACCTGGCAATATCAGAACCCAGCTCTCCCATCACAACAAAGAAAGCCAAGAACTCCAGAAAAAGAAGACTCAGACCTGAAATCATGCCTCAAGATGATGATGGAGATCTTTAAACAGGAACGGGAGTAAAAGCATAAAGGAATAGAAGCTTTTAAAGAGGAAACAAGAAAAACACTCAAAGAAATCAAAGAACTAAAGGAAAACAAAATCAAAGAGATGTAGGAATTGAAGAAGTAATTTAAAACGGAAATGGAAACAATAAAGAAAACACTAAAAGATAAAACCCTGGAAGTAGAAAATATAAAAAAGAAATCAGGAGTCTCAGATGCAAGCATCTGCAACAGACTACAAGAGATAAAAGAGAGAATCTCAGGGGCCGAAGACAACATTGAAAACAAACAGTCAGAGAAGATGCAAAAGCCAAAAAGTTCCTAACCCAAAATGTCCAGGAGATCCAGGACACAATAAGACCAAACCTAAGGATAATAGGAATAGAAGAGGATGAAGAATATCAACTAAGAGGCACAGTAAATATCTTCAACAAAATCTTAGAAGAAAACTTCCCTAACCTTAAGAGTGAGATGACCATGACCATAAAAGAAGCATACAGAACTTCAAAAAGATTGGACCAGAAAAGAAATTTCTCCTGCCACATAATAGTCAAAATGGCAAGTGCCCAAAGCAAGGAAAGAATACTAAAAGCAGTAAGGGGAAAAGATCATGTAACATATAAAGGCAGACCAATCAGAATCATACCCGACTTCTCAACAGAGACTATGAAAATTAGAAGATCCTGAAAAGACATCATGCAGACCATAAGAGATCACAGTGTCAGCCCAAGCTGACATACACAGCAAAATTCTCAATAACCATAGATGGAGAGACCAAGATATTCCAGGACAAAACTAAATTTACACAATATTTGACCACAAACCCAGCACTATAATGAATTATAGATGGAAAACCCAATAGTTTTCCTCCAAGGAGGAAAACTACATCTTAGTAACAACAAGAAAATACCTAAACAAGAAAACCAAAAGAAGAAAGATACACAGGCACAATTTTACTACTAAAACCAAAAATAGCTGGAAACAGCAACTACTATTACTAAATATCTGTAAATATAAATGGACTCAACTCCAATAAAAAGACATAGGCTATCAGACTGGAGATATAAACAGAATCCAGCATTTTGCTGCATACAGAAAACTCATCTCAGAGACAACGACAGACACTATTTCAGAGTAAAAGTTTGGGAAAAAAAACCTTTCAAGCAAACAGCCCCAAGAAACAAGCTGGAGTATTCATTCTAATATCGAATAAAGTAGATTTTCAACCAAAAGTTAACAAAAAAGATAAGGAAGGACACATTTTTCTCCTTTCAGAGAAAATTTGTGAGGAGGAACTCTCAATCCTTAACATATATGCTCCAAATACAAGAGCACCCATATTCATAAAAAAAAAAAAAAAAAAAAAAAAAAAAACACTACTAAAGCTCAAAAAATACATTGCACCACATTCAATAATAGTAGGATACTTCAACACCCCACTCTCATCAATGGACTGATCATGGAAACAGAAATTGAACGAGGACACAGTGAAACTAGCATAGGTTATGAACCAATTGAAATTGATAGACATCTACAGAACATTTCATCCTAAATCTAAAGAATACACCTTCTCAACACCTCACTACACCTTCTCCAATATTGAACATATAATTGGTCATAAGATTGAAATACTCCCATGCATTCTATCAGATCACCAAGGTGTAAGACTGGTCTTTAGTAACAACAAAGACAACAAAAAGCCCATATATACATGTAAACTAAACAATACTCCATTAAACAATAGCATAGACAAAAAGAAATGTAGAAGAAAATTAAGGATTTTCTGGAATTTAATGAAAATGAAAATGCAACATACCCAAACCTATGGGATGCAATGAAAGCGGCACAGAGAGGAAAACTCATAGCTCTGAGTGTTTCCAAAAATAAACTGGAGAGAGCATACACTAGCAACTTGACAGCACAGGTGAAAGCTATAGAACAAAAGGAAGCAGATACACCCAAGAGGAGTAGATGGCAGGAAATAATCAAACTCAGAGCAGAAATTGACCAAATAGAAACAAAAAGAACCATTCAAAGAATCAACAAAACCAAGAGCTGATTCTTTCAGAAATTTAACAAGATTGATAATCCCTTAGCCAGATTAACTAGAGGGCAAAGAGAGAGTATCCAAATTAACAAAGTCAGAAAAGAAAGTGGAGACAACTTAAATTGAGGAAATTCAAAATATCATCAGATTCTACTACAAAAGCCTATATTCAACAAAGCTGGAAAATCTGGAGGAAATGGACAAATTACTAGACAGATACCAGATAATAAAGTCAAACCAGAACAAGGTAAACCATTTACACAATTGATAACACCTAAAGAAATAGAAGCAGTCATCAAAAGATTCCAAAAAAAAAAAAAGCCCAGGTCCAGATGGGTTCAGTGCAGAATTTTATCAAATATTTATTGACAACCTAATACCAATACTCTCCAAGCTATTCCACAAAATAGAGTCAGATGGAATGCTACCTAACTCATGTTTTGAGTCCAAATTTCTCTTGTTGCTAAACCACACAGAGACCTTACAAGAAATGAGACCTGCAGTCCAATCTCACTTATGAACATTGATGCAAATATACAAAATCCTTGCAGACTGAATCCAAAAAAAAAAAAAAAAAAAAACATCAAAAAAATCATTCACTATGATCAAGTAGGCTTCATCCCTGGGTGGCAGGGTGGTGTCATATATCAAAATCCATCAACATAATCTACCATATAAACAAACTCAGAGGAAAAAAAAAAAAACACATGGTCATCTTACTAGATACTGAGAGAGCATTTGGCAAAATTCAACACCCCTTCATGCTAAAAGTCTTGGAAAGAACAGGAATCCAAGGCCCATACCTAGACATAATAAAAGCAACATACAGAAAACCAATAGCCAACATTAAACTTAATAGTGAGAAACTTGAAGCAGTCCCACTAAAATCAGGGACTGGACAAGGCTGCCTACTCTCCCCCTACTTACTCAACCTAGTACTAGAAATCCTTGATGGAGCAATTATACAGCAAAAGGAAATCAAAGAGATGCAAATTGGAAAGGAAGAAGGTAAAACATCACTGTTTGCAATTTACATGATAGGATATGTAAGTGACCCCAAAAATTCCACCAGAGAAGTTCTACATCTGATAAACAAGTTCAGCAAAGTGGCTGGATATAACATTAACTCAAACAAATCAGTAGCCTTCTTCTACTCAAAGGACAAAAATGTAGGGAAAGAAATTAGGGAAAATTATCCTTCACAATAGTCACAAAAACTATGTAATACCTTGGTATGACTCTAACTAAGGAAGTGAAGATCCTCTATGTCAAGAATTTCAAATCTCTATAGGTGGAAATCGAGGAAGATCTTAAAAATAGAAAGATCTCCCATGCTCATGGATTGGCAGGATGAATATTTTAAAAATGGCCATCTTACCAAAAGCAATCTAAAGGCTCAATGCAATCCCCATCAAAGTTCCAACCCAATTCTTCATTGAGTTGGAAAGAGCAATGTGCGATTTCATCTGGAATAACAAAAGACCTAGAATAGCTAAATCCATCCTCAACAACAAGAAAACATCTGCAGGAATCACCATCCCTGACCTCAAACTATATTACAAGGCAATTGTGGCAAAAACTGCATGGTACTGGTATAGTGACAGGCACATGGATCAATGGAATAGAATAGAATATCCAGAAATAAACCCTCACATATATGGTCACTTGATTTATGAGAAAAGAGCTGTAAACTCTTAATGGAAAAGAAACAGCCTGTTCAACAAATGGTGTTGGTCCAACTGACACTCAGCATGTAGAAGAATGAAAATAGACCCTTTCTTATCCCTTTGGAAAAAGCTCAAGTGCAAGTGGATCAAAGGTCTCTACATTATGCAGCTACACTGAAAATATTAGAAGAGAAAGTAGGGAAACCTTACAACACATAGACACAGGAGAAAATTTCCTGAACAGAACACCAATACTTATGCTCTAATATCAATAATTTTAAAATGGGACCTCATAACATGCAAACTTCTGTAAAGCAAAGGACAGTGTCAATAGGAGAAAACAGCAACCAACTGTTGGGAACAGATCATTACCAATCCTCCTTCTGATAGAGGGCTAATATCCAATATGCAAGAATTCAAGAAGTTAGACCTGGTCAGATAGCCAAATACCCATGAGATATCTATTACATTAGGATAAACATAGTTCTCAACAGATCAAAACATCCTGAGGTAAGAGAGAAACTGAGGTAAAAGCTAAAAATTATTCAAGAAATAATTATAAATAAAAATAAATAAACAAAAAATAAACAAAATTATAGCAAGTAAGTTGCCTTTAAGAATGGAATCATTTTTGCATACCCAATTGGTGTTTTCCTTGCTGATGGAATACTGTAATAAACATTTAAAATTTATTAGTAAAGCAGCCATTCAATAGAAAGAACAAATAATAAACATTATATACATGAATAATGGAAAATGTAGCAATCAAACAAGAATTTTTATAAGCTGTTTATAAATGGTTGGTTGTTCATATGGACATAGTTAAGAGTCACTTTGCACAGTGTATCTGGCCAGTACAGCTCTCCTGAGAAACAGTTTTAACCTAGTAGTCACTATCTGACAGTCATGTCTAGACTTGTTGGTAAGGTGTGCCACATTCTTGACCCTTGTGTGTGTGTATTTTTGTGTATGTGTGTGTGTGTGTGTGTGTGTGTGTGTGTGTGTGTGTGTGTGTGACTTACAAGGACAAAAAACATTGAACAAATAAAATATAATTGAATTAGTGATAAAATATTTCTCCTATAAAGAAAAAACAATTTTTGTAGGATTTCAGTGTTGATTTTCACTGAATTATGAGAAGAATTGAAAATAGCATTTGTCAAACAATTAAAAATCATTGAGAGTCAAATTACACATCCAAATGTTTTCAAAAGGCTAACATTACCAAGATATCAAATCTTGATAAGAGAGAGAAAGAGAGAGAGAGAGAGAGAGAGAGAGAGAGAGAGAGAGAGAGAGAGAGAGAGAAGGAGAGAGGGAACACTATGCATGTAAAATTCCCCAATAAATTACTAATAAATGAAATCCAATAACAAATGATAAACATTATATACATGATTACCTACAATTCATCCCAAGGATGTGGTGGCAGCTTAATATAGAGAAATCAAAAATATATATTTTAGAATCTTTTGAAATATATATATTCTCTAAGCTAGGTAAATAAAAATGCATATTTGACAACATCACATACTTAGGTAAGAAAAGTTTTTGTTTTACAATTATTAATAAATACAGTGTTGGAAAATGTAGAAAATTAAGTAATAATGAATAAGAGAAGACATTGCAAAGATGAGGTTAAATAATCATTATTGATATTCTATGTAGGAAGACTTAAATACTCTCTCTTTCTCTCTCCATCCCTCCCTACCTGCCTCCCTTCCTCTCTCACACACAAATACACAACATAAACATAAATATACACATGAACATACAAATATACAAACATATACACAAAAATAGTTCAAAGTAATTCTAAATTCCTATAAATTTGCAAGAGAATATTAAAAATTGGTTGCCCTTAATTCTTCCCCCCAACTCTTCCGTAAGATTCCCTGAACTCCATCCACTGTTTATGTTTGGTCCTCTGCTTTTGTTTCAGCAGAGTTGCCTATTCTGTCCTCATCGGGAGAGGATGCACCTAGTCTTGCAGTGACTTGATGTGCCATGTGTGAGAATACACTGGAGAGAGCCTCCCCCCATCAGAGTATAAGGTGAGAGGGAAGGTGATAGAAGAGACACTGTAAGGGCCTGGCAGAAGGGAAGGGCAGCAATCAGGATGTAAAGTGAATAAATTAGATAAAATATTACTTAGTTCAAAAAATTAATTGATTTTTATGTGATAAAAAGTTCTAGGAAAAATAAAAAAGTCAAATCAATACACTAGTCACAACAATTAAAAAGCTAGAAATGCATCTGAAAGAGTATATGATTTCTGAATGAAACATGTAAATTGTCACCACAAATCCAAGAGAACACAAAGTTTAAAAACTGGTAAAATATCTGATTCTGATGAAATAGAAAAATTATTGTTTAAAAATCTCAAAGTTTCTGTCTCCTTGATGTAGGGTGAAGACTACACTCATCTGTGTATATACGGAAAAATATTTAGAGTGTAGTTAGGGATTGTGTTTGTCAATAGATGGTAATTGGTTCCCCTATAAGATCTGTAACTTCAGTTTTTCTAAATAGGTAGCTGTTTGCATTAGCAAGTCTGATATCTTTATTGTTAAGAAGGGTGAAAAATATTTTACCATAGGCATAAAAGTAACTTTTCTTTGCCAGATATAACTATGTCTCAGAGGCTTACTACTGAAGGAGCTCACCATTTCTCATTCTTTCTTAATTTTGGCAGGCTGATTCAACTCAACTGTTCTGGCTCAAAACACCTCTCCAAGCTGACTGATTCAAACTAGCTTCTCTCTGCTTCTCACTGAATAGATCTGTTTGGAGAAACTGCCTTAGAATTCTACAAACTGAAATACACAGACTGTATGAACTGAAAGGAACAAAATGGAACTGCATAAAACTCAAACAAATTGAACAACATTCAACTAAACTTCATTGAACTAACTCAACTAAACTATACTATATTGTCTGAAGTTAAGTGAACTAAACTGTACCCACTGAACTGCCCTCCACCCTTGAGTCACTCTGCACTCCTTTTAAGGGCTTCTCTTTCCTGTCTGTTCATGTATTAGGCATATACCACCTCTGTTTGATCCTGTCAAATCTTTCTGTTTTCTGACTTTTTCTACCCCTCAGTCAAATATAACTTCCATACATGGTTGCTTCATTCTCCAAACCACCTTTAGCTTCATTTTTATGAGATTAATAGTGTATACAAAAGACATGTCTTTATTTCAGACAGAGGGATTGAAGGTATCGATTCAGGGTGTATCAGAGTGACCTAGAAGTTTTTTGGACATCTGATCCCTCTGTCATATGCCGTGTCTGTCATAAAATAGCTCTATACCTAAGGAAGGACAAACCAAATAGTTACCATAAGTGGTTATTCCTGAATATATACACATAAGTAACAATATATTGACATGGAAAATTTTATTTAGGAATACTTCTATCCATATATACATAACTGCATTTAGCAACAACTAATTTTAAAATTTCATAAATTTAAAGAGAGTGAGTAGAGATTTGAGTAAAAAGAAGAAAAGTGAGAAATTTGGTAATTACATTGCAGTCCAAAATCAAATTAAAAATATTTATACTACCATCCCCCAATAGGCATTCATGGTGCAGACTAAATATAATACTTCCACCCTCAAAAAAATACAAAAAGAAAAACTCACTAAAACTCCAGCCAATAGGTCATTTCACAATAAAAACAATAAGAAATAAAAATCCCTAATGTTTTTAGAGAATCTGAGAGATCCAAAATAAATCAAGGTGAGTAACTTATACTAGTACTCTTAACTCTCTAGAGATGAAGACATGAGTACCAAGGTCAGGCTTACCTACAAAGATGATTAGAAGCTGGCTTGAGTTGGATAAGATGCTGTTCTAGGAACAATATCTCAAGGAAGTGATTGGAACACAAAATGAACTTAATAGCATCTTTCTAGTGTCTCTGTCTCATTTTAAGTCTGGGATCCTTTGAAATTTTCACAGAATCTGTGAGTGTGTGTGTGTGTGTGTGTGTGTGTGTGTGTGTGTGTGTGTGTGTATGTGTGTGTGTGTGTGTGTGTGTGTGTGTGTGTGTGTGCCTTTATGCATTTCTTCTGCACTTCCTTTTGGTATTTTATTGTCTAGTGTTGTGGTGGTTTGGAAATGTTTGACCCACGGAGTGGTACTATTATGATGTGTGGCCTTATTGGAGGAAATGTGTCACTGTTTTAGGAGACCCTCCTCTTGAACAAAATGATGAAATTTCACCTCATCCAGCATCATGCCTGCCTAAACACTGCCGTATTTCCAGCTATGGTGATAATTGACTGAACCTCAAACCCAGTAAGCTAGACTCAATTAAATTTTGTCTTTATAATATGTGCCTTGGCTAAGGTGTCATGGCAAAACAACCTTAAGATGGGTGTTTTGACTTATACAGAAGAAAAAGTACCTCTATATTTGATGTATATGAAAATGGATTGAAGTAATTGAAATGTAAGACTCAAAACTTTAACAGTACTAAGATTGTGGTAGTACACCAGGGTAATGTTTCTGGAAAAAAAAGCATTTTGACATGCTCCTGAGATCGTAAGCAAAAAATCAGAAATGCCCATCCATAAAATTGACAACTCCTAAACACTAATGAAGCAATAGGCAGAAGTCAGCATGCAGAATAACATTAGGCATTTGAAAACTATTTGTCTGACCAGAAATGATCTGCAAGCCATAATAAATTTAGGAAAGTAACCAGGAAATGGCAATAATGACTTGAATTATAATAATTTTAATAAACATTTCTCAAGGATATATATATAATGGCAAAAGGTATATGAAATACACTCAAAATAACTCATCATCAGTAAATGCAAATCAAAAGCCGAAGGTACCTGGAAGGATATTGCAGAAGGAAGATTCAGAGCAGTGTTAGTGTGGTTAGTGAGGATGTAAATTAGTGCAGTTATTATGGAAAGTAATATGGAGGTTCCTCCAGCCAAAAAAAAAAAAATATGATGCTTGTCAATTCCACTGCTGGGTACATAATAAATCCAGAAGAAATGAAATGTATATGAGAGCAATATCTTCATCTGTCTATTGCAGTAACAACTCTCTCTCTGTCTCTGTTTCTCTCCCTCTCTCTCTCTCTATCTATCTATCTCTATTTCTCTCTTTGTGTGTGTGTGTATGTTTGTGTGTGTGTGTGCTTGTGTGTAATACTGAGGCATTAAAAGTAAGATCTTGTCATTTTACACACTGACAGTTTAAATACTAAACACTCCATGTTCTCACCAATGTGGACACTACTAAGTTGATCAAGAATGATGTAGAGTTGAATAGTGTGAACAACATGTAGAGACTGAAGTGAGGATAGTATATAAGACATATGAGTATGAAGAATAATATCTGGTGTTATATGACACAGTGTTAACAACACTTGTCAACAATGTATTGAACATCTGGGAATTACTAGAAGAGAGTGTGTAGAATTCCCCAACAGAAAGAGATGACAATTATTTAAGATGGTAGATCTATTAATATCTCCAATTTGATCATGACATATTCTGTAATTTATTAAACTGTTACACTGAACCAAAGTTATTCATGTGATTCATTTGAGTAATGTAAAAGTATAAGTATATTTTAAAATATTTTTTTTCAGTTGAACATGAAAACTGTGTGATCACAAGAATTCTAACATGTAGTTAGAATTCTAACAAGCCCTCTACACAACTGAGGGCTTCTGGTAGGGGAGAAGGTGGGAAAAGATGAAATTCTCTCTAAGAAGCTGGATACTGGGAGTTTGGCCATGCACTAGTGAGTATATAGACAATACAAATTTAACTTATGTTCCCCCCCTTCCATTCCCTTGTTCCTCTTCTCTTTCTTTTACTACATGAGATCTGAAGCATAGATATTGAATCTTGGAGGAATAATATGTGAGTGTAATTCAGAGGTATGATGTAAAATTCCCAAGTAATCAACAAAAATTTTATGATGAAAAAAGAAAAGAAATGAAAAGGTGTCTATATTGTTAATAGTCAAAAAAGTTTGATATTATTGCTTTGATCATATAATACTTAACTATACTAAAATCAATGTTTATCTTCTAAATAGATAAGTTCTATGGAATGAAATGATATTTAATAACATATACCCATGCTTCCATGATGATGAATTCATATATTCACTAAATTAGAAATAAAGCATATTTGAGAGATTGGGTATATTGATAAATGGTTAGGAGAAAAATGCCTTTTCATATGCCTGTAGAAATCACAGTGTGTCATAAAGGGTATGGCAATGGGACAGAAATATTCATACAAACTAGAGGGTTCAAAAACACTCATGTTTTAGAGAGTGCATTCTACTGATGATAGATAAAATGAAATGTGAAGACTTCAGAAAAGTGTATGTTAGGGCTGTTGTCAATTGCTAATGATATTTTATCCTTTTAGGCTTCACTCCTATGAGACTGTAGAGGAAAAAGTTACAAACATATACATAGAAGAATAAGTAGGCTTCAGAGAGCAGACTTATTTAGGTAAAATAGAAAAGCATTCTCATGAGGTAGAGAGACTACTTCAAAAAATTTAATAAAAAGTTACTGTGTAAAATATCACTTTTGCTTAAAGTTCAGGAAGGAGACAAACAGGAAACATAAGTTTTCAAAAATATAGATCACATCATGAATATTAATGTTATTTATAGGTAGAAGAAGAGAAAGAATAAAAGAGAGAGAGGAGGAAACAATGAAGGGAAAAAGGGAGGGAGGAAGGGAAGAGGGAAGAAATAGAAAGAAAGAGGGGAGAAAGAGAAAGAAAAGAGAGGCATATAATTAACCTGGACCCAGAGATCTCTCAGAGACCACCAGTGAGGCAACAGATGATATGAGCCCCCCCATACATATTCATCAGAGGTCTGGGCTTAGTCAAAGAAGAGGCACCTAACCCTCAAGCGACTGAAGGCTTCATAGATTTTAGAGGTCTGCTGAGGTGGGTGGGGTAGGGATATCCACGAGGAGATGGGGCCTGCGGAGTAATTATTGCTTGTGGAAGAGTAGAAGGGTGGAGAGTGTGGGGAATAAATTCTCAAGTATAAGATAAATACATACATACATACATACATACATACATACATACATACATACATACATAAAATCTTTAAAGAATATAGAGTATATTATGACAGGTAATTTAACTCTCAATAACTCAACAATTATGGGCCCCTTGAAACTTGTCAAAGGTGTACATTAAGTGTACAAGGGATGAAGAGAGCTCAAGAGATGGTGCCCCTAATAAATGAAAAATATTATGAGTAGAAGAAACTTATTCCAAGTATGCAACTTTAGAAGGTATCTCTGAGTCGTGCCACCATCACAGGCAGAAATCAGAGTGGGCACAAGGAAATACTGCTGACACTGTGGTTGTTTCTATGTAATTCCAGCTTTGTAACATGCTATATTGTCATTTACGGACTGGGTGATGTTGATCCTGTAACTACAACATGAAAAGATTTGCTAAATAGCACTAAATGCTTAGAGGTAGCACTTGTGCTATCAGACAGAATAACGACATTTTTAATGGGTTTTTGACATTTCTTTGTGAAAGTGTATTTCAAATTTCTTTAATCAGGTTGCAGAATCACTCATTAAAACTAGATATATGCCAAATCCAGAGCTAGCCCTCTGTCATCAGGACTTTAGGCCTGCCCTCAGACTTCTGTGCAACAAGGGGAGCTGGAAAAGGGCTCTCCTTCCTGAGCCCACAGGAGAGAGCCCCCAGGAACTCTAAGAGTGCAGGTGACTTAGTACAACCTGGGAAGAGACAATCCTCTCTCAAAGCCAGAGCTGGCCCAATGCCTCGGAACTCATAGGTTACAGAGACTTGAATACCTAGGAACAATCTCTGTCCTGAGCCCATGGATCCACAGATCCACAGAAGAGATAAGCTCCAGAGACAACAAGATCACCTAGAATGCCAGATAACAAGATGGCAAAAGGCAAAAGCAATAACCTAAGAAACTGAAACCAAGACAACCTAGCAACATCCAAACGATCCGACTACAAGAAATAGTGAGTATCCTAACACACTAGTCAAACAAAATATGGACTTAAAATTATAGTTCATTTGTTTTCTTTATTTCTTGGACTTCATACAGTCTGTGAGTTGTTTCTGGGGGAGTGCAAGCCTCTGGGGTTAGCATCCCACTATCAGTGACTGCATATTATGTCATGTACTTTACGCTTATTGCAACTAGTACGTTTTCAATGCATACTGTCAAGCCCTTGAAAAAAATCAAGTACTGACTAAAAAACATATTCACATGGTTTTATGTAAAATTTATTTTAATGTCTGAAAAAACAGTACTGACAAAAATGTATAATTTTAAGCAAAAAATGTTTAAAATCTTTACATTTATCTTTGTTTTGCAAAATAAAGTCGTTTAAAAAAATTATAGTTCATAATGATGATGGAGGTCCTTGTGAAGCACATGAATAACTCCATCGAAGCATTACAGGAGAACCAGCAGAACACACATAAACAAGTGTGGGGCGCCGCCCACATATTCTCCATTACAAGATGGCACTGATATCCGGCTGGAGTTAGCAGTAAACAAGCCATGTGCGCACGTTCTGGGTAACTTTCCACTTCTTGAGCTCTGCCTCTTCCGTGGCGTCATAGGGCCTGATGAGTTTCAACCAATCAGGGGGCTCCGCGTCCAAGGCAAGGACTGATCCCTTTATAAGGGGACGGGCTAATTAGTTCCTCCCTCTCGTTGGTTTCGTCCTTCTCGTGGATCTTATTCGTCTCATTCGTCCTGTTCGTCTTCTTGGATTTCTTGGTTTTCTCCGTCTTTTTCGTCACGTGGAGCAAGTACTGGTTCTCGAGGATAATAAAGTTTACCTCAGAAGGATTCTATTTCGTGTGCTGCGTCGTTCTTGCAGGCGAGACGGTTGCGCGGGACAAACAAGTAGAAGCTCTTAAAGAGGAAACACAAAAAAAAAATCACTTAAAGAGCTATAAGAAAACACATCTAAATAGGTGAAGAAATTGAAAACAGAATTAAAAACAATAAAGAAAAGACAAAAAGAGACAAACCTGGAGATAGAAAACCTAGGAAATAGATCAGGAGTCATAGATTAAATCATCATCAAAAGAATACAGGAGATGGAAGAGTGAATCTTAGAAGCAGAAGATAACAGAAAACATTGACACATCAGTTAGAAAAAAATCCAAAGCCAAAAATCTTTTAACTCAAAACATCCAAGAAATCCAAAACACAATGAGAAAGCCAAATCTAAAGCTAATAGATATAGAAGAGAGTGAAGACTCCCAACTAAAATGTCCAGTAAATATGTTCAACAAAATCATGGAAGAAAACTTCCCCAACCTAAAGGAAGAGTTGACCATGAACATCCAAGAAGCCTACCTAATTCCAAATAGATAGGACCAGAAAACAAATTCTTCCCGACACATAATAGTCAAAACACCAAACATTTGAAACAAAGAAAGAAGACTAAAAGCAGTATGGGAAAAAGGACATGAAACATATAAAGTCAGACCAATCAGAATCACACCAAATTCCTCAATGGAGACTATGAAAACTAGAAGATCCTGTAAAGAAGTTATACAGAATCTAAAAAATTGGAAATGTCAGCCCAGATTACTATATCCAGTGAAATTCTCAGTTTGGCTACATAAAGAAACCAAGATATTGTAGGACAATAGCAAATCTAATCGATATGTGTATACAAACACACCCATACAAAGGATAATAGATGGAAAACTCTAAGATCCTTAGAAAAGCGAGAAAATAATTTCCTTGCAACAAATCCAAAAGAAGAAAACCACACACATAATTCTACCTTTAACAACAAAAATAACAATAAAAAACAATCACTATTCCTTAATATCTCTTAAGATCAATAGACTCAATTCCCCATTAAAAAGACATAGACTATTGAACTGAGTATGTAGAGAAGAATTTAATTTTTGCTGCATACAGAACAATCAACTCAATGACAAAGACAGGAACTAACTCAGATTAAAAAATTGGGAATAAACTTTCCAAGCAAATGATTCCAAGAAACTAGATATTCTAATATTGAATAAAATATATTTTCATCCAAAGTTATCAAAAAAGATAAGTAAGGTCACTTTTTACTAATCAAAGAAAAAAAAAAACTATCAAGATACACTCAAAATCCTGAATATCTACACTCCAAATACAAGGGCACCCACATTCATAAAAGAAACTATACTAAAGTTTAAAGCATACACCAATCACAATAATAGTGCAGACTTCAACACCACACTCTCATCAATAGACAGATCATGGAAGAGAAAACTAAAAAGGGACACAGTGAAACTAACATTAGTTATAAACCAAATGGATTTAACAAACATGTATAGAGTATTTCGTCCTAAAACAAAGAATAAACTTTCTTCTCAGCACCTCACAGCACTTTCTCCAAAATTGACCATGTAGTGGGTCACAAAATAGGCCTCAACAGATACAAGAAAATCAAAATAATCATATGCATCCTGTCAGATCACTATGAACTGCTGATCTTTAATAACAACAAAAACAATGCCAAGCCCACATACACATGGAAGCCGAGAGTGCTCTTCTCAATAATAACATGGTCAAAAAAGAAATAAGGAAAAAAATAAGGATTTTTTTTTTTAGAATTTAATGAAAATAGAAGCACAACATATCTAAACTTATGGGATACAATGAAAGTATTACTAAGAGAAAAACTCATAGCTCTAAGTGCCTCCAAAAGGTAACTGGTGAGAACATAAACTAGAAACTTGAATACATACCTGAAAGATCTAAAACAAAAAGAAACAGATATACCCAAAAGGAGTAGGCTTCATCCTTGGGATGCAGGGATGGTTCAATATACAGAAATCCATTAATATAATCCACTATATAAACAAATTCAAAGAAAACAAAATGTGATCATCTTATTAGATGCTGAGAAAGATCAGAAATTCAAGGCATATTCCTAACCATAGTAAAAGCAATATATAGCAAACCTGTAGCCAGCATCAAACTAAATGGTGAGAAACTAAATAAAATCCCAATAAAATCAAGGACAGAACAAGGCTGACTACTCTCTCTCTACCTATTCACTATAGTAAAGAAAGTTCTGGTCAGAGCCACTAGACAGCAAAAGGAAGCCAAAGGGATACAAATCAGAAAGGAAGATGCAAAAATATTACTATTTGGAGATGATAAGATAATATACATAAGTGACCCCAAAAAACGTCATTAAAAATCTACTACAGATGATAAAAAAATTAGCAAAGTGTCTGGATACAAAATTAACTCAAACAAATCAGTAGCCTTCCTCCACTCAAAGGCTAAACATGCTGAGAAAGTAGTTAGGGAAAAGCACAATAGTCACAAACACAATGAAATATCATTTTCTGACCCTAACTAAGCAAGTGAAAGTTGTATATGAGAAAAACCTCAAATCTCTGAAAATGAAACTGAAGAAGATCTCAGAAGATAAAAAGATCTAAAATGTTCATTGAATGGAAGGAACAATATTGTAAAAATGGTCATCGTGCCAAAAGCCATCTACAGATTCTATGCAATCCCCATCAATATACTGACTCATTTCTTCATAAAGTTAGAAAGTGAAATTTGAAAATTCACTTGGAATAACAAAAACCTAGGATATCCAAAAATAAACTCAGCAATAAAAGAACTTCTGAGGGAATCACCATCCCCAACCTCAAGCTATTTTACTGATTAGTTATGATAAAAACCCCATGATATTGTACAGAGACAGGCAGGTATGTTAATGGAACAGAATTGAAGACTCAAAAATGAATCCTCACACCTTGATTTTTAACTAAGGAGCTAAAATCATTCAATGGAAATAGGACAGCATCTTCAACATATGGTGCTGGTTCAACTGGCAGTCAACATGCAGAAGAATGCAAATTGATCCATTTTTATCTGCTTTTACAAAACTCAAGTCCAAGTGAATCATAGACCTCCACATAAAACCAGGTACACTGAAACTATTAAAAGAGAAAATAGTGAAGATCTTAGAACACATAAGCACAGGGAAATTTTTCTGATAAAACATCAATGGTTTATCCAAGAATAGTAAAAATCAACAAATCACAAATGGGTCCTTATGAAATTGCAAAATTTCTGTAAGGTTAAGTACATTGTCAAAAAGAAAATTAGCAGCCAACATACTGGTAAAAGATCATTTACAATCCTATATTGGATAGAGGGATAATATCAAAAATATACAAAGTACTTAAGAAGCTATACTCCAGGGAATCAAATAATCATATTAAAAATGGGGTACAGAACTAAACAAAAAATTCTCAACTGAGGAATAACAAATGGCCATAAAGCACCTAAAAAAATGATCAACATCCTCAGTCACCAGGGAAATGCAAATAAAAACAACCCTGAGATTCCACCTCACAACAGTCAGAATAACTAAGATCAAAAACTCAGGTGGCAACAGGCAGAAAAAGAGCAACAGTCCTCCATTGTTGGTAAAATTACAAGTTGTTACAACCATTCATAAAATAAATCTGGTGGTTCCTCAGAAAATTGGACATAGTACTACCTGAAGACCCAGCCATTCCACTCCTGGGCATATACCCAAAGGTTGCTCTGACATATAACAAGGACACCATGTTCATACCAGCCTTATTTATGATAGCCAGAAGCTGGAGAGAACCCCACTTTCCTTCCACAAAGGGATGAATATAGAAATTTTGATACATTTACTCAATGTAGTACTACTCAGTTATTAGAAGCAATGACTTTATAAAATTCCTAGGCAAATGGATTGAACTATAAACTATCATCCAGAGTGAGGTAACCCACTCACAAAAGAACACACATTGTGTGCATTCACTTATAAACAAATACTAGCTCCAAAAAGCTCTTAATATCCAAGAAACAATTCACAGACCTTATGAAACTGAAAAAAGTGAAGGGCTTCAGTCCTTCTATGAAAGGAGAACAAAATCCTTACAGGAGGAAAGACATGGTCAAATAGAAGAGCATGGATTGAAAAAAAGATCACTCAGAGGCTGACTCACCTGGGGATCCACCCCATATGCAGCCACTAAACCCAAGCACTATTGCTGTTACCAAAAAGTGTGTACTGGCAGGAACCAAACATGGATACCTCCTCAAAGGTTCTTCTAGATTCATTCAGATACAGCTGAGGATGCTTGCAGCTAACCATTTGACTGAACACGAATACACCAATGAAGGTGATAGATAAAGAGCTGAAGGAGCTGAAAGGGTTTACAACTTCATGGGAAGAACAAGATTATCAACCAAACAAACCCTCTACAATTCTCATTGTAAAAGCACTGAGCACTCATAGAGAGATCCATGGCTCCAGATGCATATGCATCAGAGGATAGTATTGTCTGACATCAATGGGAGAATAGGCCTTTGGTCCATTGAATGTGCTTTTTCTCAGTTTAGTGGAATGGTGAGGTACTGAGGTAGAGAGGGTGGTTGGGAAAGGGAGCACCTTTGTGAAAATAAGTGGAGGGTGACTGGGGATGGGATAGGGGAAAGGGGGATACATTTGAAGTATAAATACAGAGAAAATTTAATAAGAGCAAAAAGAAAAAATTAGAGATATTATTTTTTGTGTTAGAGACACTATGTATAGGTATACACACACACACACACACACACACACACACACACACTCACATGGGGGGAAAGAGTATATATGGTAAATTACAAATATTTGCTACATATATAGGTGTTATGTATACATCAAGAAAACCTAATAATTAGTTTGTTCCAATAAATAATTCAGGATAAAGCATGCACACTATACAGGTCCTCATATTTCGTTTTTAAGATTAACTTCACATTTAACTTATGTTTACATATATATAGACATAGATGAGATAGAGATAGAGATAGAGATAGAGATAGATGATATAGATATCTGTGTGAGAATTTGTGCACGTGGCAGCATGTGTGCAACAGGGTTGGAAGTGTCAAATTCCATGAATCTGGAAAGAGGAATATTTATGAGCTGCCTCATATGGATTCTAGGGCATAGGTTCTGGTCCTTTACAAACCAGCAGAGACTCTAAATTCCTGATCTATCCCTCCAAGTCCAACATCTTCATCATTGAAACTGTCTATAAGGAATAAACCCAGGAATTGCCCAAGCCCACCCCCCTACAAGGACATTACATAGATTCTAAAGATGTAGAAAATGCCACTAAGGTGGCAGAGTGCTGGAATACACACATGGAATGAGCAGAAGAAAAATAGGAAGATGAGGAAGATCTCAGAAAATGGAAAGATCTCCCATGCTCATGGATTGGAAGGATCAATATTGTAAAAGATGGCCATCTTACAAAAAGCAATCTACAGCTTCAATGCAATGCCGATCAAAATCCCAACCCAATTCTTCATAGAGTTGGAAAGAGTGATGTGCATTTTCATTCAGAATAACAGAAGACCTAAAATAGTGTAATCCATCCTCAACAAGAAAACATCTGCAAAAATCACCATCCCTGACCTCAAGCTGTATTACAAGGCAATTGTGCTAAAAACTGCATGGTACTGGTACAGAGATAGGCACGTGGATCAATGGAATAGAATAGAAGATCAAGAAATAAGCCTTCACATATACGGTCACTTGATTTTGACAAAGTAGCTGTAAAGAATCATTGGAAAACAGGAGAGCCTGTTCAACAAATGGTGTTGGTCCAACTGGAAATCAGCATGCAGAAGAATGAAAATAGACCCTGTCTTATCTCCTTGTACAAAGCTCAAGTCTAAGTGGATCAAAGATCTCCATATTAAACCAGGAACACTGAAACTATTAGAAGAGAAAGTAGGGAAAACCTTAGAACACATAGGCACAGGAGAAAATTTCCTGAACAGAACACCAATGGCTCCTGCTCTAAGGTCAAATATCAACAAGTGGGACTTAATGAGATTGCAAAGTTTCTGTAAGGCTAAGGACACAGTCAAGAACAAAATAACAGCCAACAGAGTGGGAAAAGATCTTTACTAACTCCACATCAGATAGAGACCTAATATCCAAGGTATACAAAGAACTCAAAAAGCTTAACACCAGAGAATCAAAAAACTGTATAAACAATGTTGTACAGAGCTAAACAAAAAGTTCTAAATTGAGGAATGGCTGAGAAGCATCTAAGGAAATGCTCGATATCATTAACCATCAGAGAAATGCAAATCAAACCAACCCTGAGATTCCACCTCACACCAACCAGAATGGCTAAGATCAAAAATTCAGATGACAGCAGATGCTGGCGAGGATGTGGAGAAGGAGGAACACTTCTCCATTGTTGGTGGGGTTGTAAACTGATACAACCACTCTGGAAATCAGTCTGGCGGTTCCTCAGAAAATTGGACATAGTACTACCTGAAGACCCAGTTACCCCACTTCTGGGCATTTACCCCAGAGACGCTCCAAAATACAACAAAGATACATGCACCACAATGTTCATTGCAGCTCTATTTATAATAGTCAGAAGCTGGAAAGAACCCAGATGTCCTTCAGTAGATGAATGGATACAAAAATTGTGGTACATTTACACAATGGAGTACTACTCAGCTATCAGAAACAATGACTTTATGAAATTCTTAAGAAAATGGCTGCATCTATAGAATATCATCCAAAGTGAGATAACCCAGTCACAAAAGAACAGACATAATATGCAGTCAGTGATAATGGGATACTAACCTCAGAAAGCTCTGAACACCGCAAAAACAACTCACAGACTGTGTAAAATTCAACAAAAAAAAGAATATATTTTTTTTAAACGAGTTTATTTTGCAAAACAAAGATATATGTAAAGATTTTAAACATTTTTTGCTTAAAATTATACATTTTTGTCAGTACTGTTTTTTCAGACATTAAAATAAATTTTACATAAAACCATGTGAATATGTTTTTTAGTCAGTACTTGATTTTTTTCAAGGGCTTGACAGTATGCATTAAAAACGTACTAGTTGCAATAAGCGTAAAGTACATGCAAAACAAAACGCAACATGGAAATAGTCAAAGTCTTCTTGTTTTGTGAATATATGTATATCTTTTTGTTTTCTTTATTTCTTGGACTTCATACAGTCTGTGAGTTGTTTCTGGGGGAGTGCAAGCCTCTGGGGTTAGCATCCCACTATCTGTGACTGCATATTATGTCTGTTCTTTTGTGACTGGGTTATCTCGCTCAGGATGATCTTCTCTAGATGCAGCCATTTTCTTAAGAATTTGGTTAAGTCATTGTTTCTGGTGGCTGAGTAGTATTCCATTGTGTATATGTACCACAATTTTTGTATCCATTCGTCTTCTGAAGGACATCTGGGTTCCTTCCAGCTTCTGGCTATTATAAATAGAGCCGCGATGAACATTGTGGTGCATATATCTTTGTTGTGTATTAAAGTGTCTCTTGGGTATATGCCCAGAAGTGGAATAGCTGGGTCTTCAGGTAGTACTATATCCAATTTTCTGAGGTATCGCCAGACAGATTTCCAGAGAGGTTGTATTAGCTTGCAACCCCACCAACAGTGGAGAAGAGTTCCTATTTCTCCACAGCCTCGCCAGCATCTGCTGTCATCTGAGTTTTGGATCTTGGCCAATCTGACTGGTGTGAGGTGGAATCTTAGGGTTGTTTTGATTTGCATTTCCCTGATAGCTAAAGATGTCGAGCACTTCCTCAGATGTTTTTCGGCCATTCGGTGTTCCTCAACTGAAAATGATTTGTTTAGCTCTGTACCCCATTTTTTAATAGGGTTATTTGATTCTCTGGTGTCTAGCTTTTTGAGTTCTTTGTACACCTTGGATATTAGGCCTCTATCTGATCTGGTGTTGGTAAAGATCTTTTCCTATTCTGTTGGTTGCCGTTTTGTTTTCTTGATGATGTCCTTAGCCTTACAGAAACTTTGCAATCTCATTAAGTCCCATTTGTTAATCTTTGACCTTAGAGCTTGAGCCATTGGTGTAAGAATATATTTTAATTAAAATAGAACAGTATCACACCCCTTTCCTCCCTACAGCCCCTTCTAGTTTCTCTCCTATCCCCTCAAATTAATAGCCTCTTTTCCTATATTATTGTTACATATATACATATATGTATGTATATGTACCCACAAATACTTAATTACAACCTTAAAAAATGTATTTGTATACTTATGCAAAAATGCTGAAAATTTGCATATTTATCTTTATTTTTCAAATAAAGTAAAAATAAAAAGAACAGATATAATATGCAGTCACCGATAACTGATTACTAATCCCAGAAATTACTGAACACCCAAAAACAACTCACAGACTATATGAAGTTCAAGAGAAACAAAGGCCAAAAACAAAAAGAAAAGAAAATGAAACACCATTATGTTTAATTTTTACACAAAAAATCTTTGACTATATCCAGGTTACATCTTGTTTTACATGCACTTTATGTTAATTGTAACTAGTAAGATTTTAGTCAAACCCTTAAAAATCAAGTACTGACAAAAATATTAGTATACTTTCAAGGAAAAATGCTTAAAATCTGTAAATTTATTTTTCTTTTTTAATTAAAGTTGTTTAATTAAAAATATTTTGCTGAATGTGGTAAAGATAACCAAACTGAAGTACCACCCCAACTCCTATCTCCATTCCCCATGCACAGAATGTGCAACTAGGACCAAGCCTCAGTACATATGTTCTTAATGTGTTCTTATTATAGTATTAACATTACGAAAATAAAAGTTTTATGATAATTTTTTTTAAAAAAAAAAAAGGATAGGAAGAACATTTAGGACAAAATGCTATGGAAGAAACGGATCCGGAGGGATATTGAAGAGAGCAGGGTCCCTCAGGAAATGACCAACATTCAAGGTGAGCGTGTGGAGTGACAGCCAGATAAAGATGTCTCAAGCAAGACAGTATTCACAGGAAAAACTGTGATGCGCAGTCTTAAGTAATCAATGATAAATTTTTAAGTGTGAGGAAGCTACCTAGAGAACAGGGAGAGTCCAAGGTGGAACGCTTCCCACTGTCTATCTTACTAATATTATATTATAAGTATGATTGATTTTAAGTGACCAACTTAAAGTTAAGCTCCTCTCAAATTTCTTTACATTTGTGCAATCAGTTTGTTAGAATAGGTAAGAGTTGTTGCCTTATGTGTCACCACACCAACTTGAACTAAAACGAAGTTGAGAAGACAACATTAGTAACAAGCTGTCTCATTGGTGTTCTCTTCTGTAGAGACATACTGACTAGAGGCTTGCGACGTATGAGCCGTGTTCCATTGTATTGTACGGTATGCATGTTTGAATTGTATTTAGGTGATGTACCCCAGAGAGTTTTTCAGTGTTCCACATCTGCAAATGAATTGGCTTATTCTCTACACTGATGAATACAAGGATTTGTTTTAAATTTCACAGCTGTACAAAAATATGAATAATTACAATCATCTTTTCATAATGAGTTAAAGAAATGTACTGAGTTCAGGTGCCTGCAGAGGCCAGGCAAGAGGCTATGGATACCCTTGAGTTGTGTTACTGACAGTTTAGAAAAGCCTGATGGTGAAAACCAAACTCAAGCCCTTCCAAAGAACAGCAGTCACTCTTAACTACTCAGCCCTGATCGGAATTGTTTTAGAAAACATTTTGTTTTCTCACTCAATTACTCTTTTAAAGATAACATGTCTTATTAGTGTTACTTGCACAAATTAGTACTTTTGCTTAATACTCTCTTTAGAAAATTGTCTGCCTGCCTGCTTGCTTTTGAGATAGGGTCTGACTATGTAGTCTATACTGATCTAAACTCACTTTTCTGCCTGAGCGTCACAGGTGCACCATGTGTTGCTTAATCAGTATTGTGTTTTCCCAAATGACTTTGACATGCATCTCCTGTACTCTAACTTGAGTTGAGAGTGGGTATTCAAATGTATTGATCTAATAATCAGTAAATACTCCTAAATTTGTTAATTGATACAAATTAATAAGTTTTCCCTATATGCCCCTGTCGACATGATTTTCAACTACAAATGGGTACCTGAAATGGAAGTAAAGGAAATATCTAGGCAATTTCTTGTTATACAATTTTCCCTGCTATTTTAATGCTGAGGTGATATGTTCATTTTTATGTATATAATTTGTAAAGTATCAAAATTCTGCATTACCTTAAATATTTTATTTCATTTTAATACCAAGTAATTCCACAAGTCTGGGTGTTTATCATTCCCTGAATTTGTTTACTAGAATATTATTCCCTATGACTTATCACCAAACACATTGCAAAATTGACATGCAAATGTATAATTATCATAGAGAGAGTGCATTCAATCTAAACATCTATGTAATCAAAAGTACTCAAG
Source organism: Micromys minutus (assembly GCF_963924665.1). Taxonomy (NCBI): domain Eukaryota; kingdom Metazoa; phylum Chordata; class Mammalia; order Rodentia; family Muridae; genus Micromys; species Micromys minutus. Next base: position 16,035,680 of record NC_137973.1, read on the forward strand.
AAAAATGAGTGATAAAATCACCTGTTTAAAAAGCTGTTTGAAAGAAAGTAGAAATAATCTATCTAAAGACATTTACCACTTTGCTGAAACTGAAAACTTTGCATGTATGATGTGCATTTTTCTATATTAGTTCATGGACTGACTTTTTTTAGTCAGCTATGCTACTTAATATTACTATATGAAAATTAATAAATCATATTTATGAACCACCATAGCCAGAAGAGATAATACTCAACCCCTGCTGACAATGTCAAAGAAGTTACTCATACATTAACTTTCTGTTATGTTAGGGAAAAGAGCTGTCATTTTTCATGTCAGTTATTCCTTATTCTCCTTAGAAGAGGCATGCTATAACCGAGCGGTGGAATTTCTATTGCAGAAGATGTTGTGTTTCATGGCCTAATAACAAAGCAAACCTAATGGTTGAATGGCACCCAATGTAAACGTAATTCTCGGTAAGAGTCTGGGTTGGTAAAAGTGTTATCTTCCTCATGTTCACCTGTTAGAGGTTGCTATAAAATAACTGATCGGCATTGCATTTTTACTGAAGTACTTTGGAAATTTTTCCCTAGCTGCAGAGAATTTTTTTTTTTTTTTTGCTGTTTACATGTCATATTTTTATCTTCTAATAGTAAGTTTATACCCAGATAGCTACAGAACAGCACCCAAACAGAAACCTATGATTGGTAGTTGCATCACTGGATACCTTATTGTCTTTTCCTAGAAGCAACTAGATTTTATGTATGTAGCATCTACTACATAGAATAGTATTTAAAACACCAAACTGTATAGAGTCTCTGAATTTCATATGATGCACCCCAATCCCATTCATCTCCCAAACCCTTCCTATCTGCTTTCTGTCCTTGCAACCTCCTGCCTCCCAAATAAAATACATGAGATAGAATTTTTACAAATTCTGTTGTATAAGCTGTAGTGTGTCAAATACTTTACCCTTTTGTCCATACATCTTTACTTGTAAACGTTCATTACAATGAGCCATTGGTCTGTTATATACTGAACCCTAGGGAGCCTCTGTAATGGAGATTCTGCAGCTGTGGATCTGAAGAACCAGCCCAGTTTTATGTATCTCACATATCATAGGTGGGGCAGGTATTGGGATGGATCAATTCTAAGCCCTAAATCTGTGCCAGGGATGTAGTTGAGTTGGTCAGCCCACTAGGTCTCCTGTATCTTTACCAACAGGGTAAGTCTCTAGCTTTGCAATAGAGAGCTCACCCAAAGCCACAAACATCAAGGTCAGCTCCTGCTCTCAAACCCAAGGGTTGGCTCTCTCAGCCTGCCCCAGGCAGCAAGGTTGTTGGGTAACAAATCTCCTTTGCCCAAACCACTCCATTGCAGACTAGGTATGGGGCCAGTTCTCTCTTACATCTGCTGTAGGGCCTGGCTCACTCGCTGGCTACCGTGCTGTCAAGGGTAGCTCTAATACACTGTTGAGGAGTGGGTAGGACCAGTACAGCACAGTGCCTTAGGTGGCAGTACAGACCAGAGATATCTTCATGGCCTTTCATGGTAATTCAGGCCTGGGACATAAACACTGACAATGGCTGTCATAGCCCACAGATGTGGGGAGCCCAGATGTTCTCACGGCCTTGTGACAGTGCAGGCCACCCAAATCAGCATGTCCACCCCTCAGCATTACAGCCTTCAGATAACCACATAGTCTCTCGTTGCAACCTAGATCATGGACATCCACTTGGCCTTCTTGGTAACTTGGGCCACAGACATTGAAACAGATCCCAACTGCAGCAGAATCATATATGGGCCCTTGGTGACAGTCTAGACCAGGATCTCACCAGGACCTCTTCAAATCTACCTGTTCTTCGCTGCTATTGAGATTCCCTTTTCACCTTTCTCCACCGTATATGGACCCCTTCTTCTGCTTTCTTTTCGATCTCATTTCCTCCTTCTCATCTCTCCATCAAACTTAAGTCCATCATAGTGGTTCCCAAGGCTGGCACTTAGGTGTCTTTCTTTAGTCCACCCAGAATCGGAGTGGTCAGCGTGGGTGCTTGTGTATCTTTCCTATAAGTTTTTTTGATAACTAGAACCATTCATAGCATCTAGAGCAGCTGAAATGTGTGTATCATCATTTTAAACTGTATAAATATATATATAATTTGCAAACTAAAAGACAAAATTATGTAAAATTAATTAACCAAAAATACAGAATTTTATGAGTATTTGCTTTTAGAATCATGTTAATTTTTCATAATTAACAGCAAAACACATAGGCCTGCCTGTGAGTCATCTTCATATTCAGTTAGATCTAAACATCTTGTTATTAGTAATATTTGAAAACAATGCAGATTTAGGAACACAAACTTGGACATTGCATATATTTTGGTGAAAAATGGAATGAGAATCTCCATAAGATAAAAGTAATGGAAGAAACAAACAAACAAAAAAAAAGATAGGCACAAAAACTGTGAGGGAAACTCTGAAAGGAGCTAGGAGGAAAAGTGCAGCAAGAGAGTGAAGTCAGGACGAAACATGACAGTCCCCTCCTAGTTTAGAAGTGCACAGATGCAAAGATTTATTCCTGCTAAAAGGACTAAGAACCTCTAATCTATTGTGCTGTGATAAATCCACTTAAGAATTGTAGATAATCATTCTTGAGTAAATAGGTTAATACTATATAAAAACTCTCTTGCTAAAGGTTGGCTGAGTCAGTTGTCATGGCTACACATGGCAATTACAGCTGGGGACAGATTATCAAACAAATTATATTACAATATGTTTAGACTAGAAAACCTTAATGAGGAAATAGGTGTATATGATTTTTATATCTATATAAGGACTCTGCAAGGAGAGGTTTTTCATAGAATGCAAACTTCTGTGTATAACACCTAGCTAAGCATCTCATAGGATTACCGTGTGATAATACCTGTGATATATCACATGTAATATTGCCATCTGATCTCAAAAGCACCAGCATTCTGAAATCCCATGGTTTATGGGCCCATATCTTATTATCTTCCCAAATAAAAATCAAATTTTCTTTCAAAGAGTTCAACAGTTGTGAGTTCTAACCTTATAAATTATTCTTTCATTTGAGTATTATCTAATTTTTCCATAAAATTTAAGTGTCTGAGTAAAGCTGAAAAAAATACTCTCTAATTAAACTTTCAATGAAAAAAAATTGTAAGAATTTTACTAGTGGAAAAGATTTATAGCAAAGATAAAGTTCTTCCTAAATTCTGTGTGCCTAAAAGATTAGGACATTAATTATAAGCTATTCCAAAGCTACTCATCACTGAATTATCTAGTCAAATCTGTTGACTGTGTCCTTATCCTGACTCTTATACTTCCCAGTAAAAGAAATAAAATCAGGAAAGTAGATTCTCAGAGAAACTTTAAACACTATCAAAATATAACTCAAAAGGTAGATGATGAAAAAATTTGATGTATTCATGATATATTCTTAAATTTACTGGAAGAGATGAGAGATGGATTTCAAGAGTGATGTAGAAGCTCTGTAGAAAAGATCATAGTGAAGTTTTGGAAGTGAGACCTACAATATCTGAAGATGAAAATGAACAAGCATGGGATTTTAGATACAACTCAAATACAACTCAGGTTTCAGATTTTGCTTTTGGTCAATATTAATAATCAGATGTCTGCTCCTATGTGAACCACACAAAATTTGGACAAAATAATTGCTTCATAAATTAAGTGTAAACACATTTGATTAAACACATAATGAGTATCAAGGCATTGTTTATGAGGAAGGGATGGGTCAAGAGTCTAAGACAGGAAGTGGTCTGAGCTTTGTGATGACCTTTGCTCACTAACAGAGATTCAAAGCAGTCAGAGTCAAAGGATGAGTTCACCCTGCCTAAGAAGATGCAAAATGTTAAACAGCATGGTAACAATTAGCAGGCATTTAAAACATCTGTAGAAAATGATATAAATATGACACAAACTCTAGGTGATATAAATGGAATTATGTTACATATACAACAAAATTAATGACAGTTCTATTAACTCAGTTGCAGCAAGGACTGAATGGAAGGAAAGTCGGCATTGAATGGAAGGAAAGTTAAAATTAAAGTTAGAGAACTGGTTACACAGCAAGGTCTCTTCAAAACACCAATTGAAAAAAGAATTAGCATATGCTTAAGGTTTGTAAAATAGCATTGGTACTATTTTACAAATAAACTTCAAGACAGAAGAATGCCTGTCAAAAATCATGTCTGTTTTGTAAAGATAACACTTTCTTCATAAGGAAGACTTCAGTATCCTATATTGTGCAATCAATATTTGTGCAATATATAATAACTATGTAATAACAATTATGTAAAAGCAAACAAGCAATGATAATAGCTTCCATATGCATGAAGCAAACGTTGGCATAAATAAAAAGAAAAATATAAACCTATGATCCTTGTCAGAAAATTTTAATGCCTTTATGTCTGTAAACAATATTTTTGACCAGGAAGGCAACTGACAGAGATGACTACTAAAGACAGATTACAAAGTATATATTCCTGGGTACACATGGCCATGTGCCATATTTTGTACCATTGAATACATCTATACACATTAAAAAGATTAAACTGATATGGGAGGGACTTACACTGAACAACCAGAAAGACACATAAAACTAAGGAAGTAATTAAAAATAGCAATTGAAAACAATATGAAAGTTAAATAAATGTACTCAAAACAATGGTCAATGAGCAAGAAGAAAACAAATGCATGAGAATTTAGGATTGCTAAACATTACTCATGTATGTGAACTTAATAGGACAAAACACAGGCAGAAAAGAGAGAGAAGAGGAAGAAAAGGTAAAAAGAGAAGAAATAAAGGGTAGAAGAGGAGGAAGGGGAGAGGAGTAAGGATGAATGAGAGTGAAGGAAAATGAACAAGTGGGATATATGGTTGGTGAGAGAGAGGGAGAGAACCTGTACAGTGAAGATGACCTGGAGAAAGTTTATTTATAATAGCTAGTAAACGAAATATCTATTCTAAGAAAAAGAGGATAAACCATTCCTGGGGGTAAAGTAATGTCATACAAACTCAGCAATGAAATATTTTATTTATGTTTCTTTAATTATTTATACAGGCTTAACGTGAAAGCATCTTAAATTTATATTAAATGAAGGAAACATGGAAATACATGAAGATCTGAAATAAGTGAAGCACAGGTTACAATAGTTTTCTGCAAAACAACTTTGTGCTCCCCTCTTGTGATTTGCCACCTAACTGGAAACTGAGCTGTGCTACAAATACACTTTGGGTTTCCCTTAAGTTCAAATAATCATTAATATACAACATCAAAGTTAATGAAGGATAAAAATGGTGCTAGTACTTTCTAAAATATGGCAGTCACAGAAGATAATTAACTTTGGACAAATTTCTTACAACTTCCTTATTCAGTTCCTACCAGCTGAAAACAGTCCAATACGACATATCCATTCTTGCAGAAAATTCAGTTTCAACAGTGTGATAGACATGTTATTAAACATATGATGTAAGTTAGCTTTTATTTAGCTGTAAATTAAATAAATGAGGGAATATACATGTATTTTGTTCTTTCAGACTTCTTCCTAAAATCTTACATGAGTATACTGAGAACAAATTTAGAAATATGTCATTAGGCATAAATATACCCTGTGCTTCACTCTTTCTCCGTATAAAGTGATAATGGATGCCACATATTCTAATCCCTCTTAGTAAAATCAAAATTCATATATAAATGCTAGTAATATGATCAAACGAGTACTTCAGTACATTGTTCAACTTCTCTGAAAATATAAATTTATCATATACTAAGAGATGTATAAGCTGTGCTTCTCATGTATCATAAGCTTATATGCAAAATTATAAACAAGAAGTCAAAATAGCCATTAAAGTCGCATATATATATATATATATATATATATATATATATATATACACACACCTGAACTCAACTAGAATTGTAGTTGTCTGATTTTACTGGCTAAATTACTTTGACTATATAAAACTAACCCCCAGGAGAAATAGTATTATTTTTTATTATTTTTTTATTTTCCAATCTGAAGTTTCATAGAATATAACAACTTCTGAACACATCACTGATTTTATAACTTAAAGATGTTTATAACTCTATGGAAATTTATTACATAAGCATATAAAGGGTATACTACCATCCATATATTATGATCCATATGTATATATACATACATATGTATATAATATGTGTGTGTGGTGTGTGTGTGTGAGTGTGTGTATGTGTATTATGTGTATGTGTGTGTATTCAATTGAAGTTAACCTACATATTGGAAAATGTTATTCTCTGAAGCCATAGTTTGCCCAATAAAAAGGGAGTGCTAGATTTGGGATACCTCCACTGTAGTGCTTGCCAAGAATGATCTAAAGACCACCCAAACAATATAGGATATTTTCATTGCTTTTGTTTGTGCACCAGAAACTGATGCCAAGACTAAATTGATGAAAATACTATGTATTTCGGTCACAGAGCATAGAGGTAACAGGTTGAATCTGCATAGAAAGATTCCTCTGTGAGGGCTAGTTTTCAGAGTACAGGGCAGTGTTCTGTGCTGTGTATTCTGTTCTGACAGAAGTAATTGAGAGTCTTACCCTGTTGTTTTATGAGTTACAATATAGACTGGTCTAGTAAGATAAACTCATGGCTGTTTTTTATGAGTTATAATATAGACTGGTCTAGTAAGATAAACCCATGGCTGCAATAGTGGCTTGATTGCCATGGAACTAAGGAATTATTTCTGATTATATTTAAAAGCTGTTCCCTGGGAAGAACTGCATGTCTGACAGTATAAATGTGGCCACAGACTCATAGCTGTGGAGCTCATGGCTCCCATTTATGAGTCTACTACTGTTATTTTTCTAAATGTGAAATTGCCTGCTAAAGACATATATCTTTCCATATAGGTTATTGCAACTATGTCCTATTCAGAGACATTTCTTTGTGTAGTGCATATACAGAAATTAACAATGGATTTAAAAAAATACTAAGTGACTGTGGTGTGCTCATCCACAAAATTGAATATAAGCCAATGCTTATGCACCATTGTTGCCTGTTGGGATTCTGTAAACCCCACCCCTCAGTTGCTTAGCAACAACCAGATATACCCCACCCCTCAATTACCCAGCAGTGGCCAGGTATGCTCCACCCCAGTGACCTGACACTATAAAAGGACTGCTTGACCCCTCCTCTCTCTCTTGGCCTCTCCTGCCCTTGTGCTCTTGCAGCCTTGCTCTCCCATTTCCCTTCCCCCCTCTCTCCCACATGCTCATGGCCGGCCTCTACTCCTCTACTTCTCTCTCTCTGTCTCTACCACCCTCATAACTCTCCCATGACCTGAATAAACTCTATTCCGTACTATACTGTTGTGTGGCTGGTCCCTCAGGGAAGGGATTCCCAACATGGACCCCTCAGAGGCATCTCCCTTGCCCTCAGGCCTCGCCGCACCTCCATGGGCCATATGCCCCCCACTCTCTTCATCCTTTCCCTAACATTGCCAAACATATTAATATAGATAAAAAGCATGGAGTACTATTTAATACTATTACAGGAGAATAACTATTGAACTCAGTGATTGCCTTTCTCGGGTCACCTGAATATCTAGTGGGAAGCCTAGTTCTAAGACATAGGTTCAGGAATTGTCATCCTAAGGGACTCACTTCCTGGAGCTACCTCTGTTTTTATACCTTGTATTCTGGTGAATTTTTCCTCAGATATCCCAAATGCAGCTCAACTTTCTTCTGAAGTGTGCAATCAATAAGTCTTTAGGGTGTCCAACTGGTCCTAAGTTAACAACTGCACAGAGTGTAAGATCTGTGTGCACATTGTCTTCTGTCTGGAGCCCAAAGAATATTATGTACTAGAAGGATACACAGTCAGACATTTTTCACAGAGATGGAACAAGAACAGAGAGCTCCTACTGGGACAAGGTTGTGTAGCTGGAGAATCAGCTGAGAGCCCTAACTAAGGCAATGCTGGAGATACAATCAGACTGGGGCTGTCCCTGTAATCCAAGAACTAAAGAGCTACCAGATGCCTTTCAGCCTAGGTAAGCTAAAAGCCTGCACTATAGCTGTGAGATTTGTTGTCTGCTATGACCACAGAAAAGCTATGGGACAGACCTCCAAGAGCACTGAATTGCTCACCCCCACTTATAAGTATTTAAGATGTAGAATATAAAGTCACAAAGGGTTTTCTTATGTCTTTTCATTTAATGTTAATTCTATTTGGTTTGGGGATGACTTGGAACTTTTTATTTCTCTATTGTCATTTCTTTGAAGACTTTCAAATTATATTTATTAAAAAGTTACATTTATTGTTTGGTGTGGTGTCTGTGCCTATATGGTGTTTGAAAATGTGTAGGTGTGTGTGTGTGTGTGTGTGTGTGTGTGTGTGTGTGTGTGTGTGTGTGTGTGTGTGTGAATACATCAGAGGACAACTTTCCAGTGTTGGCTCTCTCTGTCCATTTAAGTTCTGAAGTTAGAATAGAATACAACAGTCATCAATCTTGGTGGCAAGTACTTTTACTTGATGATAAATCTTACTAGCCCTGTGTCTGTCTTTTAAATTGCAATCTCTTTCTTATGCATTTCTACCAATTGTTTTGGTAATAAACAACTTATTTTGATTGCACAGACTCACAGGTGGAGAAAATCTACCTGGGGTAAAATCATTCCTTGATTTACATGAGAATTTGCACATTAGGCATTTGAGTAGGCTTTGAATAAATTAAGGCTTTTGAGGTTTGGAGGTAGAATTATATTTATGTGTTCTCTCAGCAGCAAGTAAGGCTTGAGGGGCTAGAGGCAAAGTTTACAACTTAAAGGTTCCTCTGAAGAACACATATTGAATAAAACTCCTATTGTTAAACTAAGGTCATTTGCTAAGGGTGGAATGCAGGTCCTTGCTCCTGCAGAATCAACCATTATGCCATTGAACTACCTTCCTAATCTAAGAAGTAGGACATTCTAAAGTTGTTCATATCAGAGGTACCTGCCACTAGGAATAGATTGGTTCCATCCCTGTGGAGTAAAGAGTGACCAGTGGTATGAGTTCTATTCTCCTCTGCCTCTCAAATGGTCGTGCTTGCTCTTCTACCACACTTGTGAAACACAAAGCTCATAAATTTCACAAGCTTTCCAACAGTGGCTTACTGACTTTACTGATAATAACCTATGCAGCTTTTGGTCTTCTGTTACAGCAACAGGAAATGGTCTGAGACAGTCATACCCAAGAAACTTGGTTCTTCTCAAAATGATCTTGCTTTAGTTTTTTTTGTTTTTTTTTTCTTTTGCTTCAGAGAAAAGTGTGCATTCAGTGTTGATTTCTATATTATAAGATCCCTGTTTAAGATCATGAAAGTGACTTCCCAATGTGATTTTCTCTTTGAGAAGTAGGAATAATATAAATAACATGTCACATATAGTTTATTCTTCTACTAGATTAAAATGTAATATAAGTACCACTTTTTTCATATAAGCAATCTTTCCTCAAATACTAAAAAAAAAAAAAAAATGTCAGAGTGTTTTTTCAAACTCCTACAAAAAAGAAAACATTTCCCCCAAATTACTTTGCAAACCTAATAGGAAGTAAACACTAATCTTCATTATATGGCAGAAGTTATTTAAGCTCCTTACCTCTCAGAATAACAATGATTTGAATTTGACTTTAATGTAGAAAACAACTACAGTGCATTTTTCATTTAGAATGAATGTAGTTTAAATGAGGTTTAATTTTAGAAAATAGTTATCAGGTACCTTCTGTCGAGAACTCCTGCTGTTTGGATGTGATTTTATTTCAGAAAATCTGCAGTTACAAATTCCATTTTCTTCAGAATGCAGTCATGTGAATGAGGATTTTGAGCAGAACACTTGCTGTTTCCTTCCATTCATAGTCATGTTTTCTGACTGCATTTATCAATTAGAAAATCTCAATATTTTATTTTGAAATCTAAATCCTGATTTAATTTTTAACCTTTGAATTATACAGCCATTTTGATCCCAGTCCCCAGTGTTCTTGTGGCTGGAAGTCACCCAAATGGGGCAAATACTTTTTTTCAGAAAAGATTTTTTTTAAAATCTATGTTTTAAAAATGCAGTGCCAAAGGAACAGATGGTGTACTCAATAGACAGGGTAATGCTTCTCTGGAAATCTAACCACAATATCCAGAGCACACCATAAACAATTCCATCTGTAAGCACTTGTAGCTGTATTGGAAAAAGAAATGAAGCAAGTCAAGAAAATGTGTATTTCAGTCCCTCAGAATGCAGAGAGGGGGTCACAAGGAGCTTCCAAGTTAAAGCAAGAATGAAGGGTAATAATGAAATGTCACCTGAATAGCATCCTCTAACGGGGACAATCGAAAAGCACAAGGATTTACAACAGAAAATCCATGCCATTTTCAATTTGTTGTAATTCCTTCTTCATCTAGTTCAAATAAGTCCCATTTCAGAAAAATCTCTAGTAATCATCATATTGACACTTCATCTAGACTGAGTGCTAATGAGCCAAAATGTCCTTGCAATAATTCTTACTGGAGAGCTCACACTGTCGCACACTTTCAATCAAAGAACATTTTTCTCAGGCACAAAATCAGTTCTCAAGTACAGGGGTTATTTGCTCCTAAAAGTTCTTTTCCCTACTCTGTTTCCACTGTCTACATGACTTATAATGAAACACAGCAGAAATAAAAATATCTCCTTGGCTCAAATTTTGTATTTCTCTTTATCTTTTCTTTAATATGATTATTTAATTCCAACGAAACCTTCAAACGGCAGACCACTGATGACAGCCATGTATTTTCAACTTAAAACAAGTTGCAATATCTTGTATATAAGATGTATGCGTATATAAATTCTCTACTTTAGTTGATGTCTTATTTAGAGTTTTATTGCTATGAAAAGACACCATGACCAAGGCAAGTCGTATAAATAACAACATTTAATTGAGGCTGGCTTACAGGTTCAGAGGTGCAGTCCATTATCATCAAGGCAGGAGGATGGCAGCATCCAGGGAGGTGTGGTAAAGGAGGAGCTGAGATTGATACATCTTAATCCAAAGGAAGCCAGGAACAGACTAAGTATCTCAAGCAGCTAGGAGGAGTGTTTGCAAGCCTACTCCCAGTGTGACACACTTCCTCCAACAAGGTCACACCTTCTAATAGTGTCATTCCCTGGGCCAAGTATATGCAAACCATCACAGCTGATAAGGAGAAAATGTGGTAAAACAGGTATGACCAACCAAAATTTCTAAGATGCCTAGAGTTGTCACTTTTTTGTTGTTGCTCATGTTTCACTAGAAAACTGTCATACATTTTTTACAATATTGGTAGTTTCTTCAATGCTCAAAAGATAACTGCATACTATTGATTATACTAAATGGTTATTTAAAAATAACCATTGATCTCATCCTTTAAATGATAGACATCTACACAAAGAGAAAGTCACAACTATCTGTGTCATCAACAATTCTACTCACATGAAAAAAATTATGTCACACATACACATAGATAATCTCACAAATACTTACATGTTCATTCACAGCCCTAGTCACATGCACATTTATACACAAATCGAGAGACATGCACTCACACACATATAGAGAAGGCAGAAAGCAAGAAGGAGAAAGGAAAGGGGAGGGGAGGGGAACAGTGTGGGTGGGGGAAGAGGGAGAGGGTGAGAGAGATTTCCATTTGCTAACACAACACTTTGAAATAAATTAGTATTTTTCTGTCTCCAGATGTTATCGGTTCTCTTTTCTATTTCTCTGGGTCATGAAATTTCAGTCACAGCTTTTTTTTTTTTTTTTTTTTTTTGGCATTTTGAAACTGATAATTGACTTGCTTTAAGTCTTTTGTTTCACTGAGTTCAAACTATATAGAATGGAGTGGAGAAGAAAAATAATTATACAAAGATAATACCATATTTTAGAGAATATGAGTTTTACATGTACATATATATATATGTGTGTTATGTGTATATGGTCCATATTTGAATATATACACATATGTATATGTATGCATAGTGTATGTGTGTGTGTGTGTGTGTGTATTTAAGTTTGAGTACATGTTTGTGTATTTTCCTCTCATGCTATAAACTATAGGAGTAAAGATTCATGTCAAAGCATTTTACTATTGAACTTTCTTTATCCAGGTCTGGATGATTTAAGGAAGACTGATACTAGACCTGTCATGTTCAAGAAATGGTCCCAAACAAGCACAACCACAAATCCTTAAAAAAGGTCACGGATGATGCTAAAGCCAATAGAAATAGGAGATTATGTTAGGCAGACATTCTGTCCCTATGACAAAATGCCTGACAGATATGATTTAAAGTTAAGAAGATTTATTTCTTATATTTCCTCATTTTTGTCAGATGTGTTAGTCCACTACTTTTGAGGAACATGGTGAAACATAGCAGCTAACATTACAGGAATAAAAGATAGAGTAGAGGAGGGATGGGGAGTAATACTTACACTACCGAGCCCTTTCAAGTCCAAGCCTGCTTATGTATGTTGGGCTTTAGCACATTGCATAATGCAAGCAAAATTCAACAACTCTTCACTTCTTTACTCTGGAAACACTCTCACAGACACAGCCACAACTATACTATATGACTCCTGTAAGAACTTCTCAGTTCACCTGACAATCAAGATTTAAAAAAATAAAGATAAAAAGGAATATTAATATTAATTCTTCCAAATATTTTTGTTCTTTTTCATGTCCATTATCTGTGATATTAAATGAGTATAGCAACTATATTTTAATAATAATTTAACAACTATAGAAATACAACTCCTACTTATGCCTATTAGTAGGTATTTTGCTATAAATTTTGACCATATTTCTTCTGTAAAAGAAGTGCTGAATGCTTCGTATCTTTACAAACTGAGAAAATTCTCTATATTGCTGCTTCTAACTCATTTTTGTCCTTCTCTCTCAGACTTATTTTGAATGGATATGCAACTTTCTACCTCATAACACTATTCTTATTGCAATTATATTGCGGTCTCAATATTCTCTGCATTGAATTCATTCAACTTAGCAGAAATGTTTGAAACCATTTGTGCCTTGATCTCAAAATGAATTATTTATTCATCTTTAGAAAACAACTATAACCTCTACCCTATACTTACAATCTTAAATCTCAATTCTCTTTACTCTTCCGCTTTATCTATGCAGTCTATAAACACCAGTATAAACCATACATAGCTTCTCCAAACAGACAAATCCTCTTCATTCTTCTCCAGAGACTTTGTGACCTTAATTTCCATGTACCTCTCTGACCTGCCAGATCTAGCATAGATCAGACAGACATTTAAGGTTCTGGTCTATTGTGGGCACTAGTGCTTGTACTACAGTGTCTAGGATTCTGAAAACACATGTCTGCCTGTCCTTAATGACAGGTCCTTCTCATATCCCTATGAACTCTCCAATCACATCTCCATGCACACTCCAGGCTTGGAACAGAACATGCACCCTACACAGAGGCCCAGTCTCTTTTGTCCACCTGAATTCATTCTTCATAAGTCATTTCCAAACTCTGGAACAACAAACCTTCATTCACATTCTTTCTTATTCTCCAACATGCTCTGCCAATACCAGACAGATATAGAATTAACAAGAGAAGGCCACATGTACTGGCCTTGTTACCAAAATACTAACAATATGACAGGCCAAGTCTGTGCATTCTATCAAAATCCCTAGAGTCCTGTAGAAATGCTTGTTCATGAGAATTATCTAGATAGATGTGAGGACATAATATTTATTCTTATACTTATATAAAGGTCTGTTTGTAATTAATAGCAATGATTAGAAGAGACCACAGCCATTCAAAGGTATAGTTGTGTGGCTAGTCCTAAAGAATGTATCTACAATACCACTCCAACACCTAAGTCTCAGGGATCACTGAAGAAGAGCTGGTGAAACCATCATAGAATCCATAGGAACAAGATATTTATCACAAGATCTTGTCTCCTAGGAATATCAGAAGCTAACCCACCAACTCCTACCAACACGATTTGTCTAAACATGAGCCCAAACGGCACAACTGGGATACAGATGCTAACAGGAACAGGGGAACATTCATTAGGCCTCGCCCCTACACAAAAATGTGCAAGCAACAAAATCATGCTGAAAGCAAGAGAACATGCTCCCCAGGATAAAAGCACACCAGTTGCTTATTCAATACCTAATAGTGATCCCTGAAAACATACATGTGAGTAACATTACGCAGACTGAACAAACTGAAGACACGTGTCTGTGACACACACATTTATGTGTGTATGTGTGATAATAATGAAAGAGGTCATGCATTGTTAAAAGGGCAAGAAGGGCAGATGAGTGTGTATTAAAGGAGAAAGAAAAGAGGAAACTGATAACATTATATTCCAAAGTATTTTTAAAATATTTCCAAAATAAAATAAAATCAATAATACATTAGAAATTAAATTCAGTACCTTCTGAAGTAGACTGACATTAGTTCTCTCATTCACTTTGACCCAGAGGTATGCAGTCACCTTAGAACTTTAAATGGCATATATTTACTTAAAAATAATTTATTTCTTTGTTCTAGATGTCATCCCTGAATTCCAGACCCATGTATGTAACAACCTTGCTACAATTCTACTTAAGTATATAACAAGAAGTCAAACTCTACATGAATGAAGTAGAGATGATTTGATGATGGGCAAACATCAGAACTTTATCCTGTACTGCATGGCTGATGAGAAAGTGGCACTTAGTCAGGAACTGTATTTCCCAGTAACTCTCCCCCACTACTGCTAGTTTAACCTTGTTACTGTGCTTTTTTTAGGAGTGTTTGTGGACATTGTCATTTCTTCTGGACCTGGAAGGAGAAGCCTTGGGTGCTTCAATGCTCAGTAGCTGGTAGAAGCACTGGGCACATTCTAAAGCCAAAAGATGGTCATTATCACAACTCTTCCTAAATGCCCATGAGAGACATATAGAACTACTCAATTTTCATAATTATGTGAGATCATATATCAAATACAATAAATATTTTATCTTCTGTTATGACAGTTTCAATAGCAATAATAGTAATATTATAGTTATTAACCTATAGTAGAAATGCATTCTTAAGTAATAGATTAACACTCATCAACTCACAACTACATTGCCTAACTGGATAGATTTCCTGGAAACTTCTCTCCCTTATCCATATTTTTTCTCCAAATCACCTACAACCTCAATTCGGAGAAAACCTCAAAATGAATTCATGGTCTCAATTATCTTAATACATCCTTTGATCCTTCATTATCGTGTTGTTTTGTGTGAAATGTATCTTTCTGTTTATCTTCCTAAATTCCAGAGTGTTTATATTTAATGGGTTTTTATAAGTAGGTTAAATTTCCAAGAAATACAGACACAGTTACAAAGACGAATCTGAAGGAGATTATTAGAAGGTGGCATAAGGATTGTCACCTATGCAAAAGATGGATGTAGGGGAGATGATCTGCAATGAGGTGTCATCCAAAGCTTTAGCTAACCACCTAGAGAGGTCACTCTAAGACTAAGCATGGTCATGAGCATCTTTTTCCGAGATAGAATGGGAGGCCTGAGCTTCATACTCTGCAGCATGTTTGCAGCCTCCAACTGGAATGAGTCTGTGCTTATGGCAAGGAAACTGCACTAAACACCTAAAAAGATTACTAAACACAAGCATTCCCAGATCATCAGGGTTGTGGTCTTCATCACTGAAGGAGATGTAGAAAGTACATATTAATGTCCAGTCATCAAGTAGATCACATCACAGGGTGTAAAACCTATTCCATTGCTTGCTCTTCCAACATAAGGTCGAGTTTGCATACCTTTTTTTTTCACCACTTAATCATCTTGCTACTAACTTTTAGATAACAATTTTCCCCTAATGCCAACCTTAGTTGTTTTGGGTCAGCCATGAGGTATGCTGTGTGTGTGTGTGTGTGTGTGTGTGTGTGTGTGTGTGAAATTCATAGTAATTTTCTGGACATTTGTGCTTGCTCATATTTATCCTTCTGCATGGAACACTATTTTTAATCTGTGTTTTACATGAGTTGTCCCCTTATATAAGTCTAGCATCTGTCTGTACAAACACAATCATTTAAAATTATGGGACACATGGCATTTGTCAAAATATCTCACAATTATATCCTAATGCCATATAATATCCCATCCTGTACAAGAAGCACAATAGACAATGTATGAATGATTGCATTTGGCCGTATTTCCTAAATACTTTGTTTACAAGAATAGTTGGTTGGATTAGACTTTGCTGACCTCAAATTTAGTCAGCTCTTGGCACAAGCATGTACCCACTGTGAAAGCAACACAAATGGTCAATAAATGATGATGGCTTGGTTTCTAATTTGTTGACTTAAGATGCTGCAACTTCAGGACACATTCAACAGCAACCATATTTTGAGTCTGAATCTTGATCATTGCTTGAGTTAAACATATGTAATATGATACTGTTTCATCATGATGGATGGTGCCAGATAGATGAAGCCCTCAGTCAGTCCAGTGAGAACAAAGGAAGACAACTGCTGATTCAGAATACAGTGTACCAAGCTACTGTTTGCAGATTAGATGAATGGAATGCATATTCACATTATGAAGAATTTTGTTTATGAGGGGTTTGTTGGGCCTTAACCCTATCACAAGTTGGCAAAGTAAGAGGCCACTGGGTAAGAAGCTTAATATGAATGTTCCTTACTCTAGTGATTATTCTGGAACTAATCTTCACAGCCTGCACTACCTTAGGGATTGTTGTGCCTTATATCTAAAATGTGGACCATAATAACACTTTATATAAAGGTATAATTATGATTAAATTATGTAAGACTCATTAAAGTATTAAAATGATACTTAACATAAGAATAGAGTCCAATGAACAGATACTTCCAGTCTTCAAACATACCACATACCATTGCCCTTACCACTGACACTGAGATTATAAAGCCTTATGAGGCCTTACATCTCCTCTAGTTGCCCAGGTGTGATGACATCAGCAATTCTTTCTTTACTTGAAGTGAAGTTGCCCAATACCTCCTAAAGTCTTTACATGAAACCAACTTTTAGGAAATACTTTTGGGGGAAGAAATAATACAAGAGACTTTGGTATTTTGAAGGTTTTATATCAAATTGATATTAGAGAATATACCAAGGATAAAAGTTTCCTTCCAAAAACAACAGCACTTTTGTTTGTTGCCCATTCACTTACCCAAACCACTGCAATTATTTGACAACGGAATGGATAGTGAGTAAAGAATAGTTTAGAGAAAAGACTATAGGCCGAGTATATATTAAGCATATACATCAAAAGTAGCTTCATTTTCCTTTGTCTTAAGATCATGCATAGATGCAAGAACACACATCTGAGAACGGAATTCACTGGTCAGTTGTATTGATGTATGCACTCTGATTTACCGTGGTACCTTGATGAACATCAGCAGCGACACACCTAAGGAGGTACAGTTAGTGAAGGTTTCCTGGAAAGACCGGTGTTCCCTTGTCCTCCATAATTCAGGGTCATCTGTACAGAGCTTACAAAATGAGTTAAATTAAACTGAGCCCTTTTCTACTTTATACCTCATTTATAACTCATGAAGCCTATTAAAAGTAAGTGAACTTTAAACAATTTATTTGACAACCTCTGCTTTATTAAGGTTCTGAGAGAAAAAAAATGAGAATAATTCTTATTTGCATAGTTCCCCGTTATTCCTATTCTGGAAAGTGACGTCTCTTCTTTGTTCATATCAAATCTCCATCTAGTTGGGCTCTTCATTATCCTTTACCAATGCAAGAACTGTCACCTACTTTCCCCTTCATATAGCATTTGCAGTGCCCTCATTCTAATTTCTCAACACTAGTGACTTCTTTGTCATTTTGTTTTTCATGAATGGTTTGTCATCTTTTTAACACACCATAGCAATATAATTGTTCCTGTGTTTATTTTGTGTTACTTACCTGCCTGGAATATGAGTTGCCCAGGGCAGCTAGAAGAACTAATGAGGTGGCCTCTGTGCTGCCAACAGTATCTTACAGGCATGGGTTCTGAGTATTTACTGAATAGCTTTCTATTAACACATTGCTGTTCTGTTCATTTTTTGTTTCATTCATTGTTTTTGCTCTATCTAAATGTATGTGTATGTATTTCCTTCCAAAAATTAGACCATTAAGCAGAGAATTGTCATATCTCCTCTTTACATGGCCTGACGCAAAACAATTAAGAACAATGTTGCATAAGTATGAGACCCTCTGGAAATGTTGGGATGCCTGAGTTCAGAGATTAATGAACAAACAGCAATTCAGGACACTGCAGTCTTTACAGTCACAGCAACTCTACGATCATGAGCTATGTCCTTGTTCTTTGTTTTTGTATTTAAAATAGGATGGGCATAAATTATCATTAACATGTGTTCTAATATTTTGTTTGAAGGAATAATAACCTCTAGCTGACAAAAGCTAAAGTTTAGCTTCAAAGGCTTTCATAAATCTTTCGTGTGTAAGTGAGAGTTTTCACAAAGCCTGAGGCATCAACATTGCTGGGCCAAACTGAAGGTTTAAGGGAGAAAAATTATTACCAAAGAATGTGGTGTTTCAAGCGGTTGTTTCTTGCCCCCTCCTTCCCTTTTCTGTGAACTTTATAGAAGCACTGCATCTACAACACTGGAGCCCTGGTTCCCAGATGCATCTCAGAATCATGCTGACTGTGTCCACCTCTGTAAGGGCTTCACTGTTACTTTCTTCTCGTAATAGAGTTCAAAGGGAAGTGGAGCAGTCATTGTGAGACTATGCCATGAAGGAAGGTCTGAAACTCATCTATGCAGAAGATATTTTCAAGAAAAATATTAACATAGACATGTTTAATTGTAAAATGGAAATTTTCCCAGAGTCTCTAAACCTACCTTCTTGTCCTAATTTAGATGACAATATATATTACAAAGATATTCAAAAGAGGTCTGATGACAAAAAAAAAATGTCTTCAGGTTCACTAAATACTGTCAGTAAATTACATGCTATGAAAGAAGCCACACATGACTACAGTGAAAAAAAACCTTCTCTAAGGATAATGTGAAGAATTAAAGATTTCATCTGCTGCTCCTCAGAAGGAGGGTCTTACAGGCAGCAGTACACAATGGAACAACTTTGACACATAGTAGGTAATAAGAGGTTCAAGTGGCATAGGGTGGCTGAAGCAGGTTGCAGCTCATTCTACTTCAATGTTCATTTCTGCCTCCCACATAACCATGCAGAAGAGTGTTACATGACACTCCTTTTATATTGTACCTTATTATTAGTTGCAAGTAGTTCTTACTTATTATAGTTATTTTATTTATTACATGTTCTTTACTGTTATAATAAATGTAATTAACTTAAACAAAAAAATAGGTAAACTAATGTATTAGAATAATTTCTCTTACCCATCAACACATGGAAGCCAATAATTTATATCTATTTAGTTAGGTCTATTCTGGAAACTATATTTTCATATTTCATTGAATCACATATATTAACCATTATTGTAGCATTAGGATCACAATAGTCTCAGATTCCTGTAGTCAAATACAGACATGGGACACTGATACAAACTAATAAAATGAAAATTTGTGAGCAGCACATTAATTCTAATAGTCAATTCTTGCAGCTAGCAATCAATTTAAATTTATTTGTAAAGGGTCAATATTTCCCCTCATAACTGCTGAGTGCTTCAAATAATCCATGTTAAAATGGTGAAATCAAATAGAGTCTTAAAATATTCATATAATTTCTGTATATTAGATCACTGTTCTAGAGAAATTATAGGATTCACTAAAAATTCACAAATACAAACATTTTATTTAAGTGCAAAACTAAAATGTAACATTCAAATTTACAATTTTCTTCAAATCACTTAATGATTCATTCCACATCCTGAGGTGAAAATAAAAGGTGTAAACATACTGAAAATCTTATCAGCTACCAAAGGAAGGCTTAGCAGTTTTCAGATTTATGATTCAGTACTTTTAACATTTCTGTTGCATGGTTATCAGCTTAGTTCCAGAAAGAATGTCAACTATGAAGCTTGGAGAAACAATACAATAATTTAGAAATAACCATGAATTATAATAGAATTTCAAGATGACCTTTCCTCACATAATCCAAATATATTTCTTTCTGAGACCGTGTGACCTTAAATATATACATATGTATGTGTATGTATGTATGTATATACATATATATATATATATATATATATATATATATATCAGTTGTCTTTATTTTCTTCTTTTACATGCAGAACAAGTAATGCATGTATGTATATAAACAAATATATATATGTATATATATATATATATATATATATATATGTATGTATATATGATGGAGTTGAACATAAAAATAGAGAACAAGAAATAAGAAAGCAGTGATTTGTAGCCGATGGGCACAACTTATGAAAGGAGATAGTAAACATTTTTTCTAATAATAAATATATCATTAATTTTGTATTTTTTATTGTGGTATATAAGTTTATAAAAATTTTTGATAAAGAAAAATGAAAATTTAATGTGAAGCTTCATAATGTCTATTTTTAATTTAAATTCTAAGTGTATATATCAATGTGTATAGACTTTGGGTCTAGTTAATTTAGATGAGCGATTTTTCTCATAATTTTTTTATAAAAAAGTTTATTTTAAACTGAAAGTATTCTTTTTCAAGGTTTGATTTAATTTTCTACCATTTTTTAGAAATAATGGCTTTAAAATCTTGAGAATTTATTAATCATAATGCAGACATTAACCTATGAAATTTTCATTAAGTGTCAGAAAATTAATATGTCAGATTCAATTGCTTAGAACTCAATAAATAGTCCAGATTATCTTCAGCCACACAATAATTTTATCTGTCAAGTGATAGGATCTCACATCCTTGCCACCAAGCTCAGTACTAATATATCTATTGGTTTTAAATATGAGATTACTAATAACATATATATGTAAACAGTTTTTGTAATATTCCTCAAAATGACAGCTAACATCATTTGTGTTTAACTAATGTATTTTGTTTCTATTTTATCATCGGATAATATTTGATTATTAAGTTATGCTAAATACACTTATTAAAATCTATTTCTGTTCTAATTTTAATTTGTAGCAAATGTATGATGGGGTTTCTGTCAAATAAAATTTGAGTGAAGTTAGCAAACCATGATCAATGCCTTGCACATATTTTCACAGTATCATGATTCAATGGATTCAAATTATTTGGAAGCTGTAGAAATATAGAGGGTAGCAATTTTCTTTAAATATCAAAACAAAAGCAATAGGAATTTTCAGAGGAGTATGGTCTGTTAGAAGTGCTGTGGATGGGAAGAGCTTCACAGACATAAAGGGGGAGGCCTAACTTCAGCAGCTAAACCATCAAGATGTTGCGAAAAGCTGTAGAGCAGAGATTCCACTGCTGTCTTTATGTGTGCTTTGCTGAAATTGAGTATTGATGAGTTTGGTCCCCGTTGCTAAGTGGATAACAAAATCCTTGCTCAGAGCAATTAAAAGGACTAAGGGGATGATAAATAATGATGTCTGTGCAAAAGGAAAGTGGAGCCTAACAGGGCTTCCTACTGACTGTACTCCACAGCAAGACCCTTCTTAGAAGATTTGATTAGGTGGTTTTGCTGCAACAAGTCCCCAGGGAACAAGCTGCCTCTCTGTTTTGTATTACCACTGGGGCTTTTAATCACTACTGATACTTTGCACTGCACCATTTCCTGGAAACCTGCATACATCACCGCAGGAGTTCAACTTCTGAAGCCATTTATCTGTCCTTACCTTAGTCTCTTCTTGTCTCCTTTATTTACATTTAAAAAGGCAAAATGAGTTTCGGAGTATTTAGACAATTCTGACCTTCTGGGTAGCTTTTCCAGTCTCCCTGCCAAGGTGTTAACAGGACTAGTTACCACTTTCAGAAAATAAATGTGCCCTGTTTCCTCTATATGATCACAAGGATAAATGATGCTGTGAACTGGGACAGCAGTCTCTCCTTCCCAGAGATTATGCCCTGGATGTTTCCATCTGCCCAGCAAAGGAGTCCATGATGCATACTCTTCTGCACACTGTTTGTCCACCTGGGCCAGCTTTACATCACCTGCCTGTGTCTCCTCTAGGATAACATGCCAGTGTGATTCCATTTGTCTTTTCAACTCCCTCAGAACAAATTCTACACCTAGAAATTGAGTCAGGTGGATATAGTATATGGCACTGTGTAGCTCAGGGACAAGTTGTGTTAGAGAGAAAAACAAATTCTTAGTATCAGTATACTGTTGTAGGAGATGTTCCCTCTACACTCCAGCAACAAGACATACATTTCTGTCTATTATAAAGAACAGTATCCAGGTGCCTTGCACAAGCCTATCTTTACTTCATCTAATGTAGTTTGTTTTAAGTGATGTTTATACATTCTTTTGACAACAGCAGAACTCAAAAGTTGACTTTGTAAGACGAACTTTTTCCCTTGGAAGAACTTCATGTACTCTAGGTTGTTATTTTTAGGGCATTGTATCCATACCCCCTATTATGTTCAACAGAATGACTACAAGGTGTTTTGAGCAAATGAACACAAAGACAAACTATACCTTAAGCTCAGTAGCCTGTAGTCCTTGATAGCTGAGGTGCCACTGAAGGGCTGGATCTAACCCAGCACGGAGGTAGTAAAGCATTTATAAATTTTTTTCATTGTTCTGTGGTTGGCCTAGCTGAAGATCAGTTAAAACTAAAAAGAAAAGGAAGAGAAAAAAGCTGGAGGGAAGAAAAACAAAACACTGGAGAGGAGGGGGAGGAGGAAGAGAAGAAAAGAGAGAAAAAGAACAAGAACATGAAGAATGCAAATGAAGTTCCTTAAAAACATAGAGTAGAGAAAGCTGACTGCTGAGTCATCACAATATTTGTATTATGAAAAGTCTTCGAGTTGGCTAACTGCTACTACAGTGACAGACTTTGGCAAGTTAGAACTCAGTGTCTCCTGTTAGGGGAATGACTGAGGTATTACCAGGTGTTTCTTACATGACTGAATGCTAGGATATTGTTATAGAAAAAATACATGTTCTTAATTATTTCTAGATGGTGATGACTGAACAATTTTGTTGAAGACAGTCAATTCAAGATATAAATTTACTTCACACAGACCAGATGGTATAACCTATAGATGTAATTATAAAAAAAAAAAAAAAAAAAAAAAAAAAAAACTTTTTAAGATATTTGTAAACTCGGAGAAGAGAAACCTAGGAAATTCCCAGTTAATATACTGAAATGTATATATTCTAAAGCTACTAAAATAAAATGTATCTAGAGACTGCAGCATCCCAGACATCTTTTTAAGTATTTTCCACAAATAAATGGTCTTAATTAGGGTTACTATTGCTGTGGTGAAACCGTGTGACCAAAAGCAACTCCCAAAGAAAGGGTGTATTTCACTCACATGTCCATATAACAGTTAATAATTGAAAACATTAGGACTGAAACCTGGTGACAGGAGCAGAGGCAGAGTCTGTGGAACAGCGCTGTTTACCAGGTTCACCTTCATGGCTTGATCAGACTCCATTTACACAGAAAATAGGACCACCGGCCAGGAACTACCACCTGAAAGTGACTGGGGCCTCCCCATCAATCACTAATTAAGACAACACTCTATAGTCTTGCTTACAGCCCCATCTTGTGCAGGCATTTTCTCATTTTAGGCTCCAATCACTCACATAACTATAGTTGTGTTAAGTTGACACGACACTAACCGACAAATAAACCAACCTAAATATCTTACCAAATGTGAGAAACAGACAGGATCCTAATGCCCATTGACAGACTAAAATGGCATTAGGTAATGGCAAAACTATACCCAGACTCTCATGCATTTGAACACTTGGATTCCAGATGCTTGTGCTTGTTTGAGGGGACATAGAACCTAAGATAAGATCTATCTGTATAACTTAAAGCACTAAGGACAAATGACAAAGCCTTCTACAGTAAGTGTACACTTAGACCAAGTGTCACATCATGCCATCTCAATGCTGAACTGACCCCTATAAATTGTGAACCTAAAGAAATGCACAGTTGCCTCCATCAAACATTTGTCACAGTGGTGAGAAAAATACTAATCCAGTCGCCCAAGTTCCCACAGCTACTGTGAACCAAGGTGACAGTCTGACACTTGGATCTTAAAAATAGTACAAGATATGTGTTCAGCTTATGATGTGCAAGCCCCCAAAGTGCAGAAGCGACATATGTGAAGATGTATGGGGGAGTGACATTTGAGCAGATTTTAAAAGATGTTCAGCAAGATGTTCTGCAGTTCTCTCTATAACATCTATGTAAGTAAAGTTAATGCATCTTAACTCACCATTAATTCACAATGAAACAACAGCAACAGCAACAACAACAACAATAATAATAATGCATACATACATACATACTTATTTTGATTTATATGAGAACTCCTTTTTCTTTTTCTTTTTTTTACTTTATTTTAAAAAACAAAGATAAATGTACAAATTTTCAGCATTTTTGCATAAAAGTATATAAATACATTTTAAGGTTGTAATTAAGTATTTGTGGGTACATATACATACATATATGCATATATTTAACAATAGTATAGGAAAAGAGGCTATTAATTTGAGGGGATAGGAGAAAAACTGGGAGAGGCTGTAGGGAGGAAAGGGGGATGTGATACAGTTCTATTTTAATTAAAATATATTCTTTTTTTGTTGTCGTTGAACTTCACACAGTCTGTGAGTTATTTCTGGGGTGTTCAGAACTTACTGGGATTAGTATCCCATTATCAGTGACTGCATATTATGTCTGTTCTTTTGTGACTAGGTTATCTCACTCAGGATGATATTCTCTAGATGCAGCCATTTTCTTAAGAATTTGGTTAAGTCATTGATTCTGATAGGTGAGTAGTACTTCATTGTGTAAGTGAACCACAATTTTTGTATCCATTCATCTACAGAAGGACATCTGGGTTCTTTCCAGCTTCTGGCTATTATAAATAGAGCTACAATGAACATTGTGGTGCATGCATCTTTGTTGTATATTGGAGCGTCTCTGGGGTAAATGCCCAGAAATGGAATAAACTGGGTCTTCAGGTAGTACTATGTCATTTTTCTGAGGAATCGCCAGACTGATTTCCAGAGTGGTTGTATCAGTTTACAAGCCCACCAGCAGTGGAGAAGTGGAGAACTCCTTTTTCTTTTGCTAATTCACAAGTCACAAATTGACAGGAAGTGGGTCATTTGAGAATATAGGACCTAACATTATCTCACATCAAGGTTTGCTTTAAAATAAGTTTGTAAATAGCTGTTTGTAGTAGATGGAGAAATTTATCTTTGAACTTTCCATATAGACCAGTTTAAAGTATACAATAACCAGATACCCTCATATCACAAGGAATCAGATGATAAATCATGACCCAGGATAGAAAAAGAAATAAGGAGTGACTTCAGTCTACAGTATAGAGTTTCTTATAATTGTGATGCTAAGAGAATCTTATTTCAAGCCTTCTATTCTTTTATAATTTGCAATGTGTTCTTTTTTATCATTTTATTAGATATTCCCTATAGTTACATTTCAAATGTTATCCACTTTCCCACCTCCCATCCCCTCATCACCTTCCCTTGCCTCCATGAAGGTACTCCCATTCCCAACCACCCTCTCCTGCCTCAGTGCCTTGGCATTCCACTATACTGGAAAAACCTGCCTTCACTGGACAAAAGGTCTCTACTTACATTGATGCCAGATAATATTATCTTATGCTGCATATGCAACTGGAGTCATGGGTCTCTCCATGTGTACTCATTGGCTGGTATTTTAGTCCCTGGGAGCTCTGAGAAGTTTATGTTTACCTGTTTTTTCCTATGTGTTCTAATAGCAACAGCATGAAACATTTCTGAGACAGGACAACCTAGGATAGAGTGTCAGTGGATGACAGATTAGACTGACTTGTGAAACCTGATAGTGACTAGGAATGATTGTGACTGAAATGGAAAAACAAAAGTAGTTCTCACCACAGAAGTGACTCTGGGTTCCCATTTACACAGTAATGGCTTTTGCTGCTCTACCAGAGAAGAACTCCAGAGAGCCAATGGTAAAATTAGCAATATGCTAGAAGAGCACTAACAAATAATATGGTAGCAGAAGACAGGATCAAGCACCAGCTTGGTATCACAGATAGAAGCAAGGATAGTTGTTAAAGCACAGGAAGTAGATTTTATTACGAGATAAGGAAAAAGGTGGGATATGAAAGACTCTTTATGTTTTCCATAATTAGGAAGAAGCCTTAACATGGAGATGAGTCTGTAGAGTTGAAGGAACTCATGAAGGTGAGGGGTCAAAATTAGAATACTTTTACAATGACACTATCTAGACATCACAACTGACATCTCCACATAAATGAAACAAAAGCATACAATTTCACATTATTTAGTAGACCTCTCAGAATACAAAGAGGTTTATACATTCATAAGAT
Organism: Micromys minutus; assembly: GCF_963924665.1. NCBI lineage: Eukaryota > Metazoa > Chordata > Mammalia > Rodentia > Muridae > Micromys > Micromys minutus. Next base: position 16,062,185 of record NC_137973.1, read on the forward strand.
GAAATACTATTTTTATAACAGATTCACTGACTTTTCAAAGCACCTGTCTCCTATCACAGATATGTGGAAAAGGACGGAAGTGTGATGCATAACTCCCTTGTGCTACTAAGGAGAACAGAAGCTTTGCCCCCAAAATGATGGATGAGGCCAAGATTCCATCCTGGTCCTAGATTATTTAGTTCTTCGGATTTGTGCAGTGTCAGCTGAGAACAAAATTATGTTTTTTACAAACAGCTCTCTAATGATAACAAATTGTCAAGTTCAACTTGGCAGAAGCCCTGTCTCTTGATGTTCTTCCTGGGGATGGATGGCACCGGCTGTATATACCTACACACTGAGATCGCCCTTAAGATGAGAAAGCCAAACAGGGATGTCATATTCTATGTAAGTTTCCCTTCATGTAAGTCCTCTACTGTACACTGGTGGTGACATTTCCCATTGCATTTTAGCTGATAGGACTGGCCTATTTTTAAGAAAATCAAAAGGAATATTACCAGAGACTTCAGAAGCCAAAGGTTCAGGTGACCTCTGAACCACTTTACCTTATATTTATCCCTTAATGCTGCATAAATAATGAATAACGTGTAGCCCAGGGGTCTTCACAGGTGCTGTGTAAGCCAAAGATCTCCACAGCACAGCAGAGCTCCTTTCTGAAAGCTAATAAATCAAGAGCATTCTCTGTACCAAAACTGCAAGAGCAGCACAGCTTTAGCAAAGTTTCTCAGCCACAATGAATTAAATCACAAAAAGGAACAATGGTGCCCCCTTTTATTCTGTTAAAATCTAATAAAATCAGAAATCCATGTGTTTATGTTTCTTTTAGCCAAATAGTCCTCAAAAGATGGATGTATCTACCTTGTTTTACTTGAAACATAGATCACGTCGGCAGACACTAGACTTCTCTCATTGTTAGAAGTTATGATATGTAAAACATACTTCCCAAATTCAGTAATAAGGGAGGTAAACTATCTCTCTACCAGCACACAGAGAAATAGACCTTGTTTTATTGATGCTTTCATTTAGTAAACCCATGATACCTCATTAAGTAAAAGAGCTATACAAAACTGCAACACTTTGCAGACTATTATGTCAGACTCATTAGGGATTAAGTAAAAGTATTGTGAAGCAATTTAGCAGGATTGCTAAAAGATAATCAGGTGAAAGCTGTACACGATACTCACAAACCGGGCATTTCTGTAAATGAGCTTCCCTTAGACGCCCATGCCCATTCTTCATTGGAAATGGGAAAGTTGTCACTGAGCAATCCTTCTGAGCATAAAATTTTGAAAAGTAGTATAACTGTGAATCAAAATATATGACTATAAAATCTCTAAATAAAGTCCTTTGTAAAATGTAAGTAAATGGGCATATTACTCTGAAGCTCTACACTTAATGTAATCTTATTAATGTAAAAACAACAGCGTCTATTCCAACAGCAGTGCACGTGCTTTGCATGTATAAGACCCTGCCTTTTATTCCCAGGGTAAAATGTGTGCCTGTGGAGATGAAGAAAGAAGTATGCTGTATCTTTTAAAAGCTCCTTATAGGTATTTATTGTATTTTAATGCTGTTATATCTAGAATATGCATAGTATTAAGACACAATCTCTGAGTCTCAATACCCAATTGTGGTTTTTTGCCCCTTAAAAAATTACAGAATCCTCTGATCTAGTTACTTCATCTATAATACAAAGTCTGATAAGAGTCTGACACCTTTCCCATTTTCCACAGTTGTTGGAAGAATTCTTCGGTGGATCCTGTTAAAATGCTTATAACAAAGGCCAGTGTACTACAAGAATCAAATGAAAACAATTTTTATTATATTCAGTTTTTACCTTTCTGCCTTGGGCTCCTTTGTACATCTGCCAAACTGATTATTATAACATTATTATCTTTATTCTCACTTAACTGGTGCTTAGTAATTTCATATGTTTATGACACAAAGTATGCTCATTTAATATAAATTTATAACACTTAGTGATTAAGTCAGAAAAATTTGCATTTGTTTTCCAAATAAATATTTATTAATTCTTTTGATTGGGAAACTAAATATCTCTTAGTTTTTTTATAAAGTACATACATGTTTGTAATAAATGAATCCATCTATTGTTCTGTAGAGTATTAAAGCTCGGGTTCTCTAAGTAACTGCCTGGCTATCTCTGAGCCTCTCTTTCCCTAACCTTTTTTCTCTGGTGGGACCACATTTGTTCTGATTGGTTTGCCATCCCTCTAGTCCTCGTTTCCTCACACTTCACCTTCATACCAGGGTGACAAGCTTCTGTCTCTGCTGTCCTTATGTACACTGCACATTTTTTCTTTTACTGGCTTTCTTTTCTCTGCCCTCTAAAATCTGCCCACATTGTCATAAATGGTAAGATTTTTTTTGGCTGGTTAATCGTTCATTAGATCCATGTGCTACGTTTATTTTATCTATTCATTCCTCCGTTTGTTCTAGGTTTCAGTGATTAAGAGTAGTGGTGCAATGGGCATGACCTTGCACATATTTTCTTGACTTCATTTTTCAGGCTTTAAATATTTATTTGATATTGAATTTACTAGATATTCCCCCCCCCAATTGGATAATCCTTATTGTATTCAATACTGCCTGTCTCTAAGCACTTACATAGCCAATAGAAAAGTTAATGATTCTTTCCTTTTCACATCCTTGACAGTATTTATCTTTTACTTTGATTTTTACTGTGTCCATTCTCTATTGAGTTGAGATGGTTTTTCTGTTGATTAAATTGCTGTACTTGGTTGTTTTCAAGTAACAGGTGAAGCTTGGAGCTCATCTACCTACCACATTTATACCTCGATTTGAGCTACTTTGAACTTGTGTTTGTCATATTAAGTAAACCACCATTGCTGTGACAACATGTGATAGTGATATCACTCCTGCAAGACAGCATTTAAAAGTCAGCTTCCTCATTCAGTCTCTCTGCCTGTTCTCGGTCCTATTCTCTGGACTTCATTTGGAGTAAGGGTTGACACAAATATCCATTTTAAGACAGAGAAATTAATCTCCTATTCTCACCACTTGGAAAAGTCTTGCTTCTTTCTGTTGAGTACTGATCACTGCAAAAGAAGCTTCTCTGTCCAAAATCAAGAGTATTCCAGGTATGAGTATTTAAAAGGTAACTGGTCATCCTGACACTTAAAAATAGCAAGAGCTACCCTGGGGTCCATATCCTCCCTAGACATGGGCTTTTGACAAGGATTATAGTACAGCACATAAATCCTGTCCAGAAGAGTGGCCTTAAATCTAATAGAAGGTAGTTAGTGTCCCTATAACAGTCATTTTACAATTATATCTAAGGGCATATCTTTCTTGGACAGTTGATATTACAGCATTCAGAATCCAACTTTGGTTGAAATGTTGATGACTTTTTTCCTCAGTAGAATAAAGAGCACTTTTCAGGAACATAAAAGCAACACAGCCTAAAGTGAGGATGGGGTAGTGGGTGCATTAAACAAAAATAAAAATGTAAGAAAGTACAGTATGGAAACTCAATAGTTACTAAGTTAATCTTTTTTTTTTTTAGTTTTTATTTTTTTATTTTTTTTAAACGACTTTATTTTGCAAAACAAAGATAAATGTACAGATTTTAAACATTTTTTGCTTAAAATTATACATTTTTGTCAGTATTGTTTTTTCAGACATTAAAATAAATTTTATATAAAACAATGTGAATATGTTTTTTTAGTCAGTACTTGATTTTTTTCAAGGGCTTGACAGTATGCATTGAAAACCTACTAGTTGCAATAAGCGTAAAGTACATGCAAAACAAAACGCAACATGGAAATAGTCAAAGTCTTCTTGTTTTGTGAATATATGTATATTTTTTGTTTTCTTTATTTTTTGGACTTTATACAGTCTGTGAGTTGTTTCTGGGGAAGTGCGAGCCTCTGGGGTTAGCATCCCACTATCAGTGACTGCATATTATGTCTGTTCTTTTGTGACTGGGTTATCTCACTCAGGATGATCTTCTCTAGATGCAGCCATTTTCTTAAGAATTTGGTTAAGTCATTGTTTCTGGTGGCTGAGTAGTATTCCATTGTGTAAATGTACCACAATTTTTGTATCCATTCGTCTTCTGAAGGACATCTGGGTTCCTTCCAGCTTCTGGCTATTATAAATAGAGCCGCTATGAACATTGTGGTGCATATATCTTTGTTGTGTATTAAAGTGTCTCTGGGGTATATGCCCAGAAGTGGAATAGCTGGGTCTTCAGGTAGTACAATATCCAATTTTCTGAGGTATCGCCAGACAGATTTCCAGAGTGGTTGTATTAGCTTGCAACCCCACCAACAGTGGAGAAGTGTTCCTATTTCTCCGCAGCCTCGCCAGCATCTGCTGTCATCTGAGTTTTGGATCTTGGCCAATCTGACTGGTCTGAGGTGGAATCTTAGGGTTGTTTTGATTTGCATTTCCCTGATGGCTAAGGATGTCGAGCACTTCCTCAGATGTTTTTCGGCCATTCGGTGTTCCTCAACTGAAAATGATTTGTTTAGCTCTGTACCCCATTTTTTAATAGGGTTATTTGATTCTCTGGTGTCTAGCTTTTTGAGTTCCTTGTACACCTTGGATATTAGGCCTCTATCTGATGTGGTGTTGGTAAAGATCTTTTCCCATTCTGTTAGTTGCCGTTTTGTTTTCTTGACGATGTCCTTAGCCTTACAGAAACTTTGCAATCTCATTAAGTCCCATTTGTTAATCTTTGACCTTAGAGCTTGAGCCATTGGTGTTTTGTCAGGAAATTTTCTCCTGTGCCTATGTGTTCTAAGATTTTCCCTACTTTCTCATCTACTAGTTTCAGTGTATCTGGTTTAATGTGGAGATCTTTAATCCACTTACACTTGAGCTTTGTACAAGGAGATAAGACCGGGTCTGTTTTCTTTCTTTTGCATGTTGAGTGCCAGTTGGACCAGCACCATTTGTTGAATAGGCTGTCCTTTTTCCATTGAATGTTTACTGCTCCTTTGTCAAAAATCAGGTGACCATATACATGAGGGCTCATTTCTGGATCTTCTATTCTATTCCATTGATCCACTTGCCTATTTCTATACCAGTACCATACAGTTTTCAGCACAATTGCCTTGTAATATAGCTTGAGGTCAGGGATAGTGATTCCCGCAGATGTTTTTTTGTTGTTGAGGATGGATTTCACTATTCTAGGTCTTTTGTTATTCCATATGAAATTGCACATTGATCTTTCCAAATCCATGAAGAACTGGGTTTTAATTTTGATGGGGATTGCATTGAATCTGTAGATTGCTTTTGGTAGGATGGCCATTTTTAAGATGTTGATCTTTCCAATCCATGAGCACGGGAGATCTTTCCATTTTCTGAGATCCTCCTCAATTTCTTTCTTTAGAGATTTGAAGTTCTTGTCATACAGGTCCTTCACTTCCTTAGTTAGAGTCACACCAAGGTATTTCATAGTTTTTGTAACTATTGTGAAGGGTACCTTTTCCCTAATTTCTTACTCCACATGTTTGTCCTTTGAGGATAGGAAGGCTACTGATTTGTTTGAGTTAATTTTGTATCCGGCCACTTTGCTGAACTTGTTTATCCGCTGTAAGAGTTCTCTGGTGGAATTTTTGGGGTCACTCAAGTACACTATCATGTCATCAGCAAAGAGTGATGTTTTTATCTCTTCCTTTCCGATTTGTATCCACTTGATCTCCTTTTGCTGTCTAATTGCTCCAGTCAGGACTTCCAGTACTATGTTGAATAGGTAGAGAGAGAGTGGGCAGCCTTGTCGAGTCCCTGATTATAGTGGGATTGCTGCAAGTTTCTCGCCATTAAGTTTGATGTTGGCTGTTGGTTTGCTGTATATTGCTTTTATTATGTTTAAATATGGGCCTTGGATTCCTGTTCTTTCCAGGACTTTTAACATGAAGGAGTGTTTGATTTTGTCGAATGCTTTCTCAGCGTCTAATGAGATGACCATGTGATTTTGGTCTTTAAGTTTGTTTATATGGTGGATTACATTGATGGATTTCCTTATGTTAAACCATCCCTGCATCCCAGGGATGAAGCCTACTTGGTCATGATGAATGATGGTTTTGATGTGTTTTTGGATTCGGTTTGCAATTATTTTGTTGAGTATTTTTGCATCAATGTTCATAAGTGAGATTGGTCTGAAGTTCTCTTTCCTTGTAGGGTCTTTGTGTGACTTAGGTACTAGGGTTATTGTAGCCTCAAAAAATGAGTTGCGTAATATTCCATCTGATTCTATCTTTTGGAATAGTTTGGCGAATATTGGTGTTATATCCCCAATAAATGTCTGATAAAATTCTGCACTGAACCAGTCTGGACCTGGTCTTTTTTTGGTTGGGAGGCTTTTGATGACTTCTTCTATTTTTTTAGGTGTTATAGGGTTATTTAGATGGTTTACTTGGTCCTGGTTAAACTTTGGGACCTTGTATCTGTCTAGGAATTCGTCCATTCCCTCCAGATTTTCCAATTTTGTGGAGTATAAGTTTTTGTAGTAGGATCTGATGATTTCTTAAATTTTCTTAGTTTCAGTGGTTATGTCACCACTTTCCTTTCTGATTTTGTTAATTTGGATACTCTCTCTTTGCCCTTTAGTTAGTCTGGCTAGGGGTTTATCAATCTTGTTGATTTTCTCAAAGAACCAACTCTTTGTTTTGTTGATTTTTTCAATGGTTCTTTTTGTTTCTATTTGGTCTATTTCTGCCCTAATTTTGATTATTTCTTGCCGTCTACTCTTTTTGGGTATATCTGCTTCCTTTTGTTCTAGGGCTTTTAGCTGTGCTGTCAGGTTGCTGATGTGAGCTTTTTCCAGTTTCTTTTTGGAAGCACTTAGGGCTATGAGTTTTCCTCTCAATTATGCTTTCATTGCATCCCATAGGTTTGGGTATGTTGTGTTATCGTTTTCGTTGAATTCTAGAAAGTCTTTAATTTCTTTTTTTATTTCTTCTTTGACCCTGCTATCCTTTAACAGAGCGTTGTTTAGTATCCATGTGTATGTGGGCATTTTGTTGTCTTTGTTGTTGTTAAAGACAAGCCATAGACAATGGTAATCTGAGAGGATGCATGGGAGTATTTCAATCTTCTTATATCGATGAAGGCTCGTTCTGTGTCTAATTATGTGGTCAATTTTCAAGAAGGTGCCATGGGGTGGTGAGAAGAAGGTGTATTCTTTTACTTTAGGATAGTATGTTCTGTATATATCTATTAATTCTAGTTGGTTCAAAGTCTCTGCTAGTTTTGCAGTGTCCTTGTTCAGTTTCTGTTTCCCTGATCTGTCCATTGGTGAGAGTGGGGTATTAAAGTCTCCCACTATTATTGTGTGGGGTGAAATGTATTTTTTGAGCTTTAGTAGAGTTTCTTTTATGAATGTGGGTGACTTTGTATTTGGAGCATATATGTTAATGATTGAGAGTTCCTCCTTACAGATTTCCCCGGTAATGAGTAAAAAGTGTCCTTCTTTATCTTTTTTGATAACTTTTGGTTGGAAATTTACTTTATTCAATATTAGAATAGCCACTCCAGCTTGCTTCTTGGAGCTGTTTGCTTGGAAGTTTTTTTCCCACCCTTTTACTCTGAGATAGTGTCTGTCTCTGTCTCTGAGATGAGTTTCCTGTATGCAGCAAAAGGCTGGATTTTGTTTATGTATTCAGTCTGATAGTCTATGTCTCTTTATTGGGGAGTTGATACCATTTATGTTAATAGATATCAAGGAATAATTGTTTCTGTTTCTTGCAATTTTTGCTTTTTTGGGTTGAGTTGTGTCTGTGTTTTTTTCTTCTTTTAGTTTTCTTGTTTAGGAGTTTTCTTGTTTTTACTAGGCTGTATTTTCCCTCCTTGTATTGGGTTTTCCACCTATAATTCGTTCTAGTGCTGGGTTTGTGGTCAGATATTGTGTGAATTTTGATTTGTCTTGAAATATCTTTGTCTCTCTATCGATGGTGATTGATAGTTTTGCTGGGTATAGCAGCCTGGGCTGGCACTTGTGCTCTCTTAAGGAGTGCATGATGTCTTTCCAGGCTCTTCTAGCTTTCATAGTCTCTGTTGAGAAATCGGGTGTGAGTCTGATTGGTCTGCCTTTATATGTTACCTGACCTTTTTCCCTTACTGCTTTTAGTATTCTTTCTTTACTTTGGGCACTTGATGTTTTTACTATTATGTGTCGGGAGGTATTTCTTTTCTGGTCCAACCTATGTGGAGTTCTGAAGGCTTCTTTTATGCTCATGGTCATCTCATTCTTGAGGGTAGAGAAGTTTCCTTCTATGATTTTGTTGAAGATATTTACTGTGCCTCTTAGTTGATACTCTTCTCCCTCTTCTATTCCTATTATCCTTAGGTTCGGTCTTCTCATTGTGTCTTGTATTTCCTGGACATTTTGGGTTAGGAGCTTTTTGTTTTTTGCATCTTCTCTGGCTGTTTTGTCTATGTTTGCAATGTTGTCTTCTGCCCCCGAGATTCTCTCCTCGATCTCTTATAATCTGTTGGAAATGCTTGCTTCTGTGACTCCTGATTTCTTTTTTTGGTGTTCTGACTCTAGGGTTATCTCTTTTAGTGCTTTTTTTATTGTGTCAATTTCTGTTTTAATTTCCCTCTTCCATTCCTTTATTTCTTTGGTTCTGTTTTTGTCTCGTTCTTTGAATTCTTTGAGTGTTTTTCTTGTTTCTTCTTTAAAAGCTTCTGAATCTTTTTGCTTTTCCTCCCTTTCTTGTTTAAGTAACTCTATCAGCGTCTTGAGGCATGATTTCAGGTCTGTGTCTTCTTTCTCTGGAGTGTTTGGAATTGCGATGTTTGCTACTATAGGAAGGTGGGTTCTGGTGTTGCTAGATTGTCTTGGTTTCCTTGGGATATACTCTTTCTCTTTCCTCTTGCCATTTTGTTGTCAGTGATATGTTCTTGCCTTTCCCTTGTATCTGGTCTGTGTCCCTGGTACACTTTCCGTGTGCACTCCGCAGAGATCTCTATACTCCCAGGCAGCCCAGGTTCCGGGTGGCAGCTGGGCCAGGCTCCTCTCTGCGTCCTGAAGTCGCCTCTGGGTGGGAACAGACGTTCATAAGATCTGTTCCTGGTCACAGATGCTCAGCCTCTCCGAGCCACCTTTCCGGCTGGCAGGTGGGCCAGGCTCCGCTCTGTGTCCTGAAGTCGTCTCCGGGTGGGAACAGAAGTTCCTAAGATCTGTTCCCGGTCACTGGATCGGGGAGGACAGGGCAGGTAAGGGCAGGGGGTGCCCTTTCCGTGTGCACTCCACAGAGATCCCTCTGCTCCCCAGCAGCCTAGGTCTCCCACTCACCAGTTGCTCAGCCTGTACGAGCCGCCTTTCCAGCTGGCGGTTGGGCCAGGCTCCGCTCTGTGTCCTGAAGTCGTCTCCGGGTGGGAACAGAAGTTCCTAAGATCTGTTCCTGGTCACAGTTGCTCAGCTTGTACGAGCTGCCTTTCCGGCTGGCAGCTGAGCCAGGCTCCGCTCTGCGTACTGAAGTCGTCTCCGGGTGGGAACCAAGTTAATCTTGAATATAATGTAAAAAGAGTTTTTAGGCAAAATTACTCTGCATAGGTGGCCAGTGTTTGCAAATACAAGGATAGTCAAATGAAAATCACAGGGCAAGACATGGGTATCTCCCTATGAGTTATTTATCACCAAAGAAACTCCAGAGACATCAAAAACAACATATGTGGTAACTATTGCTCCTGATTACCCACTCCAAAAATTTCATGGCAGTTTCTTACATACAAGGACACTATACATTTGCTTCAAAGGCATAAAAAAAATCCTAAAAAAGACTTTTGTAAATCAAATGACATAGTTCTTTATAAATTTAAAAGTCAGCAATATTTTTACATAATCAAATATGGCCTTGTGGGATAATATTCAGAATATCTGAAACATAAACTCAAAATAAGCAACAATAATAAATATGTATTAAGAAAGACTTTTCAAATATGTCATGTCAGTGGTAAGAGTTGCTCACTGAAAGGTGCACTAAGCAATTATAATAAAAGCATCCTAAGTTCTCAAAACAGCATATAGCAAAGAATACTTACATAAAAGCCAATTTTGGGTCAAATTCAGAGTATGAGGGTATATGTAAGAAGATGGAGATTATGAGAGGCTTTAAGGAAGGTGTGGCATATCTCACAAACATTATAGTGCTAAACACTAAGAAATTCTCAAACATATCTTCAGTGCATTTCATTAAGTGTTTTAATTTCATCAGTGTTTTATAGTCATATATTTGAATTTGTCATATAAGTTATAGCAATGGAATCAACTTTTTACAATCAATCACAAAACTAAAAAAAAAAGTCTAATTGCAGAGTTTTCCTTATAAATAATTAGATAAAGGAATGAGTAAGAGACAGAAGAAAGTGGAACCTGTAATAAACTAGTGGATTTGCTTTCAAATTAATTGCTAGTTGATTTTAGAATGGTTAAGGCATGCATTGAAGAGCAGCTATTTAAGCATTATTGCATTATTTTATTCCTTGTTTGCAAATTTATTTTCAAAACAATGTATTTTTGCTTAAAAACATTTTTCACATAGTGTATTTTTATTATATTGTTTCCCTTTCTCCCAGAACCTTCCTACCTTCCCAAAGGAACAAAAAAACAAAGAAAATCAAAACATCAATAAATACCAAAACAAAGCAAAAAGCATATAAGTATATTTGTATATATCCATTCCTAAATATAACTTGTTCAGTTTATATGGTACCTGCATGTATGTTTTCAGGAGTCACAATTGGCCACTCATGAAAGCTTGAACAAGAATTTTAGCATTTATAGGGAAGAGTACACTGAATGGTTGTGCATTAGCCTGTATTACAAGATTGTTTCTGTTATAAGTGACAAGGTTTGTAGCATTGTTGTTATATTCTGTTAACTATGACTAGAAATTTGAAACAGAATATCTATCCATCCACTATTAAACAAATAATGAAGATTTGAAACATTTACAAAATGTAATATCATTCAGTTATTAAAAAAATGAAACTATGACATTGAAGGTAAATGAACAGTACAAAAAATAGTCAAACTGAGTCATGTAATTCAGATCCAGTAACAGAGATGGCACATATATTCTTTTATATATAAATGCTGCAGCTTAAAATTTTGCTTTCCTTTTATTGATTATACATTTTATATGGGATATCCTGATTATAGTTTCCTCTCCTCCTACTCTCAGTTCCTCCACACCTAAGCTCTAATTCAGATCCATTCTCTTTCTTTCTCTTGCTTGAAAACAAGTAGGAATTCAAAGAATAATGAGAATAAAAGATGAGTTAAAGAGAAACAAAATAAAATATCCCAGAATAGGACAAAACAAGTATAAAGAAAGACTACAAAGAAAAAGCACAAGAAACTATATATACTGTGGTTTATAAACCCAATAGAATCATGTGGTTTACAATGCCAGTTTATATACACAGATATAAACACACATATGCAGTTACAGGTATCCCATGAAAACACAAAACATACATGCATATGGCTATGTGTGTGTATACAGACAGACAAGCAGAAAGACAGACAGGCAGACAGATCCAGAAAATATATAGACAGGAGACCTTGGAACCCTCACTAAATGAGATAATGGGATGTTTCCACCAAATGGACACCCCCCCCCCTTTTGGGCTCAGTGACTCTGTGGAATTGGGGGCGGCAAGAGTAATATAACCATTCAAAGACACTATAGAACACAAAATCCCTGACTCAATCTTATGTGAAAAATAACATTCAGGATGTCATTTATTTTGTTTCATGTTGCCTATCCTGTGCATGTGATATGTTCAGGTGTATAATTAACTTTAGGGAAAGAATCCCATGAGCTGCTGACAAGTAAGTACATTCTTTATTATTTGAGTGAGATGTTCTGTAAATACCCAATAGAATAATGTGGTATACAATGCCAGTTAGCTTCAAAAGTTCTTTGTTTAGTGTTTATTCAGATGTCCTGTCTATCAGCAAGAGTGAGGTACCTATCATTTTGAAATTGTCAATATATGATTTAAACTGTGATAGTGTTTGCTTTATAAATTTGGGTGCCCTTGTTTGGAGGGCATATATTTAAGAACTGCAATATCCTCTTGGTGAATTTTGCATTCATGAATATGTGGTGACCTTCATTATCTCCTGAGACTGGTTGTGGTTTGAAGTCTGTTTTATCAGATATTGAAATGTCTATTTTAGCTTGCTGCTTGGATTCATTTTTTGGAATATCTTTTTCATCTATTAGTTTGTGATGATTTCCATCCTTGATGTTAAGATGTTCATCTTTAATACACCAGAAGCATGGATCTTGGTTTTAAATCCATAATTTTAGTTAGTGTCTTTTTTAATGTGGAACCAAAACCAAGATTCTTGTGTTAAGCAGTGTTTATTGATTCCTGTTGTTTTGTTTTAGTGATATGGGTTTTCCCCTTATTTATATGATACTCTGATATTATTTATTTATTTATTTATTTTTTATGTATGGCTAATCTCTTCAAGTTGTTATGTAACCTCTTTGGGTCCGTGAATTTTAGTGTAATTATCCTCTATCTAATAGCTAGTATTCAATTAAAAGTGAGTGCAAACCATATTTGTCTTTCTGTGTCTGGTTGTCTAGCTTAGGATAGTTTATTAAGTTCCATCTATTTTATGTAAGTTTCATGACATCATGTTTTTCTAACAGCTGAATAATAAATAACCCATTCTCTACATACAACACATTTTCATTATCTACCTTCTAATTACTTACATCTAAGTTGTTACAGTTTCTGATGTTTATGAATAAAACCACCAAGAGCATAGTTAAGCAAGTGTTCTTGTGGTAAAATTGGGTATATGTCACAGAGTGGTATAGCTGGGTCTTGAGGTAGATCAATTTTCTATTTTCTCAGGAACTGACATATTGATTTCCATAGAAGTTGTTCATATTTTCACTCCCACCAGAAAAAGGGGCGTATTCCCCTGGCTCCACATCCTCGCCAGCGTGAGCTGTCACTTGTGTAATTGATCTTAGACATCTGACAAGTATGAGATGGAATTTTAGATAAGTCCTGATTTGCATTTCCCTGGGGGCTAAGTATGTTGAACATTTCATTAAGTGCTTTTTGAAAATTTAGTTTTCTCTATTTAGAGTGTTCTGTTTACAACTGTACCTCATTTTTAATTGGATTGTTTGTTTGGTTCGCATATAGTATCTTGATTTCTCTATATATTTTGGATATTAGCACTCTATCATATGTGGAGAAAGTAAAAATCTTTTCCAATTCTTTTGGCTATTGTTTTGTTCTCATGGTGGCTGTCTTTGCCTTACAGAAGCCTTTCATATTCATAAGGTCCAATTCATTACAGGTTGATTTGAGTGCCTCAGCTATCAGTGCTCTGTTTAGGAAACTTTCTCCTGTGCCAACGTATTCAAGGCTATTATATAAATTGCTTTCTATCTAGTTTACTTTGTCTGGTTTAATGTTGAAGTCTGTGAACCACTTGGATTTAAGTTTTATAAAGATTTTTCTTTTCATTTATTGGATTTTTTAAATTTATGTTTCAAATATTATTCCTTTTCCAGGATTCCACTCCAAAACCCTCCCATGCCATCACCTCTTCCCCTGCTTCTTTAGGGTGCTCTGCCCCCTAAAGAACCACTCTCTCCTGCCTCCATATGCTGAAATTCCCCTACACAGGAGCATCAAACCTTCACAGGACATATGTAGTTGAATCCATGGGTCGCTTCATACATACTCTTTGGTTGGTGGTTTATTCCTTGAGATAACTGGGTAGTCTGGTTGGTTGATATTGTTGTTTTTCCTTTGGGATTAAAACCCCTTCAACTACTTCAGTTCTTTATCTATCTCCTCCATTGGGGACCCCGTTCTCAGTCCAATAATTGGCTGCCAGTACCAACCTCTGTATTTGTCAGGTTCAATCAGAGGCTCCTAGGAGACAGCCATATCAGGCTCCTCTAAGCATGCATGTCTTTGCATGCACAATAGTGTCTGGATTTTGTAACTGCCTATGGGATGGGTCACATGGTAGGGCAGTGTATAAATGGACTTCCCTTTGGACTCTAATCCACATTTTGTCTTCATATTTCCTCCTGTGTGTATTTTATTCCCCCTTCTAAGAAGGACTTAAGCATCCACACTTTGGTCTGTTATTTTCTTGAGCTGTATGAGGTCTATACATTGTATCTTGGCCATTCAAAGTATTTGGGCAAATATTCATGGATCAATGAGTACATCCTATGTGTGTTCTTGTGTGTTTGGGTTACCTCTTTCAAGATATTTTCTAGTTCCATCCATTTGCCTAAGAATTTCATTAAGTCATTATTTTTAATAGCACATTAGTATTCCATTATGTAAATGTGCCACATTTTCTGTATCCATTTCTCTGTTGAAGTACATCTGGTTTTTTTCCCATGTTCTGGCCATTATAAATAAGACTTCTATGAACATAGTGAACCATGTGTCCTTCATATATGTTGGAGAATCTTTTGGGTATATACCCAGAAGTCCTAAAGCTGGGTCTTATGGTAGTACTATGACTGGCTTTCTAAGGAACAGCCAAACTGATTTCCAGAGTGGTTGTACCAGCTTGCAATAACACCAACAATGGAGGAGTTTTCTTTCTCCATATGCTTGCTATGATCTGCTGTCAGCTGAATTGTTATTTTGGCCATTCTGACTGGTGTGAGGTGGAATCTCAGGATTGTTTTGATTTGCACTTCCCTGGTGACTGAGGATGTTGAACATTTCTTTAGCTTCACAGTGACAGTTCAATATCCTTTGGTTAAGAACTCTGTGTTTATATCTCTCCCCCTTTTTAATAAGGTTATTTGATTCTCTGTAGTTTAACTTTTTAAGTTCTTTTTATATATTGGATATTAGTCTTCTATAAGATCTAGGATTGGTAGAGATCTTTTCCCAATTTGTTGGTATCTGTTTTGCCCTATTGACAGTGTCTTTTACCTTACAGAAACCACATTTTTATGAGGTCTCATTTGTTGATTCTTAATCATAGAGCGTAAGCTATTCATGTTCAGTTCAGGAAATCTTCCCCTGTGCTCATGTGTTCAAGGCTTTTCTTCAGTTTCTCATCTATTAATTCCAGTGTATCTGGTTTTATGTGAAGGTTCTTGATTCACTTGAACTTGAGCTTTGTAACAGATGACAAGTATGGATGAATTTGCGTTCTTCTACATGATGACAGCAAGTTGAACCAGCACCCTTTGTCCATTTGTTGAAAATGCTGTCTTTTTTCCATTGCATAGTTTTAGCTCCTTTGTCAAAGATCAAGTGTACCTAGATGTGTGGGTTCATTTCTGGGTCTTCAATTGTATTACAGTTGATCTACCAACCGTACAGTTGTTGTCACTTTCGCTCTGCAATACAGCTAAAGCTTAGTAATGGTCATTCCCTTAGAATTAATTTCCTATTGAGAATAGTTTTGCTATTTTGTTATTTTTCTTCATTCCGATTAATTTACAAATTGTTCTTTCTAACTCTACGAAAAATTGAGTTGAAACTGTGATGGAAATTTCATTGAATCTGTAGATTGCTTTTGGCAAAATGCTCATTTAACCTTGCCAATCTATGAGCATGGGAAATTTTCTATCTTCTGAGAACTTCGGCTTATTTCATCAGACACTTGAAGTTCTTGTCATATAGTTCTTTCACTTGCTTGGTTAAGGTCAAACCAAGGTATTTTATATTATTTGTGACTATTGTAAAGGGTGTCATTTTGCTAATATCATATGCACTGTGCTAACCTGAGTTTTCATCTATAAAAATATGTTTCTTGAAAATAATGATAAGCCAATTGAGAACAGTCAGGCTACATCAAGACCAGCAGGATTCCCTGGTGGAAGCTCTGCTAAGGTGAGATCAAGAATTCATTTTCACTTGTACATATATGGCAGTCCTCTAAGTAGATCCCTTTAGCCAGTAAAGCTGTAATCATAGAAGAGTCAGAAACCAGGACAGACAGCTTGGTCTGTAACTTCCTAGAATGACATACAAAAACAAAATCCCAGGCTTCACAGACCCAGGTGAAAACTGTGGGAGAACAAAGACTCACTAAAGCAATAAAGGGATGAAGGACTCACAATGGTGTGGTATCCACACTATTGACACACTATACTTCCGTGTTGCTGGGGAAAAGCCCCTAGGTGAGGTGGCCAACCTGGGCATGCTTTAGAGGAGCCAGTCAGAAGCACCTGGAAGAGGTGTCTGTATCAGGACAGGAGCAGGGAATACAAGGGCTACTGACTACAGTCATGTTTTCAAGGACTTATAAAAATTTTATATGAATGAAGGGCTGTGGCACAGTGGGTCTTTGCATATGTCATCATTTGCCCATGATTCTCTGAGTCAGCTGGGCTGGTGACCTCACACTGATTACCTGTTGTGTGAAGGTGGGACCTAGTACTGCTGGGAAGCCGGCATAAATGATGACTTACAGAGAGAAGTCACCACCAAGCCGCAGCTTAACTCCAGTCCTTGGCCTTCCTCTTCTACTCCATAGTCCAAGAACATCTCTCTGAAAGCCAGAAAATCCATGAATGTGAGGAGCATGAAAAAGAAGTCACCAGATACTTCATCTTTAGGCTACTGCATTGTGGTTGTGAAGACTGCCATGTTGAAGCCTGGGATACGCTCCAGCAACTGCTTTTCAATGCACGTCTCTACCAGGGCAATGTATTCATTGAAAATGGTCATATAGGTAAGTTTATTCTCTTCTGTGTCTTTTAATTCCCGGTAGCACTTGTCTATGAAGTTACTCTGCAATAATTGGAACTAATCATCTAGAATAATGTCCTCTAAACATCCAACCATGGCACCAAATTCTGTGTTAGGGGTGGAGGAGGACAGCGAGAAATTCTCTTCCTCCAGGGAGTCCATCATACCAATGCCACAGTCACCTACCTGGGCCTGTGGCCCCACTGCCTCCTCCTACACCCTCTGGACAGCACAGCCTCAATCCCATCAAGGGCTCAAGAAGGCCACACCTGCACCTTGCCGCCTTGCCCAGAGAATGTGTACACCCTAGTATTTGGAGCATAGATGTCCAGAATTGAGAGTTCATCTTGGTAGATTTTGACATTGATGTGTGTGAAGTGTTCTTCTTTACATTTTTGATAACATTTGGTAGAATGTCAATTTTATTCAATATTAGAATGGCTACTCCAGCTTGTCTCTTGGAACCATTTGCTTGGGATTTTTTTCCCAGCTTTTTACTCTGAGGTAGTGTCTGCCTTTGTCACTGAGATGAGTTTTCTGTATGTAGCAAAACTGGATCCTCTTTACTTATCCACTCAGTTAGTCTGTCTTTTTATTGGAAAATTGAGTTTTTGGATCTTAAGAGATATTAAGAAAAGTTATTGTTGCTTCCTCTTATTTTTGTTGTTAGAAGTGGAATTATGTCTGTGCAGCTATATTTAGGGGTTGTTGATAGATTACTTTCTTCCTTTTTCTAGAATGTAGTTTCCCTCTTAGTATTGTAGTTTTCCATCTATTGTCCTTTATAAGGCTGGATTTGTGGAAAGATATTGTATCAATTTGGTTTTGTCATGGAATATTTGGTTTCTCTATCTATCTACCTTAATTGAGAGTTTTGCTGGGTACAATAGCCTATCAGAATTCTTTTAGGTTTTGTGTGACATCTGCCCTGGTTCTTTTGGTTTTAGAGTCTCTGGGGAGAAATCTGCTGTAATTCTGATAGGTCTGCTTTTATATTCTACTAGACCCCTTTCCATTACTGCTTTCATTATCTTTGTTTTGTGCACTTGGTGTTTTGATTATTTTAGTTGAGGGAGTTTCTTTTATGGTCCTTTTCATTTGGAGTTCTGTAGGCTTCTTGTATATTCATGGGCATCTCTTTCTTTAGGCGATGAAAGTTTCCTTCTATAATTTTGTTGAAAATATTTACTTACCCTTTTTGCTTGGGAATCTTTACTCTCTTCTATACCTATTATCCTTAGGTTTGGTCTTCTCATTGTGTCCTGAATTTCCTGGATGTCTTGAATTAGGAGCTTTTTGCATTTTCTTTGACTGTTCTGGCAATGTTTTCTATGGTATCTTTTGAACCTGAGATTTCTCCTCTATCTCTTATATTTTGTTGGTGATCTTTGCATCTGTGACTGCTGATATCTTTCCTATGATATCTAGCTCCAGGCTTGTCTCTTTTGTGATTTCTTTATTGTTTCTCTTTCTATTTTTAGATCATGAATGGTTTTGTTTAATTCCTTCACCTGTTTGGTTGTGTACTCCTGTAGGTTTTTTTGTTTTGTTTTGTTTTGTTTTGTTTTTTGAAATTGCATATTTTATGTATTTACATTTTAAATGTTATTTTTTTTCCTGGTTCTCCTATCTTCAATTTTCCCTCCTCTTGCTTTTACAAGAATATTTCCCCTTCCAACCAGCCACTCCTACCTCACCACCCTGACATTCCTCAAACCTGGGAAAATGAGCCTTCACAGGCCTAAGTGCTTCTCCTTCTATTGATGTCAGAAATGCCAGCTTTTGCTACATATGTGGCTGGAGCCATAGTCCCTTCATATTTACTCTTTGATTAATGGTTTATTCCCTAAGAACTCTGAGTAGTCTGGTCAGTTGATATTGTGGTTCTTCCTATGGGGATGCAAGCACTTTCAGCTCCTTCTCTCCTTTCTCTAACTTCTCCATTGGAATCCCAGTGCTCAGTCTAATGGGTAGCTGCAAGCACCCTAATCTCTATCAGTAAGGCTCTGTCAAAGCCTCTCAGGAGATACTAATATCAGTATCCTGTCAGTTAGAACTTCTTGGAGTGAGTAACAGTGACTGGGTTTGTTGGCTGTATATGAGATGGATCCCTAGGTGGGACAATCTTTTAATGATCTTTCATCAAGGAATAATTTGTTTTTTCCTTAAGGGCTTTTACCTGTTTCCCTGTGTTCTCTTGTAATTCTTTAAGGGAGTTATTTATGTCTTTCCTAATGTCCCCCTCCTCATCATGAGATGCGATTTGAAATGTAAATCTTACTTTTCTTGTGTGATGGAGTATTTGGGATTTGCTGTAGTGGAGGATCTGGGTTCCGATGATGGCAAGTAACCTTGGTTTCTCTTGCTTATGTTCTTAGGCTTGCCTCATGCTTTCTGTTTATCTCTAGAGCTACATACCTGGCTTTGCTGTCTCTGAATGAAGCCTGTCACTCCTGTGATCCTGGTTGTGTCAGAACTCCTCAGAGTGCAGGTGTCTTTGAAATTCTTTTGTTCTGGAATCCTGTGATCAGAATTTTCTAGGTGTGTCAGAGCTTCTGGGTGTCAAGCTGGCTCTGGGATCCTGAAATCTGGGTGTGAATAAGCTCCTGAGATTCTTTTGTATCAGAACTTTTGGGAGTCATATTTTACTGGGAATTGCAGGAGTAGGTGGGGAGCGAAACCCCTGGGTTTGTTCTGGGCACAGGTGCAAGTTGGAAGGGACCAATGCCTCTGATAGGACAGGGGTTTGTTTTTACTTGGTTCCTGTGGGGCTCCCAGTTTTGCTGGGTGTTTGGAAAGATCTTTTGGCCTCAACTATGATCTTATGTTTGTCAGAGTTCCAGTGCTCCTAGGTCTGTCTGATCTCCTGGAAGATGAGCTTTTTCTGTGATCCTATTATTCTGTGATCCTAGGCATTTCAGAGCACATGGGAGTTGGGCTCTCTCTGGGTGTTGTAAGAGTGGATGCAGAACCAGCACTGCAGGTCTGCTTGGTGTGCAAGTTCAGACCTGAAGGAATCCATGCCACTGCTGGTGTGAGAGCTCCTGTGTCCCTTGGTTCTGGGGGACCCAGTTAGTTTCTCTGGGTGTTGGGACAGATGGGTGGCCCCTTCACCTGTGATCCTGGGCTTGTGAGAGTACCTGGGAGTTGGGTTTCCTCTGAGTGTTGTGGGAATGAGTATGGAGCCAGCACCCCAGGTATGCACTGGGAACAGTATCAGACATGAAGGGTACTTGTGTTTCTACAGGGTTATCAATATGGATCTATTTAAATACTTTAAATTTGGACATCTAGTTACACTGACATCATTTGTGAAAGATGCTGTATTTGAGCCAGAGTGTATTTCTAACTTGTTGGTAAAGACCAAGTGTCCATAGATATAGGGATTTTTGTCTGAGTCTTTGATTGAATTCCATTAATAAATATATCTGTTTTTATGTCAATCACATATTTTTTATTGCTATTGCTTTGTAATATAGCTTGACATTAGTAATGGTGATAACTCTGTACGTTCTTTTACTGCTTTTGTTTTAGTTATCCTGGGGATTTTTTCTTTTTTCATATGAAATGGAATAAAGTATTTTTAAGGTCTATAATGAATTGTGTTGGGATTTTGATGTGGGTTAATATTGATCTGTAGATTGCATTTGGGATAATGGCCATTTTTACCATGCTAATTCTACTGACCCATCACCATAAGAAAGTTTTAAATCCTCTGATATCTTCTTCAGTTATTTATTTCGAAGACAAAGTTTTGTCATACAAGTTTTCAAATTTCTTATTTAGGGCTAAACTAAGATATTTCATGTTAATTGTAGCTGTGGTGAAGGACATGGTTTGCCTAATTTTCTTTCCCTTGAGTCTGTTTGTATTGGTGTGCCATGTTGCATATTGTTTGCTGTATTTGTATTTTTCTTTTTAATTAATCATGTGATCCTATGATCCTGTTATTCTGGGCATTTCAGAGCACATGGGAATTGGGCTCCCTCTGGGTCACCAGCCATCTGTCCCAACACCCAGACGACTCCTTGAAGAGGATTATCAGCTGTAGGAGCTCTCTGGTAGACTTTTTGGAGATCACTGTCATATCAACTGCATCACTGGGATGAAGCCAACTTGATCATGGTGGACATTTTTGGTGTGTTCTGGGATTCAGATACTTTGCAAGTATTTCGTTGAGTATTTTCGCATCAATGTCCCTTGAAGAAATTGGTCTGTAATTCTCTTTCTTTGTTGAATCTTTATTTGGTTTAGGTGTCACAGTGACTGTGGCCTCATAAAATGAATTCAGCAGTGTTCATTTAGGTTCTATTTTGAGGAATAATTTGAGGAAAGATCACATTAACTTATCATTGAAAGTCTGGTAGATTTCTGTATTAAAAACTGTATCCCTGAGCCTTGTTTGGTTTGGAGATTTTAAATAAATGTTTCTATTTCAACTTGACAGGTCTATTTAAATTGCCTACCTGGTCTTCATTTAAGTGCTAATTGTATCTACAAAGAAAACTATTCATTTCTTTAAAATTTTGAATTTGATATAGTACACTATTATAAAATGTCTAAATCATTCTTTGAATTTTTCCAGTGTGTCATTATATACCCCCTTTTTTCATTTTGAACTTGTTAATTTGAATATTCTTTCTTTTTATACTTAGTTGAATAAGGGTTTGACTATCTTGTTGATATTCTCAAAGAACCAACTTTTTATGTCATTCTTTATATTTCTCTATTTGTTTCTATTTTATTATTTCAGAAACCAGCTTGATTATTTTCTGCCTTCTACACTTATTTGTCTCTTTAGTGTACTTTCTTTTCTTTCTAGAGCTTTTGGGTGTGCTATTATTATGCTAGGATAAGATTATTTTTTTTTTCTTTAAGATGCTAAGGATTATGAACTTCCCCACTACATTGTATTCTATGGTTTGGGTATGTTTTGTATTTTTATTTTTTTATAGAAATTTACCTTTAATTTCTGATGGTCTGATAGGCTACAGATGGTTATGCCAATTTTCTGGTATCTATTGAGACCTGCTTTAGGTCTGAGTATATGGTCACTTTTGAAGAAAGTTCTATGAGATGTTGGAGAAAAGGTATATTCATTGTGTTTAGGTAAAATGGTCAATTGATATCTGTTAGGAACATTGACTTGCAAAATTTCTGAGTCCAGTATTTCTCTGTTATTTTATTTTATTTTATTTTGACTATGACATGTCCATTGGGGAAAGAGTTTTGGTATCTCCCACTAACAATGACTGTATATTAGTCTGTGGTATATGTTTTAGTAATTTTTTTACAATCATGGGAGCCATTACATTTGAGGCATAGATACTAATAATTGAAAAGTCATGTTTGTGAATTGTTCCTTTGATAAGTATGAAGTTTCTTTCTTTCTCACTTCTGATTTTGGCTTGAAGTCTATTTTTTAGTAACTATTATAATGGCTATACCATCATGCTTTTTGGTGTATTTGCTTGGAAAATCTTTTTTGAACCTTTACTCTGAGGAAATATTTATTGTTGATGTTGAGGTATTTTTGTTGTAGGCAGCAGAAAGATGGACTGTGTTTTCTCATTCATTCTATCAGTCTGTGTATTTTATTGGGGAACTGAGGCACCTGATATTGAGAAATATCAATGGCCAATAACTGTTTAGTTTCAGAACTTCTGTAGTCATTATTTTTTGGGCGGAGGTGGTAATTGTGCATGTGAGTGAGTGAGTGTGTGTATGTGTGTATGTGTGTGTGTTGAATTCAAATGGAGTCCTATATTATGAAGGAGACAATGTCCCAATTAGGCATCTTATGCCATCAAAGAAAACCTCAAATACCATGAATAGTTTACAGCTTCCTGAGTCATTTGCCAAAGAGGTCCTATAGAATCCCCATAAACATTATAGACTACAGCAAGTGTACGATTTACTTCTTGTGACTTGAGTGTAAGCTATATTGCTGAAGGTACACTGTACTTATGTCATTGAACATCTGGAAATTTAACAGCTGCCCAATAAAAGAAGTTTCACCAATATTGAGATATTTAATCCCGTAGATGACTTTTCAACAAAAGGTGAATAGACTGCAGATTCTTTGGATGTCAAATTATATCCAACTATAGATTTCATGGGATAATACAGAGCAAAACATGAAATCAGTAGAGAAGAGTGTTAGACCTAGAATCAGAAATTCAGTGCCAGTGAGATGGCTAAATAAAATGGCCTTTCAAAAAACATGATGGCCTAACTTTAGACTCTTAAAATTTATGTAAAGCTGAGCATGGTGGAATATTTAGATCTCAGTACTCTTATGAAAAAAATGAGATGCAAACATAAGAGTACTCATGAAACACCTATTCAGCATCTATACCAAGATGCAATCAATCAAGAGAATGTATAAAATGAGGATGAAAAATCAAGGTACTCTTCTCTCTCTCTCTCTCTCTCTCTCTCTCTCTCTCTCTCTCTCTCTCTCTTTCTTTTTGCCTACCTCTCTGTTTCTCTCTCTGCTTTTCTCTCTGTCTGTCTCTGTCTGTTTCTCTCTCTCTTTGTTTTTCTCTCTGTCTTTCTCTGTCTCTGTCTCTGTCTCTGTCTCTGTCTCTGTCTGTCTCTCTCTCTCTCTCTCTCTCTCTTTCTCTCTCAAATACATACACACACGGAGAGATTTTAAACATCAGTATTGCAATACTAGCATAAAAAAGAAATAGCATTTATCTATGCTGATAACACACATTCTGAAAAGGAAATCAGGAAAATAATCTTTTCTGCAATGCCTATTTAACTATGGATAATTTTCACCTAAGAAGAGAATAACTCACAACTAAAATTTAAAATATCAGGATGAAAGAAATTGAAGAGTGCAAAGAAAATGTATAGGCCTTTCATATGCATGAAACAGAAGGTTCTTGTTATTCAGAATGCTCAAAAACAACTTCCAATAAAAGAATAATGAGCTAGAAAAACATTTGTGAAATTTCTGTGGATGGACAATCCCACCTCAAATATCCTAACTACTGTGAGCAATGCAGATAAATCAGAGAAAACAGGAAGCATCACAGTTTCCAATCTCAAGATACACATCAGAGCTTTATTACAAACACACTGGAGAGTTTATAAAACACATCTGCCCACACATGAAGAAAACTAAAATTAGAACCCAGAAATGAACTTACAGATTTATAGTCAGTAGACTTTTAACAAAGAGTCTAAAGCATGTGTCAAAGAAACCTCTCAAATAAATACACTTAGAAATATACATAACCATTAATACATGAATACAACTTAGGCCTACTACTAATCATAAGCACACAGTCTACAGTAAACTAAACTAAGGACTGAATACAAAATATATCTTTGGATCAAATTGTTTCAGCTCACTATTTGCCTATACTCACATTTCATTTTTATATTTCTGTCCTCTATAAAACTTTTTGTTTTCAACAACAAAAATAATACCAAACTATACAACTTCTAGAACAAAATATACAGGAAATACTTGATAATGTTGGCATAGGCAATGACTTAGTTATTAATACACTGTATCAAAACCTAAATACACTTGCTTAACATATATATATATATATATATGACTATGATTATTGATGTGAATCACACTTACTCTCAAGTGTTCTCTACAATGTTAACTCAGCTGTTATAAAACCAAGAAAGAAACAACACACATTCCAAGTTAATGGCAACTAAAACAGAAACAATATACTTCTCAAGTTTATGGAGACCAAAAAGGATAAATATATCTTTAATGTTAAGGGTTCCGTTTACAGTTAAGACAAAATTCCTGTTTGTCCTATGTTGAGTCCTAAGTTACCCTATGCAAGTTAAGGTGTAGAGGAATTTTAATCTGACAATATGGATGCTCTGCCATGCCTTCTAAGACTTTGTGAGCTGCCTAAAATGACACCTTAAATCCCTCTGGCTGTTATATGCAACTTAATTCCAAACATGAAGGTAAAGGTAGGTTTTAGATGGGAGCTGCCATGTTTGAAAGTAACATTGAATAGCGGACCATACGGTGTGATGAATCAGAAAAGGATTGGACACAATGACTCAGAGATAGCATATGGCCATCTCTCAGAAAAACAGCACAGGAGAGAGAGCTATTAAGGAAAAGTAAACAGTAAGTCAAAAATAAAGAGGAGTTTGGGTCAGAAGAGTTGAGTTTAACCAACAATCCAGATTTCAGATAGAGCCACAAAGCGTTTAATTGGCAGGAAGTCTTTGAGACAGTATTTCCCGGTGAATAAATGTTACTTTTACATTAATATTTCTATTTTTTATGAAGATAAACAGAAGGTCCTGTTTGTCCTGTGCAATCTAAGGTTTCTGCTAAGTTTAAAGAAAAGGTTTCTGTTTAAGTTGTGTTAAATCCTATCTAAAAAATAAATTCCTGTTTACCCCGTGTTAAGTCTTTGTAAGTTAAGGTTTCTATTTCTAATTAAGTATAAGTTCCCATTTATAATTCTGATGTAAACTACTTGCAATGATATTCACAAGATGTTCACAAGATGTATATCCTTAACTTTGTTCTTTTCATTGTGTCTTTTTAACAACGTATAATAGTCATCTCCCCCTGCTCCCTATGAACACTTTAGCTCTCCTATAAATGGGACTACAAGAAGCCAGTAAGAACTAGTCTCTTTTTTTTTTTTTTTTTTTTTTTTTGTCTTCAAAACAAGATTTATTTCTTTTTAACATGAAAATACATGGAAAATACATTGGTCTCTTATCTGTTACAAATAAGACTCAAATTATTAATCATAACAAGAAGTGTTTCTTGAGATATTTCCATCTACACAAAAGACTAACAGCTTATTATTTTTTTTAAAGATTTTAAACATTTTTTGCTTAAAATTATACATTTTTGTCAGTACTGTTTTTTCAGACATTAAAATAAATTTTACATAAAACCATGTGAATATGTTTTTTAGTCAGTACTTGATTTTTTTTCAAGGGCTTGACAGTATGCATTGAAAACGTACTAGTTGCAATAAGCGTAAAGTACATGCAAAACAAAACGCAACATGGAAATAGTCAAAGTCTTCTTGTTTTGTGAATATATGTATAGTTTTTGTTTTCTTTATTTCTTGGACTTCATACAGTCTGTGAGTTGTTTCTGGGGGAGTGCAAGCCTCTGGGGTTAGCATCCCACTATCAGTGACTGCATATTATGTCTGTTCTTTTGTGACTGGGTTATCTCACTCAGGATGATATTCTCTAGATGCAGCCATTTTCTTAAGAATTTGGTTAAGTCATTGTTTCTGGTGGCTGAGTAGTATTCCATTGTGTATATGTACCACAATTTTTGTATCCATTCGTCTTCTGAAGGACATCTGGGTTCCTTCCAGCTTCTGGCTATTATAAATAGAGCTGCTATGAACATTGTGGTGCATATATCTTTGTTGTGTATTAA
Source organism: Micromys minutus (assembly GCF_963924665.1). Classification (NCBI taxonomy): domain Eukaryota; kingdom Metazoa; phylum Chordata; class Mammalia; order Rodentia; family Muridae; genus Micromys; species Micromys minutus. The sequence continues at coordinate 16,088,313 of NC_137973.1, forward strand.
AGTGTCTCTGGGGTATATGCCCAGAAGTGGAATAGCTGGGTCTTCAGGTAGTACTATATCCAATTTTCTGAGGTATCGCCAGACAGATTTCCAGAGTGGTTGTATTAGCTTGCAACCCCACCAACAGTGGAGAAGTGTTCCTATTTCTCCGCAGCCTCGCCAGCATCTGCTGTCATCTGAGTTTTGGATCTTGGCCAATCTGACTGGTGTGAGGTGGAATCTTAGGGTTGTTTTGATTTGCATTTCCCTGATGGCTAAGGATGTCGAGCACTTCCTCAGATGTTTTTCGGCCATTCGGTGTTCCTCAACTGAAAATGATTTGTTTAGCTCTGTATCCCATTTTTTAATAGGGTTATTTGATTCTCTGGTGTCTAGCTTTTTGAGTTCCTTGTACACCTTAGATATTAGGCCTCTATCTGATGTGGTGTTGGTAAAGATCTTTTCCCATTCTGTTGGTTGCCGTTTTGTTTTCTTGACGATGTCCTTAGCCTTACAGAAACTTTGCAATCTCATTAAGTCCCATTTGTTAATCTTTGACCTTAGAGCTTGAGCCATTGGTGTTTTGTTCAGGAAATTTTCTCCTGTGCCTATGTGAAGAACTAGTATCTTAAGCCCCAACTTAGATAACTGGCTGTCCACTCCTGGATGCACCCCAAAATATAGATTTCTTCAATTGAACATTGTTGATTTGGTCTTTTCTCTTCAAGACTCTCGTGTGTAAAATCTGCCATTTCACTCCTTCTGTTTAATTTCTAATTGTGGTAATTGGAAAAACCTAGTATGAGAAATTGTTTTCCTTTCATTTGGGTGTGCTATTTTATGCAGTCTACCTGATTTTATATTATTAGGCAAATATTATAAACTTCAATCACAATTAATACTTTCTACTTTAGAAGCTTTGTAACTTAAAAATAGTTACTTCATGATGTATGAAAAACCTTTGTGATAGCTGTTATGTTGTAGAAAAATGTATTGTATGAAAAGTTTTAAAAATTATGACTCATGGAAAAAAATACCCAAATACTCCACACATTTTTTAGTTTAGAAAATTAAGTCAGATATAACAATCTATGGGAGTGTTCCATTCCTGTTCTTTTAGTATATGAGGACTTTATAAAAAGAAAACAGAAGACAGATGATCAAAGTGAGCAGAAGTCACTAAATTCTATAGATCTTTTTTAAAAAATGTAAATTAGACGTCATTCCAAGGTTCAGTCTCTTGTCAACAGTGAGGTATATGGGGAATGTGATTCGGGCTCTGACAGTTCTCTGCTGAGAGTATCCTAGTGATTCGAAGTCAGCATAAAGAAATCTATCATGTGTGATATGGGGCTTCTCCCACATTTATCATGTAGCTTTGTCTTCTGAGGTATTCAACATGATTCAAACACTCAAGACTACCTTCCCTAATCCATGGCACTATAGGATTCATTATGAAGTCTATAATACTGAAAAGCACTTTAGACGGAGTACATAAAATATCAGTCCACGTGATGATTTGAGTAATAATGACACTGAATGGACACATGAAATTACCTGATCATGGCATTAAGACTCCTATGGTTTTCATATGAAGTACTCTTCTGAACCTTAATTTGGCCGGAAACTCTCTACTTAGCCCACATTAGCTTTAATTTTCTAATCTATTGCCCAAGCATTTCAAGTGCTGGAATATAGGGCTGACACCATTCATGAATAGATGGATAACATGTTTAATCCTCAAAGTAGGTTCTCAAAGTTGAATAGAGAATCTAAAAGTTTAACTATAGACCTATATTGAAAGAAGAAATAAAACTGAACATGGTTAATGAGTCCATCTTATTTCAAAGTTCTTATTCCTTAAATTACATGAAGCTTGATTTCATGAGGGTACTTCATAACACAATAATGATCAGTAAAAAAAAAATGCTAAGTGTAAAAACATACTCTTCCCGACAATTTTAGTGTAAACTGACAGAGACACAACTTGGAATATAAATTATAGATGAGAATAAATATCTAGATGACTACATATTTTATAATGTTAATGAAATTATTTTAATTAAATTATTTTTTACATATTAGAGAGGAATAAACATCTTAACTAGTTAGACTTCACAACACTAATTACTAATTAAAAGTGGCCAAATACACTCAAGAGTATGTCTAGAATTATATAATTGCAGGCATCTTTTGTTACAAGTGCATATATTTTACTATAATATTCTCAGATCTGTGAAAATTGGCAACTATAGCATAATGAAGCAAAACATGGAAACATAAACATCTTATATACTGTTATTTGCAATATATAAAAAGAAACATATTTTGTCCTATTCCCTATTTGTTGACCCTTTAATTTATATTCAGAAGTAAACAAGAAATGTTATTATTGAAAAGCTTATAAAGTGCCAAGGGAACACACACTCATTCCTTGGAGTGCAAAAAGACAATTGAAATATATTGTAATGAGATCTAAAGCTATAGTGTGGATGAGTGCAAAGAGAGTTTTTGAGTCAAAAAAAAAGGGAAAAAAAGAAAGAAAAAAAAGAATAAAGCATTCTTCTCATGATAAAAAAAGGTGTAGTTGGTACAAGAGGGACCAGAGAGGGAAGATGTAATTTTAACCATGCCTTTAAGAACAGGTGAAGTTGTTGAAACAGGTGAACTGGGTTGAAAGAAAGGAAATAAAATTTCAGGTGGAATGAACAACATAAGCAGAAGCCCAGAGGCACCAGAAAGCATGGCCTGTTTATTGCACCTGTGCAGAGCAAACTTCTAACTGGAAACAGAATGTAGGATTAATCTGAATCAGAGATGAATGGCCATGGGTTCAGATAAGATTTAAAATTGACCTGTTTCAACATAGATATGATTTTATAGAATGTCTTTATAGTTACAGCACAAAGGAAAGTAAAAGATCCAGGTGTTAATCACTTGCATGGTAGGGTCACAGGTATGTGAGCTCTAACAAAGAGCAGGAACTCTTAACACAGGCTTTACATATTTTCTGTTGATGTTCTTACATTTGGTTGTGGAAGACTTGTCTGATAAGTTAATTTACTCTATTGCAGTGGTTCTCAACCTTCTTAATTCTTCAACCCTTTAATAGGGTTCCTTGTGTTATGGTGATCCAAAACAGCACACTATTTTCATTGTTACTTAATTGCAATATTGCTAACACTCTAAATCAAAATGTATATACTTTTTGAGATAGAGGCTTGATAAATGGTTTACAATCCACCTGTTAAGAACCATTGCTTTAACAGTTGCTATACTTAGTAGCTAATAGGAAATTATGGTAGGCACAGAGAGATGTTCAATCAGTATCTATTAAGATGATACAAGAAGCCAAGATAATTTGACCCTAATTCTGTAACATCCCAACTCTGCCATGGCATTCTTAGTATTTATTTAAGCTTATGGAAGTTTGAACAGATATAACAGTAGAAATATTTTGGGTCTTACCATCCCAGTTTGCCAAGCATGACCTTAAAAAAAAACTTACATGACCTATTTTAAAAGATAAATTGAAACTTTCCATATATTCATCCAAGGTGGAAGTATATTACATTTGCCAATGAGAAGCAATAAAGGTCTTAAATACAATTTAATTTAAATTCATATTTTATTAAATTATTCATTGGCATCTTTGATAAAAACTTAAGGAAATGATAGTTATAATATCTTAGTTCACAAGAAAGAACCAATACATATTCAGAAAAGGAATAAAGCATATTCATATCTAAGGTATTTCTGAAATAGAAAAAAAAGACAAGAAATTAGAGACAAAAGTGGGGAGTACTTGAGAAAACTAGGGTGGATCTTAGTTATGATTTGGACAACTGAATAGGTGCCATAGATGGATGATGCCAGCAATCATCACGCACATCTTTTCAAACCTGAGTTACATTTATCTGCAAAGAATTGTAAATGAATATGCTTAAACATTTGGGCTACTGCCCAGATGAAATTTGGAAAACCAGCCAATAACATTTATTATTACCAGAGTACTATGGCAACCTGCACTTGTAGCCTGAATCCAACATAATTACCTCTCTGAGCCCCATTATGCTAATTTATGTGACATTTCACTCTTTGTGATAGGAAAACAGAAGACAGGATAACAATGCTAAATCTGCTAATAAAGAAAAATTAATATACTTGAACGAGAGAAAATTTTCTGAATATCATTCATCATCATTATTATAGGGATAAATAATTTAATGATGAGAATATATAAGATTGGCCAAAAAATGCAAAAAAAACCAAAATAAGAATGATTTCAAACAGTTCAGAATAGAGAAATAAAAATTCCAGAGAAAGAAGAAAAAAAAAACACCTTAGACATAAGAAAGTCTAGTCCAGTAGAGAAAATCATTTTGAGAGTTCATGATTGTCAAAGATGATCAGAACAGCACAGAAACAGGATGGAAGTTAGAAGTAAGTTTTGTGATATATCATTAGGAACGTATGAAAATTATATGATAGTACTAAATCTATTTCCTTATTTAAGAATTTTGTGACCTTTGCAATAGTCTGTGCATTCTGATATTTCAATTCATTTAGTAAATTTATATTTGGAGCTTGTTATAAGCTTAGATTGTAAACAAAAATCTAATTTTCAAACCCAATGCAGATAACTGATAACTGTGTTGCAGAATTTAATAGCTGTGTTCATATGATAGCAAACAGAAGAGCCTAAATGAAATAGAGAATTAAAGAGGGAAGAGAGGCTCAGGGCAGACATTCTGAGATATAGGAAGGTTGGGAAAACAGAAGACAGTGAGAACTACAGCTCCATTCTACTGGACTATAATGACTTGGTTTCACTAAAATGTCTCCTTTTAATACGTGTATCCAAAGAAGAAAAGTAAAATATTCAGTTATGGAAAACAAAGCAAGACAAAGCAAACAAAATGAAAACAAAAACCAAACCCAGGGACTATGAAAGCTCTAGCAGACATTCTGAATTCCTGTGGCTTCATGTGAAACCTTCTATTGTAGTATCCCTCAAGGTAGCACAGATAATTATGTAAGCGTCAGAGAAGAGCCCTGATTTCAACATGTTAGTCTTTCCGAAATGTGTCATGAATAAGAAAGATTCCAGTTTCAATTGAGTCTTATCAAATGTATTGTATAGTTCTGATTCTGCTGAAACTCACATATTTATTTTTGAAAAGGATACTTCAAAAAATATTTTAGATGTCGAAGTCACCTTTACATTGAGTTGGACAACTTTATTCTCTTGATAACTATATACTCTATAGTCAGGTAAAAAATTATTGTGACTGTAAACCATAATAATATGGACAACACTAAAAGTAACAATGATGTGGAGCCATTTTACCATCAGAAAGGTAAAGGGTAACTTCTACATAGATAATAAACTACAAACTATAAAAAAATAAATCTTCTGTTAAATGATTACTGTTGACTGTCAATTTATATATTTTCACATAAGACATTATGTAGATACAGGTATATGTATATATGCATTTATATGTTTGTATAGTTATATGCAGAGAGATAGTAATATATTACATGGCGTTTAAGTGTCATTAAATAAGTCATTAAAATTATGTTGACAGATATCCTGAAAATATGCATCATAAGCAATAGCAAATATGCACTCTGCAAGTTAATGAGGTGTAGTGCCAGTAAAAATAGACCAAACACTAAGTACTAACTTTAAAATAATGTATGTATATATATATATATATATATATATATATATATATATATATATATATATATATATATATATATATTAATATTCCAATGACTTTAAAATTGATATTTAGTGGCATTTTTGGAGTTACATTTTTAGTATATACTCGGACTAGAAATTTATCTGTTTTTGTATTAAGTAATTATCTGAGATAGGTTGGAAACATTTAATTGTAATAATCAAAAAAAAGTCCCTTAGGGTAAAAATAGTTATACTTACAGAATTAAAATAATGCTAACAAAACAAACCTTTTTCTAGGTATAAACTTACTGCCAAAATACTATTAGATGTGGAAAATGAGGGCAAAGTATAGAAAATTAAATATGCTTACACACAAGAACTGTTCTAGAAAATGCATTAAGAGTAAAATTTGTTATGCAAGAATTCCATCCATTAAAATTGGTTTATTTGAAATTATAATGTGATATTCACTGTGTTTTCAACACCTGTGTTCATTTTATGAATTATTATTTTAAAGTAATTGTAAAAATGCTTATCCATGTTAATTGGTATCTTATAGACAAAAATCTCCCCCAAAATAATTCCTATCATTTATATGCATCTTTCTTGTCACCATGAATACATTTAAATGTCCCAGTAAAGTAATACACTTTAATGTGAAAACAAAACAACAGAACACTAAATGCCATAATTAGATATATCAGAATCTTGAACCTTTATTAAATCATCTCTGGACAGGCTTGTAACATAAGGATTTCTTCAGTGTAATCTCTGGTCGAATCAGTGAGTACTGAAATATGTAAAAAAATAAAATTTCTTAAGACAAATGGTTCAGACAAATTTTTGAAGAGACTTACTTTATATTCAAAAGAAAGTAATTAACTAATTGATATTAAGTACATTAGAAGAATATATAATTAAATGTATTCAAAAGTATTTATATTTTAATTTTATTTGGAAAATTAATATTTTAGCAGAAATAAGAAGTTTCATACTATCAGAAAATATAACTGGCAACCTTTATGCTTTCCATATTTTAATAAGTAATTTCAGCTGTTTATGGCAATTAAATAAATAGGTAGCAGTGTCCAAAGTCTGTCTCAAAAATAGTTTTCACACTAGGTCTCAGTTCTATTCCATTGATCTACCTGCCTGTCTCTGTACTAATGCCTTGGAGCTTTTATCACTATTGCTTTATAATATCCCTTGAGGTCAGTGATGGTGATTCCCCCAGAAGTACTATTATTGTTGAGAATAGTTTTTGATATCCTGTTGTTTTTTATTATTCTAAATGAATGTGAAAATTGCTCTTTCTAACTCTATGAACAGAACAGCAATGGTTTATGGTTTAATATCAAGAATAAGCAAATGGGACCACATAAAATTTCAAAGTTTCTGCAAGGCAAATGATGCTGTCAACAGGACAAAATGGCAATCAAGAAATTGGAAAAAGATCTTTATCAATTTCATATATAATGAAGAACTCTTATCTAATATAGTCAAAGAACCCAAAAGTTAGACTCCAGATAACAAAATAAAGCTTTTTATTAAAAATGGGGTAAAGAGCTCCACAAAGAATTCTCACCTGATGAATATTGTATGGCCACCATGCACTCAAAGAAATGTTCAATATCCCCAGTCACCAGGTAAATGCAAATCAAAACAACCCTGAGATTCTACTTCACAGCAGTCAGAATGGATAAGGTAAAACTCAGGTGACAGCAGATGCTGGCAAAGATGTGTAGACAGAGGAACTGTCTCTACTGTTGGTGAGATTGTAAGCTGGTACAACCAATGTGGAAATCATTCTGCGAAATCCTCATAAAATTGGATATAGTACTACCTGAAAACCCAACTATACCACTCCTGGGCATATACCAAAAAGATGCTCCAACATACAACAAAGATATATGTTCCACTATGTTCATAACAGCCTTATTTATAATAGTCAGAAATTAGAAAGAACCCATATGTCCTTCAACAGGAATGGATACAGAAAATATGGTACATTTACACATTCGAGTAATACTCAACTATTAAATACAATGACTTCATGAAATTCTTATGCAGATGGCTGTAAATAGAAAATATCATCCTGAGTGAGGTAAACTAGTCACAAAATAACTCACACGGTATGTGCTCACTGATAAGTAGATATTAGCCCAAAAACTCAGAATACTTAAGATACAATTCTGTGACTACATGAAGCTCAAGAAGAATGACCAATGTATGGATGCTTCAGTCCTTCTTAGAAGGGGGAAGAAAGTATCCGTGGAATACTTGAAAAAAGAGTAGAGCAGAGACTAAAGGAAAATCCATCCATAGACTACCCCACCTGGGGATTGCAGAAAAGATCATTCAAAGACTGCTTTACCTGGTGATTCATCTCATATACAGCTACCAAACCTAGTCACTATTGCTGATGCCAAGAAATGCTTGCTGACAGAAGGCTGATATGAATGTCTCCTGAGAAGCTCTTTCAGAGACTGATGAATGAAGATGCAGATGCTTGTGGCTAACCATCAGACTGAGTCAGTGAATCCCAATGGAGGAGTTAAAGAATGAAATGAAGGAGTTGAATTGGTTTGCAATAACATAGGAGAACAACAATATCAAACAATCAGAACCCCAATAGTTCCCAGGGACTAAAACACCAACCAAAGAGCACACATGGGGGGATCCATGGCTCCAGCCACATATCTAGCAGAGGATGGCATTCTCTGGCATCAAAAGGAGGAGAAATCAGTGTAGGGAAATGCCAGGGTGTTAAGGTGGTAGTAGGTGTGTGGGAAGACTAGAATCCTCTCTGAAGCATGGGGTAGGGAGATAAAGGGGGGTGGCAGAAAAGGGGATAACATTTGAAATATTAACCCCTAAAATATCACATAAAAAGGATTTAAAAATGATAAACTCAGCTGTATTTTAGTCATGTAAATATGGGAGAAAATATGTATTTTTATATATTTTTAATATTTTTACTTATGCTTTTACTTTTTGATAATTTTATACAAGTACTGTATTTGTCTTTAAATATGCACTTTAGAAATATTAAAAGTAAAACATATCATATCATGGCTGAACAAGGCAATGGAATAAGAGAAAGATAAAGTATCCTACTGTTAGAAGTCCCACCAAAAACACCAATCTAATAGCCATAAAAATACTCAGAGGACCTGGGTAGACGTATTGAGGTCTTGCGCTTGTTGCTACAGTCTCTCTGAGCACACATCAGCCCTGATCATTGACTCAGTGGGCCGTCTTCTCTTGATGTCCTCAATTCCCTCTGAGTCCAACAATCTGTCCTGCTCCTTTCTCTTCCTCAGAGTTCCCCATCACTGAAGTGACTGGCCGAGTAGGGACCTCCAGTTTAGACTCTCTTTCTGCATATTGTCTGGCTATAAGTCTCTACATCAGATGACATCTGCTGCTGGAAGAAGCCTCTGCTATGATAACTTGGCAAGATCCTGACCTCTGAATATAGCAGCATATTGTTAGGCATCATTATGAATTATATCACTGATATTTTGGCCTGTCAATGTAATCATTATTTAATCTTTTATTTTAGATATGTACTCTCTCTTAAGATGGATTGTACTGTATGTATTTTGATGTTTATTTCCAAAATGAATGGCCACAACATCATCTAATAACACTTTCTATAAACACCAAACTCAGTTCCATATCCTTACACTCTGCTAACTGTGGTTCCAAAATCAGTTTTACTGCTTTAACTGTAACAATCAATCAATCAATCAATCAATTAATAAAATCATGCTAATCAACATTTCAATATCTCAGTATTTAAATTTGTTTTGGATGTAATAATACATCATTGTCTTAAAGCAACTTAAGTCTGAGAAAAAGGTGAATAGAGGAAGAGAAAAGAAAGCCCAGTTACTTTTGTGACAACTGGAGAACATTTTCTTCACAAGTTGTATGTGTGTTTACATCAAAATTTCAAGGCTGTCAAATGAGAGAACCCTCTCAATCCTCTATTTTTACAATAATGTCAAGGAAAATTACACCAGTCTAGCCCAAATAAAAACCATGCAAATAAATATAAAGACTAAAATTGGATTCACCATAATTCAAATTCCATTCTCCTAACCAAAATCTTAAGCATGCTTGTTAGCATTTTATTGGCACAATCTTCTTATCAAATACAGGAAACATAAATTCATGTTTTTCTATGGTGCTTTCCAGAAGCAGAGCAACGATATGCCCAGCAACTGGGCAGGTTCAGAATGAAGGGGACACAGTGTGCTGAAGCTGAGGGCACGACACTGGCTAGTAAGGAGCAGAATGAGGGCTAGCTTTGCATTCTAATACTAGAGTGGATTTTCTGGACAGTTTTAGCAGTGTGTAAGTTGGCAAAATGAAGAAGGTAGCAGTGGATACACGTGGAAAACACGCAGAGCCTCTTCAAAGTGCTGCTGACACTCCTTACACAAGATGGTCAACCTTTCTAAATAAATAGTAGCAACAGTGGTAAGCCAATTGCTCTTCCTTTACTGAAAGGAATTTTGGAAGCTAGTGCTTTGTGTTGAGGATAGACCAACTGAGATGCTCTTATAGAGTAAGAAAAAACTTTAGAAGCTACTTTGAAACCAGTGAGATGCACTAGACTTCAAGGTGCCTGCCAGCAAGCCTGACAACCCGATTTGATCCTTTGAACACACATAGTGAAAGGAGGGTACCTACTCCCAAAAAGTGGCCCTCCAGACCTCTAGGAATATTCTTATGTACCCACATTTCCCTCCCCCCACACACAATAAAAATAAATTTGAATTTGTATGAAGAGGTCAGTGTTTTGTTTGCTGATGTTGGGATTTTTGATATTCTTAAAGATGTACATTTGCCTGTTATTTCTGCATCCAATGTATGTGCACTGATATTAGAAGAAGAAGGAGGAAAAAAGATTTAGTTCAAACCTGTTAGGAAAGTCAGAGCACATGCTGGGGAAGCAGAGCCTTATTTACTGTTTTAATTAACTTCATAGAAATTTGTGTCTTGCTCTGTTTTGCCTAATTTTTTTTTCTTTTAAAATAGATGTGTAGTGTGTGTAACCTCTGTTTCTGCTGACTTTGTTAGAAGTCACTGTCATGTGTCTGCCTCTGGGGCATTATCGACCAGGCTGGGTTAACTAAAACCCACTTTGGCAGATGCCCAGTCTCTTTTGAGACTATGATGTAATCTTACCTGCCTTTCAAAGTGAGGATGATAAGCCAATTTTTACATGCATCCAATCTAATATAGCACTTCAGAAAGAGGTATTTGCCACCAGGACAAGCAAGATTGCATATCCTCTTGTAGGAGTAGAAGTCTTATCTGACAGTATAATATAACTTCTAAAATTGAAATTTGTAGATAAGCCCCTGGACATTGATAAAAGGTTAATAATAATGTATGGGACTAGTGTTACTTAGAGCTATAGAATATTGAATCAATGGCTACCACATCCCCCAAATTATTCCAAATAGATTTTCTTTTATTTTAATATTTATATAAATGGTAATAGTTACAAAGATCATGACCTAATAACAAAAATACAAATTTTTATAAGATAGTACTTTTCCAGCTGTCATGTATTTGAGATCAATCATTCTTAAACATGATAATATGTCAGAATAATCTGTGGGGTACAAAGAAAGAAATTCATTAGTATTATCCAAGAGTCGTCCAAAGTTCAAATCAGTGAATCTTTAAAAGATGACAGTTGATTGATTATGACATACAACAAAACAGAAACAGTGCATTTCTGACAAAGCAAATTGACTTAAAATATAAGAAATTACTTATATTTTAATTAAAGACCTACTGTATGGTGTATATTTGAGTTATTGCAAAAAAAAAATGTGATCCCCTTTTCCCTAACAACCGTTAGTTTCCTGTGGCTCCTCAGAGAGGGGTAAAGGTTTAGGGTTCTTCCCTGCCAATTTTAAGATAGAATGTTGTTGAGCAGGTCTTGAGCAGTTGTCTTTCTGGAAGCAGCTTCTCCTCTGTGATCATAGCTAACATCACCCATGTTTTATGCCTAAATTTCACCCTACTTCTTTCTGGCCCCAGATCAAACATCGTTGTTTCCACTTCTTTGCCTGTGTCCTCTTAGCCTTGGATGGGTGTCTCATTAAGGGTTGAGCACTCAAAATACTTATTATAACTTCCTTGACGAGGTTTGACTCCATGAAGACCACTGTCTATTGCAAAAGGAAGCCTGCTGCCACCTTTTTTGAAAATAAATACTTTTACTATAGAATATATCTTTTTTTAAACACTACTTTATTTTACAAAACAAAGATAAATGTACAGATTTTAAACATTTTTTGCTTAAAATTATACATTTTTTGTCAGTACTTTTTTCAGATTTTAACATAATTTTTACATAAAACTATATGAATATATTTTTTAGTCAGTACTTGATTTTTTTCAAGGTTTGATTGTATGCCTTGAAAGCTTAATAGTTACAATGAGCTAAAGTAAAACAAAATGTAACATGAAAATAGTTAAAGAATATATCTTGATGTCAGTGTCTGTCCCTTTGATCCTAGCAGTTTCTTTTTACCTCCATTTGCCTCCAGATCTGCTACATTTATGTCTCTATCTGAAAAAGTCTTATAAGAGATAACAACCAAATATGACAAAATGACATATCATAAGATAAAGCAAAACAATCAACTATATGCTGATTTAGGCAACACATGAAGAGGAAAGAAGCCCTAATAGAAATCACAAGAACAATTCATTCCTATACTTAGGAGTCCCATGAAAATACAAAGCTGGAAACTATGGTATATGCAGAGAACATCTTGGTACTTCATTTTCTGTGACTTCATATGAGCCTTGCTGGATTTATTCAGAGGGGCTTGTTCCAGTGGAGTCCTCCACTCCATTGACTATGACAATCTTTTTACCCCTTCTTCCACAGCCTTTCCGGGGCTCTAAGGATTGGAATTTGATAGAGATATCCCATTTAAGCTGTGTGTGCCAAGGTTACTCTTTCTGAGTAATGTGTACCAGTGGGTCTCTGCATCTGTTTCTGTCTGCTGCAGAAGTAAGCCTCTCTGGTGATGACTGAAAATATAGCATATAATAATAATAGCAACAGAACATTGGCAGTCATTTTACTAAATATATTTTAATATATAGTATAACTATTATATATTATATAATAATATGTTGTATATATATATATATATATATATATATATATATATATATATATATAGAGAGAGAGAGAGAGAGAGAGAGAGAGAGAGAGAGAGAGAGAGAGAGAGGCAGAGACAGACAGACAGAGATAAAGAGAGACCAAGAGAGAAAGAGAGAGAGACAGACAGAGATAAAGAGAGACCGAGAGAGAAAGAGAGAGAGAGAAAGAGAGAGAGAGAGAGGGAGAGACAGACAGCAGACATTAGATTAGTGTTCGGTTTTTGGTCACCCAAGCTGTGTTTGATATGTTTTCAACTTGTGGAATGGACCTTAATTCAAATCATATTGATCGATATTCCCAAAAGTCTGTGCCACCATTGTTCTAACATATCTTGTAGGGAGGACAGATTGTAAGTGGTCACAGGTTTTTTGGCTAGGTTGTTCATGTTCCTGCTTTTGGTGGTCAGTGGAGCATCTTCCCACAAAAGACACTAGAACACTGGGAGAAAGCTTCATGTAGGTACCAGCTCACCTTCTCCACGTTCAATTAGTTATGCGGGTATTTTCTTCCACCGTGGGGCCCTGCTGTCAGATAGTGGATAGCAACCCACTGTCTCAGTAATGGATTTGAAGATTTCCGTGCAATCCTCTTGGTAAAAAGTGCCACTACTGGAATCCAAAGATAAGCTTGTTAACAAGAGTAAGAACAGCACTAATTTATGTGGCATAAATACGAATATTTTCAAATGCACATTAAACTTGAACATTTAACAAAATGGTAACAGTCTTCCCCACAGGACCTACGAACTTCCAAGCTGTCAGCTCTTGTCAAAGTTTAAAGTTCCAGGCATAAATATCTCTTGTTGAATGGCCCTCCTTTCAATCAAAAAACAGTGTTATTAGTTTCATTACAGTCAAACCATTAATTGTGCGAATGAGTATACTCTTACATCAAAGGTTGATAAGCCTTACAGGGCTCAAAGCTAGATAAGACTGTTCATTTAGTTTTCTTTATTTTACTTCTGTCTTAGTTAGGGTTTCCTTTGCTTTTACAACATGACCAGCAGATAATTGGGGTTGGCTTAAAGGTTCAGAGGTGTAGTTCATTACCATCAAGCAGGAAGCCTGGCAGCGTCCACCACACAGGCAAGGCACTGGAGAAGAAGCTGAGAGTTCTTCATCTTGTTCTGAAGGCAAACAGGAGTTAATTGTCTCCATGAAGCTAGGAGGAGGGCCTCAAAGCCCACTCCACAAGGACAACCTTCCTGAACCCAGGCCATAACTATTGCAACAAGGCCACAGAACCTAATAGTGGCACTCCCTACACCAAACATATACACACTATCACAGGTGTGTTTTTTTCTTATTGTTGTTTTGTTTTTCCCAGGCATCAACCACTGTAAAAGCTAGCCATCAGGAAGGAACCTTCCAGATTAGTTCCAACCTGATTCCACTATGTCCTAAAACCAGGGTGTTTATTGTCTTCAATCTAGGTCTAGCATGCTACCTAAAGCACTGGAAACAATCTTTATTTTTGGTGGAAACTGTATAGGCTTCCCAAATAACAACTGGAATTTTTATTTAATAGCCCACTGTTTCAAGAATTGGCATTACTTTCTCATTCAGGGTATCCCACTTCAAACACTTTATATTGTATTTTCAATTAACATGCAAAACAGGATCCCATTTGGCTTTCTATGTATCTTAAGCCTGTCTGCCAACAGAAGCCCTCAATCCTTTCTTTCTATCATTACTTAAACCTCTCTAGTGTCAACCCACCTCCTCCACTTTCTTGACAAACAAGTTCTTCCATTCCCATTTCTCATAGGACCCCTTCACTGGTCACTCAGTCGCCTCTTCCTAGTTCCATGGTCTCTCTATATCTAAATTAAACACAAAAATCTATAATTTCAAAACTTATTCAATAAGAGAAAATATCTAGCATGTGCCTTTTGTTTTCCCCTTGTTCAATATAAATATTTCCAGTCCTGTGTTATTGTATATTTAATACTTTAGGTGAATAAAATTTAACTATATCTTTTAAAGAGGAAACGATCCATTTTTTTGTTCTCAGGAATAAAATAATGCATTTCTCTAAAAGATATTAAACACTAAGAAACCTTACTTGAACTTAGCAATTCTTCTTACTACTGTATGTAGGATTTTATTTGTTTTTCTTAAAAATTATGTCTGTCTATATATATATTTCTTATATTAGATAGATACATGATAAATAATTTGAGATCCACATATATATATACATATATAATTCTCATATGTTTGTGAAAACAAATTAAATTTTATGCCAACAGAATTTATACGTTAATTACAACAATCAAGCCATCTAATAAAGGAACCAACTCATTAAATAAAATATTTTCATAATTATTTACTTAGGTATCAAAACATCCATATATCTGATTCAAAGCCACGTGTGCCTCAATCTTCTAACAAAATTTGTTCTTGAAATATCCCATAATACTGTTTCTAAATAATGTCACCAGGTCAGTGAGGATGTTTGTCTGTTATATAATGTGTGTGTATTTTTACCATTTACATAAGATCTATGTAATGTATATTTACATGAGAAAAATATTATTGTATTTTATAACTAAAAGTTTTATGGTTACAAACCAGCTATGAGAAAGACATTCTACCATTTTGATTTGTAAAATTGTATTAGGATGATTGTTTTAAAAACTTAAAATATTAAGCCATGTGTAAACTACAGACGATTAATTGGATATTTAAAGTATAGATACAACCATGAGAGTCTGTGTAGGAGTGAGAAAAAAAATCTTGTTTTTCTTTATTTCTTTATTTAACGAACACTTTATACTAAAAAAATGTTACTAGCAGTAAGAGAATGTGACCTACCAAGAGCACTCAACAGCAAATAGGACAAGTGAAATCTCTCCCTAAAAGTGTAAATTACAGTTGCAATATGTGATAATAAGCAACTAAACACAAGGGAATAATTATACATAATTATTCCTGTTATATTTGCGCTGACAAATTTAGCTCATCATGATCTACACAGCCTTGACTCCTATTTCACAATGTTTATTGTCCCTAAATAATAAAGGTAAAATGAAATAGATCTCATGAACATTCTATGTGCAACAGAGGATGCTGTTGGATAATTAGAAACTTTTTATTCAACTATCACATATTTTCTATGAGAGAGAAGTGATTCTTCATTCTTTAAATGTGATTTTTTTCTTAGTGAAAAACTAGCTAGAGTTTTGAATGTTAGGAGTGCATTTATAACAGAACACAAGTCTGCCTAATGAGTGTTTGTGGTCAGAAAGTTTCTGCAGTATTACCTACCACACAACAGTCTTTAACCTCAAGAACCATGTCCAAGATTAATTCTCCACATTTCACGAAATAGCCACAGAGGCAATCTCTTGCCACAGTACCTGAAATCTTATTAATTGGACCCAGCTGTCATATAAAGAAATAGACAGTATCCTTCTCTTGCACAGAACTGCTAATTAAGAAGTAAAAGTGGGGCTGTAAGCCCCAGGCCAATGAGAGGAAGATTTCTCCAGAATTGTTTTGAAGGTGTTTTTTTTATCGATTTAAATTAAGAACTTGCCTGACAGAAGACCATTCTCAACATTTTCACCAAGTAAAGTTAAATGCAGAGTCAGAAAACAGCAGCAGATTTTGAACAATTTTTTTAAGCAGGCGGACGTCTGATCACTCTTTTCATTTTGTGAGCCTGTCCACTGATGGTCACTTCTGCAGCATTTACATGAAATGTGTGGATAACAGCTATCACTAAGAAGTTATGGACATTTGAGTGTATAGCACCAACCTAAACATCTTCTGAAAAATAATTTCAGATATTTTTGTGTAAGTGCCGGAACAGCTCTATACTTTTATACTGGCTGTTCAGATAGTTTTAGAGGGAGAAGAATTGTTTTAATTTTTACCATAAATTCAGTAAAAGATTCGAGCAAACTCTATTATCTTGAATAAAATACAAGACCTGTGTACATTGTGAAGTTCACTTTGCTTCTTACTCTGGTTACACTAGGTGGTATAATTCAGCAGGGAGTGAGCAGGGTTTAGTCTAAGACAGCATCTTATGGTAAAAGTTAAGAAACCCTTAAGAGCTTCCAGTTGAGTCAGTGGCTTGAAACTTTTAAAAGCTCTGTGTTCCAAGTTAGAAAACACACACACACACACACACACACACACACACACACACACACACACAAAATTGCTTTTACGAGATATCAGCACTTTTCTTTCATTGGAGCAGAGGCATGAGGAAAACATGAAACAGCAGCAGACTTTTAAGCTTTAAACAGACAGGTCTGAGTGACTGAACTGTCATTTTCCTTTGACTTCGGCCGCTAAAGAGTTCCAGAACTCCGGAGGGCCGGCTTCACTTTCATTAAGTGAAAGAGAGGTGCCCAGACATGAGTGATTGGAGCGCCTTGTGGAAGCTTCTGAGCAAGGTCAAAGCCTACATCACAACTGGAGGGAAGCTGTGGCCGTCAATGTTCTTCATTTTCAGAATTCTGCTCCTGGGGACAGCCACTGAGTCAGTTTGGGGCGATGAACAGTCTGCCTTTCGTGAAAACGTCTGCCATGACAAGTCCTTCCCCATCTCTCACGTGCGCTTCTGGGTCCTTGAGATCAAACTCTTGTCTCTGCCCACACGCTTGTACTTGGCTCACGCGTTCTATGTGGTGACAAAGGAAGAGAAGTTGAACAAGAAAGAAGAGGAGCTCAAAGTGGCCCAGACTGACAGGCTTAACGTGAAGATGCACCTGAAGCAGATTGAAATAAAAAATTCTAGTATGGGGTTGAAGAACACAGCAAGGTGAAGATGAGAGGGAGCCGACTGAGAACCTTCATCACCAGCATCCTCTTCAAACCTGCTGTTGAGGTGGCCTTTCTGCTGATCCAATGACACATCTATGGGTTCAGTTCGAGTGCCCTCTAAACCTGCAACAGGGATTCCTCTTCAAAAGCTCTGTTCTCGCCAATGCCTCCTCCAGGGTACAAGCTGGTTACTGGTGGCAGTATCTATTCCTCATGCCGCAATTACAACAAGGAAGCTAGCAAGCAAAAAAAATTACAGTGCAGAGCAAAATCGAATGGGGCAGGTTGGAAGCAACATCTCCAATTCTCACACCCAGCCGTTTGATTTCCCTGACAATAACCCAAATGCCAACATAGTTGATGCTGGACATGAACTCCAGCCATTAGCCATCATGGACTAGCGAGCTTCCAGCAGAGCCAGTAGTCGCATCAAGCAGCAGACCTCGGCCTGATGACCTGGAAATTTAAACTGAGGCTTGAGCATCAAGCTGCCAATCAACTCTGGAGGAGAAAAAGGGTGCTTGCAGAATGTGCTCCTGCTGTGTTCATTTTGATCCCAAGGAGTTGGTACTTGACAACCTCAGTAATGAGGCATAGAAAACAAAGACATTACAATACCTAGGTTCCATTGGGTTGTTTGGGACAGCTGGGGGTAACAGGTGGGAATAAGGAAGATACACATTGATAGTTAATGTAGATGATTCAAAAAACTTAAATTCTAGTAAGAGTCACAAAGGTGAACATAGATAAAGACTCACTCTCTTTGCCCCCAAACTGAATCTTAAAAATGGTTCTATATACATGAGTGAGTGGGTGATAATTTTTAAAATATTTTTGTGTTACTGAGATTCTGTGATAGAGTTGAGCAGGAATCCGAGTCCTCAACATGGCCTTTTCTGAAATAACAGGTTGTCCTACATCCCCACTAAAACATTCTGGTGTTGAAAAACTTGCAGTTTGCATATAATCTTCCCTGGCCTGACCCTCCAGATATGAATGGACCTTGTGCTACATTACTGTACATGGTTTTCAGTCTTCGCATCAATCCGAAGTTCAGACAAGGCTCAAAGGAAAAGATTGTCCATGTATTTGCATCTCAGTGGCTTTCCCCTGCCAAATCTATCTCAACTTTGTGTCTTTCATACATCATCCTCAACTAGTCCCTGACCCCACCAAATGGTTTCTATCGACACTTTTAAAACAGTCATAACATTATATTTTTTAAGTTAGCATCAGGATGGCCAGCCGTGCTCAGTATTTAACAACCACTTCTACGTGTTGGAATGCATGTGGGTAAGCCTGTGTCTTGTCATTATTGGTACAAGCAAGGGCAGTGTAAACTCATAAATATAGATTTGAATCGAAGGCACACAGTGCTCAAATTTGAACCTCTTTTGTGGAATTTTTGTTGTGTGGGCCAACATGGTGTTCACATTGTAGAATTCTTCCTCTGCAAGTAAAGCACTTTTTCCCTATTTTTTTTTTCAATGTATCCTATTATAGATACTGGTTTTCTTAATTATGATTATTTTTCTCTCTTGTTTAGAATGTAGCAGTAATTGCTATTACTGAAATGAATGATTTCCTTTCTCTGAAATGTAATCATTGATGCCTGAATGATAGAATTTTAGTACTGTAAACAGGCTTTAGTCATGAATATGAGAAACTTAAATGGGAATCGCTTAGAGTGAGCCTAAAAGTGAGCCTAAAAGAATTGTGTAGTAGCTGGTAATCTAAATTTTGTCCACCTTAACTACACATAACCCAGAACTTGTATTCTGAGTTTAACCGTCCTTTAGATTGACAAGCAACATGGATGCTCACACTAAGTTTTTTTTTTTTTTTTTTTTTTTTTTTTTTTTTTTTTTTTTTTAAATACTAAGGGGTCAAGGAGGTTTTAGCAGTTCACATGTGTAGCATTAACTAACATAATAACATGACACACATGTAACTGATTTATTTGACAGTATGCTAAAGATACATACCAGCTTCTCCAAATGGCTTTTAAAAAACTCATCACAGATGATTTAATGTTGAGTTATCATTTGTTTCCTCTTGTGTGTCAGCTAGATAAAGAGTTTTTGTACAATGAGAAACTAATTTGTTTGACATCCCATGTTAAACTACTGTCATGTTCAGCTTCATTGCATGTAATGTAAACCAAGCCCATCCAATCATGTGCTTAAGAGAGTGTTCTTTATTCAATAAAGTTTTAATTTAGTATATAATTAAAAAAAGAAATTCTCAAGAGCACCTGGCTCCTGCTGACATTTGGAGAGAAATCCAACTATAAATGCAAGATGTTTGAATTTTACAGGATGAATCCACAGTGATCAATGTGATCTAAAATATTTTAACTAGGAACAGAAGTAATCGACCCCCAGTTGGCAGGTTGGATATCACCAGGAATTGGAAGGAATCAACATGCATCACAACCAGGAATGGATTGTGACTGCTTTTATATTGATTTATTTCACATTCTGTTTTATTAATTTTACTTTATAGTATTTCACAAGTCACTCTTTGCATTACCCCCTTTGTCTCTTCAAGAAGAGGGAGCCCCCAATGGGTACCTACCCTCTCTGGCACATCAAGTCAAAGAAGGACTAAGCACATCCTTTTCCACTGAGGGCAGACAAGATAGCCCAGCTAAGGGAAAGAGATCCAAAGGCAGGCAATAGAGTCAGAGAAGATCCCACTGAAATAGTTAAACGACCCACATGAAGACCAAGTTGCTCATAGGCTACAAATATGTGGGGGGCCTAGGTTCAGACCCTGAATGCTGTTTGGTTGGTAGTTTAGTCTCTGTGAGCACTCAAGGGCCCAGATGAGTTGACTCCGTAGGTCTTCTTGTGATCTTCTTGAACTCTCTGCCTCTGTAAATCCCTCTGCCCACCCTTCCACAAGATTCCCAGAGTGCCACCTACTGTTTGGTTGTTAGTCTCTGGATATTTCCATCAGCTGCTGGATGAAGCCTCTCAGAAAGACAGTTTATGCTAGGCTTTGTAAGCGTAAGAATATCATTAATCATGTCAGGCATTGGCTTTCTCCACTGGATGAGTTCCATGCTGGGCCAGTCATTGTTCAGCTATTCTCTCAATCTCTGTTCCATCTTTATCCCTGACTATCTCATAAATAGAACAAATTGTAGTCAGAAGTTTTTGCATGTGGTTTGCTGTCCCTCTTCCTTCCTTGGAAGTCTCACCTGACTATAGGAGATGGTCACTAGAGTCTCCATCTCCCCAACTCCTCCCTAGAATCATCCCCATAGATTCTCAGGAGCCTCCACCCAGGTCTACAACTAATCCTAGTCATGTATCCCCACCAATTCCTCTTTCCTCTCTTAACATTCCCTACACCAGCTCTCCTCACACCTGATCTTCACCACATTTCCCTTCCTATTCCTATTCCCTCAATACACTTCTATTTTATTTCCCTTTTAAGTGAGAAGTTCTCCTTAGGCCCCCCTTGTTATTTTGCTCTCAGGATAATAGTATGTTTATCTTGCACTTTATGGCTAATATCTACTTGTGATTATATACCATGTGCATCTTTCTGGGTCTGAGTTACCTCACTCAAGATGCTTTCTAGTTTCGTCCATTTGCTTGCAAAATTCATGATGACTTTGGTTTTTGTTTGTTTATTTATTATAATTTTATTGAATATTTTAGGTATTTACTTTACAAATGGTTTCCCATTCCCCATCCCCTCTCCTATCCTCTGCCCCTGCTTATCTGACGATGCTCCAATTCCTACCCATCCACTCCTATCTCATTGCCCTGCCATTCTTCTACACTGGAAAAACACACCTTCACAGGACCAAGGGCCTCTCCTCCTATTGATGCTAGACAATGCCATCCTCTGCTACACATGCAGCTGAAGACATGGGTCCTTCCTTGTGTACTCATTGCTTGATGTTTTAATCCAGGGGAGCTCTGGGAATTTGGGTTGGTTGATATTGTTGTTCTTCCTATGGGAAAGGGAACCAGTGATTTCCCTACCTGGGGATCTATTTCATATGCAGCCACCATACCTAGTCACTTTTGCTGATGCAAATGAGAGCTTGTTGACAGGAGCCTGATATGGATTTCTCTTGAGAGGCTTTGCCATAGTCTTTCTGATACAGATGAGGATGCTTGCAGCTAACCATCATACTGAACACGGGACCCCAATGGAAGAATGAATGAATTAGAGGAATGAAGAAGCTGAAGTGGTTCTTAAGCTAGGATAGATAACAAAATATTCAATTTAATTGACAAAAATGTTAGATTGGGTATTAGGTGTATTTTAAACTTTATAAATTACAAAATGATAATAGTTGTTCTCATCTTATATTTGAGAGAAAAGTTTTATTCTTTTTTAATTGGACAGAAATGGTGAAATGTGTTTTTTTATTTAGGGAGGGCAGGCAAGGTAAATGGCAAGGCCTGTGATTGGACAGTGAAAAAGATAGGTAGGGACAGAGTTTTGGAAATGAGGAAATAAGTCAAGGAGCAGGGAAGTCAAGATGGAAGAGGATGAGCTTGACACATTTCCATGTGAATCCAAAGAGCCACAGGTAACTATGAATACCTTATAGGGGATGGTTTGTTATAGGGCAGTTTGTCTTATCTAGCTTGGAAGATTATATTATATCAATTGGATCTGCATTTATTGTGGGGACATTTTTGTTGAGTGACATTACTGAGATAAATCTGATCATTGAATTGCATAAAAAATTACTGGGTATAAAGAACAACAACAACAAAAAAAAAATTGCTGAAGCCTGCAAAGGAGAAGCATCAAATTACCTGAGGAAGTACACTCAAAAAGTGAAAATGTCATAACAGAAATTCAGAAGTCAGAACAGCATGGAATGATGTATTTTAAGCTCTGAATGACAATTTTCCTACTCAGAATACTTTATCAAGGGAAGCTAGTATTCATACTTGATCCTCCATAATCTAAGAAAAAGGAAATCTCTCTATGCTATGCATAAACTAAAGGAATTCTTGACTACTAAACCACTACTTTAGAAAGTACTTCAAGGAATTCTGCATACTGGAAAGAAGAAAAGACCATCCTGAGACTGTCCTACCTATGCATCCATCCCATTTGCAGACACCAAACCCCAACACCATCGATGATGCCAAGAAGTACTTGGTGGCAGCAAACTGATATACCTGTTCCCTGAGAGTCTCTTTAGGAGCCTGACCAATATAGATGCAGATGTTCAAAACCAAACATCGGACTAATCAATGGGACCCCAATAGAGGAGTCAGAAAAAGGACTGAAGAAGCTGGAGGGGTTTTAAACCCCATATGAAGAACAACATCAACCAACCAGACCCCTCAGAGCTCCCAGAGACTAAACCACCAACCACAGAGTATACATGGTAGGAATCATAGCTCCAGCTGCATATGTAGCAGAAGATGGCCTTATTGGGCATCAAGAGAGGAGAGGCACTTGGCCCTATTCAGGCTCAATGCCCCAGTGTAGAGGAATTCCTGAGTGATGATAAGTGAGTGGTTAGGTGGGTGGGTGAGTGGTTGGGTGGGCAGGGGTCTGAGTGGTTGGATGGGTTAGTGAGGAACACTCTCATGGAGGCAAGAGGAGGGGGCTCTCTTACGGGGATTACAGAGGTGAAACTGGGAAGGGGGATAACATTTAAAATGTAAGTAAAGAAAATATCCAATAAAAATAAGAAATGTTAATAAATAAAATAGCCAATTAAAAGAAAAAAGAAAAAGTAATAAAAGAAAGATAAAGCACAGTCAGAGGGTAACAGATAAAACAAAATAAAGAAAGTAAATAAATAAAGACTTCAAATTACTAAGATTATAAATAACAAAATGATGGGAATGGCAAATACATACCTGACAAAAATATCTCTGAATGTAGATTTAAATGTCTAGTCAAAAATCATAAGAATAAGGCTCCTGAGTAAAACGTTACATTTGAAGATTTATCTATGTGACCTGAACAAGAGTCAGAATAAAAGGTAGACAGATTCTGTGTTAAGACAAGTGCAGCGACCTTCAGAAATTCCCAGTATGTGTGAAAGTCAGTGCAAAGATTCACCGAAGAAGTGACAAACAAGACACTGTGCCACCCTTTATTACTACAGGGAAAACTTGAAAACCATGGTCAGCATACCACAGATAAAGTTACACAGCCATCTTTGTCATGGTATTCTTCACAATGGCTTAGTAACAGAACCATTTTGTTCATTAAGAAGTGACTAAAGTGTTGTATAATAAGGAAAGAATTGCAAATACACAGGTTTTGTTTAGCCATTAAGAAAATTAAAATATGGTATGTACAAAAAAAAACTGAGATAATTTATTAATTGAAATAAACCAGACAAAACTTTTAAAAGCAAGATGTTTCTACCCATATGCAGACTCTCTGGATTGAAATGTATGGTATATATTTTCATATGGAGAGTGTGTGTGGGTACTGGGGTTTCAGATGAGGCAGAATTCTTATAGAGCAGTGAGGGTTGAAAAACAGAGATAAGACATGTAAAATGAAAGTTGAAGTGGGAATATTTGAAAGGAAAAGTGAAATTCTTAAGGTTGATAAGAAGCTAGAAGAATGCTATATAGAAAAATTATGAATAAGAACAAAATAAAATGGTGTAAAGTATTTTACATATTTAATTACAAAGAAAAAACATTGAAGCTAAATTTAAAATTCTAAGCCTACTCATTCTTCAAAAGTAATGCCAATCATATGTTAGCCTGACTGGCAGGTAATTCAGATACCTTTTATGTGAATATTTAAAATTTTCCAAAAATAGAGAAGCAAGAATATAATTCCCCAAATAGATACCATGTGAAACTGCCTAATTTTTCCTGTAATTTATAGCCTGCTTTTCAAAAATGGAGGTGTGAGAGAAAGACATTGGGGAATGGGGTTGGCTAGACAGAAAGCACTAGGGGAGAGATGGACTGGTCAATTGGGAAACTGAGAAAGTGTGAGAGGAACAAGAAATTAGATAGAGACAGAAAGTTAAGAGAGGAAGGAGGAGAATTAAGAAAAGAGGAAAGAAAAACCATTAAAGACAGAGCAAAGTAAAATGTGCAAATAAAAGGTTTTCGTCATGCAGACTATTTTAATATTAGAAAAATTAGCTATTTAAATATCAATTCCAGTCTGATATGAATGACTCAAAATTTAAAACTATACACATATCAAAGTAAATAATATTTATATTAAAAGTAATTACAGGATTACCTGTATTTGTGTAAGGGGATCAAAATTTAAATCTGTTGTTGTCAAATACTGCACAGGGACAGGGGTACCCTGTAGAGAAAATTTAATAAAGCAACCTTGTTTCTTTAGCAAGAGATTAAACACCTTCTAGGGCCATTTGATCTGTAATGTAGACACTCTCTGCATTACAATATGATCTGGCTGGAATACAGACATACCCTTAGCACTCA
Source organism: Micromys minutus (assembly GCF_963924665.1). NCBI lineage: Eukaryota > Metazoa > Chordata > Mammalia > Rodentia > Muridae > Micromys > Micromys minutus. The sequence continues at coordinate 16,113,399 of NC_137973.1, forward strand.
TCTTTAATCCCTCACAATGAAGATAAAGTTAGTTCACAGAAGCAAAATGGCAGATTTGAAAGTGATATCTAATTGTGGGGCAGACAAGTCGATGACTCAGAGTAAGAAGATTCTACAGATGTAGTCAGAATTAGTGTCTCTCACACTCACAAAAACAGCAGAGAGAGACTATTTAAGAGCAAGGAAAGAAAGATATGGTGGGTGGTGTGTTTGCATGGCAGTTTTGCAGAACAGTCTTACAGAAACAAATTGCAGAGAGATCAAGCTAGACACAGGGAAGACAGAATGAGCCAGAGAATGAGAAAAGGCCAGAAGAATAGATCATATAGCCAAAGTTAGCATGATGCCAAGCAGAGCAATTCAGGCAGAAGCCAAGAGATGCTAGATTAAATCATTCATCTTGGAAGATTAAATAGTATGGAAAATGAACGATGCCCAGTCTATGCCTGGGGATAGTTAAAGATGAGAAAGAAATGCTCTGGGCTCAGTCCAAGCCATGTAATCGCACAGCTTGGGTATGGTTCTCATATCATCCCTTCACCTCAGAAAATAAAAGTGGCATTTTCAAACTTCACAGAAGATGAAGATGAAAGGTCGTGGGAGTCAGAAAGGTCAAGGACACCGTGCAAACACAGCCCACAGAATCAACTAAGCACGGTTCATAGAGGTTCACAGAGACGGAAGCAACAAAGGCAGGCCTTGTATGTGTATAAACCAGGAGCTCTACACAAAACTTATAGCTACATAGCCTAGTGTTCTTCTGGAACTCCAAACAATGGTAGTAGGGGGTGTCTCTGATTCTTTTGTGTAGTGGGGGAGGGGGGACTGCTGCCAATGTCTTGTTTCCCAGCTGTTTCTTGATGTGTCATTTTAAAAGGTCTGGGGCCAATTTCTCAGCAGAAGGTACAGGCAGGACTCATAGTTCTTAGGAAGAAAAGAAACAAGGAAGAAGAGAAGGGCTTTCTGCCATGATTTGGAGGAAGAGGAATGCAGCAACCATGTGAGGTCTCAGGGGAAGCTGGGTTACATGGCTTTCACTGCAGGCAAGTGACCAAGGACATTTGACAGGGCCTGTGCGGGACTAGCCACTCAAGTTTAGGGCGAGTGGGGAGACAGATGATAAGTTGGTAAGGGCACATTTTTCCAGATAAAAGTGATAGCACTTTAAAACTACATGTAATACATTTGTTTGTGTTTAAGACCTTTCCTTCCTTCGATTTTGTCATATCTAGCCATGATATGAGGGTTTGTGCCAAGTCTTACAGTATATTATTATTAAGCCATATTCAGCAGATATTGCTCATAGGCTTGCTTTTGTGTGTGTGTGTGTGTGTGTGTGTGCACTACCTGCACATTGGCACTTACTTAAGCAAAAAATAGAATGTTACCCCATGGAACTGAAATTATAAGCAGTTGTGAGCTGCCTGGGAACCAAACCTGGGTCCTCTGAAACAGCAGCAAGTGCTCTTAAGTACTGAGCCACTTCTTTAAACATTTTATGTTTTTGTTTATTCCTCCTATTAAATACATCTGATGTTTATATATCTTCAATTTGGAAGGTGTACTTTACACACAATGTGCAGCATCCCAAATACTGCTATGCTTTGAGACTTTTTAGGGAATTGTGAAGTAGAAATTTAATAGAATCAAGCAAACAAGGTCAGAGCTGCTGGGGACAGTGTTTACTATGAGAAAAAGGGATTTGTGTGGGTCTTTTTAAAAGTTAATTGGTTACTTTCTCTATACAAGGTCCCCAGTCTTTTCAACTCCTCAGGATGTGAGAGTATCACTCTTGTCCTTGAACAACTGGGTCCAGTGATGGTGTCCACACACTTGGACATAGGTTTTATTTGGTTAAACAACAAATCCAGCTGTGCAGAAGCATTTTCATGACTTTATTGCAAATATGAACACAAAAATAAGCAGATGCATCCAATAAACACTCCAGGCTACAGCAGATACTGTTTAAAATTACACACATATATATGTGTGTGTGTCCAATAATCATCATAAACAGGAATATGAATGATAAATATTAATATCTCTAAATAAGGAATAAATGAACTTGGAAAAACTGAAAATAGATCTTAAGCTCATTGTAGGCTAACTTTAAAATTATACCTGTACTTATAAAAGACATCCTCTCTATGCTATATGATTGGTTTTAAACTTTTACTCTCTCAAAAAAATAAAATAATATTGAGATACAGTCAACATAGAGAAAAATTATATGCATAAAGTTATATGGCATTGTCATTAGGGAAATTAAAGTAAAATACTTCAGTAATTGTAGTGTATTATGTGAACAATGTAATATAAACCTTATATGTAATTATCTTTATCTAAATAGCTGCAATAATGTTATAAAAATTACCATAGAGATGTGATATCATGTTTTTATATATAAACATATGTTCACTACATTTAAATAAATATATATGAATGTGATACACACACAACTGGCAGTTTTTTAAACACACTGAAATTCTACAAAGGATAGCACTGTTTATCTCTCAAATGAAAACATGTCACACACGCACACACACACACACACACACACACACACACACACACACCATTCATCATTCATTTGGCTAAGGCCCAAAGGAAAATATATTATATGTTAGATTTACAGAGATGAGTGCGTGGAGATGAAGATGCCAAACGGCCACATTGCTGTGTAGTACCAGGTTTGTAGGGAACAACCTCTTCACCTTGTTATCCTGTGGGACAAGGGACAGGGGGAGAATAATTTCCTAATTATTTAAAGACATAGCTATGCTTTCAAGCTTTATTTTAACCAAATCTCATCATTGATTTCTCACAATTGGAACTAAATGTTACTTATGCTTTATTTCCCATTTAACACTAGATATTATTTGCCAAAAGAGGTTATTACAGCAATTGAATGTGATGGTAATAACAGGTATGGTCTTATCCCAGGGTTAGATGAGGCACTTGATGCTCAGCTCTCACATTGAAAAACCAATCCAAATTAAAAAGATATTTCTTAAATGGCAGGAAGCAAAACCAACACCAGGTATTACTCTAAGGGATTACAGGGGTAGCACTGTCCCTGGAGACTGGAAGAAAGCAGGAGACTAACTTTCATGAATCTTACTGAGTATAGTGATGCATGTTGTAACTAGAAAGGAAGAAACAAAAGTGAAGCCATTCAAATGAGACTATAAAAAATAACTGCAAGTGTTTTGGCCGATGACATCATTGTCTTTAGATAAAAGTGCTGTCCACTAAAGGTTAGAACACCCCACTGGCTTATCAAATGAGTTCAGCATGGCTCCTGATGCAAAATAAAATAAGCATTTGTTTTTCTTCATTGTTATACATTAAAAAATTTAAGGACATCAAAATTAAAAATATACTTTATGAAAAAGATTGTGTGTATGTGTGTTTAGAGAGAGTGAGTAGAGAAACACACATAGTGAGAGAAAAAGATAGATGGGGCAGAACATAACTCTGTATGTCAAAATGATGATTTTCTATAAATAAGACTAAAAAGTTAAGCCTAATGACTCTGTTAATTTATTAGTAAAGAAAATGATCTTAGATCAATTGAGAGTAAATGAATGCTCACAAATATGCCAGACTTATTTCCAAAGAAACAGCAACTCAATAAAGACTGTATTTTTACCATATAGTAATGGAGCAATTGGCTATGTACAGAAAATGAGAAAAAGAAGGGAAGAAGGAAAGGAGAAAAAAGAGAGGAGAAGAAATGAGATCAAGCTTTGATCTAATGCCTACAAGAATACTAATCCCAAAAATCTAGTAAAATCAAGCAATTATTAACTTTCCTAAAATAAATCAGCGGAAATAAGTAACAATGTCTCACACCAAAATTTAACAGACAAAAATCACACTAGCATTGTAAACCTTTAGAATTTAGAACCACACAGTTAGATTTTAAGCCTGCCACCATTAATATGAACTCTAAAACTATTATTAGATAAAGTGGACAAAGGAACTTACCCAAACTGTCATTTGCTCTATGCACGTCACTGTGTAGTAAAAGGATTAGGCACATGTAGGATATGGATTATTGAAAGCTGCCTATTGAGAAAAAAATAAAATTACTTCAGATACTAGATAGAGAACTTTCAACACTTACCACTAAGTAACTATAAAACACCCATTTAAGCACTGATATTTTACAACGAAAACTCCTACATTAACAGGTTTTCTACTCAAGGACCTGTTAGGAAGATGTATATTAAAAGATCAGGAAGGCTAAAACAAAAGACGGTGTAGATATCATTGCTGTATGGGTGTGGACAATCTGGGTTATTCCAACAATTCTCGTGTGAATAGAAAATAATACAGACATGTCAATAAACACTAGACAAATTTTTATTTGGTTGTTGTTTGTGTAGTTTCATTTTTACATTCCAAATGTTTACCAACTTCCTTGCCGCCCATCCAAGAGTTCTTTACCCCATTTCCCCTCACCTTTGCCTTTGAAAGGATGCTCCCCACTTCACCCTTTCACTCAGCCACCCATCCCCAGACCATCTCCCACCCCTTTTCCTTGGGCATCAAATCTTTACAAGATTAGAAGCATCTTCTCCTACTGAGTTCAGACAAGGAAGTCCTCTGCTGTCTCTGTGCCAGTGACCACAGGACAGCCCATGCATGCTCTTTAGTTAGTGGCTTAGTCCCTGGGAATTCCCAGGGGTCCAGGCTAGTTGACATTCTTGGTCTTCCTATGAGGTTGCCATCCACTTCAATCCTTCTCCTAACTCTTCCACAGGAGTTCCTGACCTCAGTCCAGCAATTGGCTACATCTGCATCTGTCTTAGTCAGCTGCTTGTAGAGTTCCTCAGAGGACAGCCATGCTAGGCTCCTGTCTGCAAGTACAACATGGAATAGCCAAAGAGTTTGATACCTGCCAATTAGGTAAAGCCCAAGTGATGCCAGTCACTGGATGACCTGTACTTCAAAATCTGCTGCATTACATCCCTGTATTTCCTTTAGTCAGAAACAATTCTGGATCAAATTTTGAAGGTAGGTTGGTGACCCATTCCTCCACTGAGTGCCCTGTCTATATAGAGAGGTGTTCATTTCTCCACTGTTGGGCATTTAGACTAAGGATATCACCAATAAGTCCTGAGAACATCTAACATTCCAGTTCTCTGAGACTTTCTAGATGTTCCCTGACCCCCACTCTGTACAGCTACATAGCCTTTAGTTATTAAGAATGAGAACAACATGAATTTTGCGGCCAAATAGGATAGAACTAAAAATTATAATCTTAAGTGATGTATCTGAGACCCAAAAGGACATGCATGATATGTATTCACTGATAAGTGGATATTACCCCAGAATTACAGAATATACATGATACAACACACATATCATAAGAAATTTAACAAGAAGAAAAGCCCAAGTGAGGATGCTTCATTTAGAATGGGGAAAATAATTATGGGAGGCAAAGGGAAGGAGGGACCTGTGTAGGAGAGAAAGGCAATGTAAAAACTGGAGCAGGATCAAGAACAGAGGGGCAGGAGAATAAACACTAGACAACTTTTAACATAAATACATTTAATATAAAATCCAGTAATTGATGAAAATTCTCAGGTTTTAAAGATATTTTAACATGCTTAACAACGCAAAAGAAATTCAAATTAGAACAGATAGATTAGATTGACTAGAAAATAGCTCATGATCTTTATATGATTCTTTTAAAACAGTTTTTTTTTACTTTATTTTATGTGTATTCCTGTTTTTCCTGCATGTATATCTGTGTACTGTGTGCATGCCTTTTGCCCTCAGATGTCCAAGGAGTTGTCAGATAAACTGAAACTGGAGTTATAGATGCTATGAACCAGGATGTATGTTCTGGAAACCAAACCTGGGACCTCTACAAGATTAGCAAGTGCTCTTAACTACTGAGCCAAGTTTAAATTCTCTACTCACAGAATATTGATATCTGAAAATTGGACAAAATATACATACAGTTCATTTGTAATCAGGCAACCATTTATTCTGTATTAGATACAGTTCTGTTCAGTAAATATTCAGTATAAATTAAATAAAATAGTGCTTAGGGTTTTTAATCTTTTCAATTACTTTTATTTTTTACATTTCAGTTGCTGCTCTGAGCTCAGTCTGAGGGTTGGCTCAAAGCATCCACATTAGCATCATTCATTTGCAGGCTGGAACCCCCAAAGAACTAGCTTCCAGTCAGCTACTGCCTCTTGACCAGAAGTGTTGGGTTTGGTGTCTACAGACATGATGGATCCCCAGGTGGATCTGTCCCTGTTGGCTATTCCTTCAGTTTCTGTTTCCTTTTTTTGTCCCTGTTCTTTTTTGACAGAGACTTTTCTGGGTTAAAAATTTTTGATATGGGTGAGTGTCCCTATCCCTTGGCCAAGGCCATGCCTATTTACTGAAGGTGGTCTCAACAGGTTATATTTATCCCTTTTTGTACACTTTGGCTAAAGTCATCTCCATTGGGTTCTGGGAGAATCATGGTTCCCTGTGTCCAGGATCCTTCAGTGACAATCCCCAGCTCCTCATCCCCCAGCACATACTTTTGTTGGATTTCCTGAGCATCTGTACCTCTCTCACGTCTCCTGTTCCTGATACTGCTCCCCATATTTCCTTACACTCTACTCTCCCTGCCAGGTCCCCCTCTCCCTTCACCTTCCAGAATTATACTGTTTCCCCCTCACTGTGAGCCTACTGTGTGTGTTCTTTTAGTACTGGCTTACCTCACTCAGGATGATAGCTTCTTGTTCCATCCATTTGCCTAGGAATTTTATAAAGTCATTGTTTTTAATAGCTGAGTAGTACTCCATTGTGTAAAGGTACCACATTTTCTGTATTCATTCCTCTGATGAAGGGCATCTGAGTTGTTTCCAGCTTCTGGCTATTATAAATAGGCTGCTATGAACATAGTGTAGCATGTGTCCTTGTTATATGTCAGAACATCTTTTTGATATATGCTCATAAAGCATATAACTTGGTCCTCAGGTAGAACTACTTCTAATTTTCTGAGGAACTTTCACACAGATGTCCCAAGTGGTTTTTCCTGCTTGCAGTTACACCTACAATGGAGGAATGTTCCTCTTTCTCCACATCCTCGCCAGCATCTGCTGTAACCCCTGTTTAACCATTACTGCTTTTAATATGCTTTCTTTGTTCTGTGCATTTAATGTTTTGATTATTATGTGATGAGAGAATGTTCTTTCCTGGTTCAAAATATCTGATGTTCTATAGGCTTCTTGTACATTTATGGCCATCTTTTTCTTTAGGTTGGGGAAGTTTTCTGCTACAATCGTGTTGATGATGTTTTCTTCTCCTTGAACTGAGAATCTTTACTTTCATCTATTCCTGATTCTTAGGTTTGGCCTTTTTGTTGTGTCCAGAATTTCCCAGATGTTTTGGGTTAGGAGTTTATTACTTTTTTCAATATTCTTAGACCATTGTGTCAATATTGTCTAAGATGTCTTCTTCACCTGAGATTCTCTCCTCTATCTCTTGTATTCTGTTGTTGATGCTTGCATTTCTAGTTCCTGACCTCTTTTCTAGGTATTCTATTTCCATTGTTGCCTCTAATTGTGTTTTCTGTATTGTTTCTAATTCTATTTTTAGGTCTTAGACTGCTTTACTCAATTCCTTGACCTTTTTTGATTATATTTTCCTGTATTTCTCTAAGTGACTTGTTTGTGTCCTCCTTAAGGGATTCTCCATTTTTACCTGTATTTTCCTGTATTTACTTCAGGGAGTTGATAATATCTTCTTTAAAAGACTCCATATTTTTCATAAATTTTGTTCATGAGACAGAATTCTAGGTGAGCACCACATGTTTTTCATGTATTTTGTGGCTTCCTGAACTTGCTGTGGTGAGAGAATTAGCTTCTAATGGTACCATAGTATACTGGCTTCTTTTGCTTATGGTCTTGCGCTTGCGCTCTAGCCATCTGTTTATCTCTAGTGTTAACTGGCCTGAGTATCTCTGTTTGGTTCCTGCCTCCTGTGTTCCTGGGTTGCTACTTACATCTCTTGTGAGATCTGTGGCCCTGGTTGTAGAAAATCTGTTGGGAGGCCTTCAGACTGTGATTTCTGTTGCTCTGGGTGCAATAGATCTGGAAGTTCTTCATACTGTATGGTATTCATACAGACAGGCAAGTTGATAATCTTCCCCAGCAGAAGGAACCGGCCAAAATGGACGTAGACTTTGAGTAGTAGAAATGGGTCCTTAGTCCTCCAGGCTCCTCAGTGGTCTCTGCTGTTGCAGTTATTTTGGAGGGACCCTTACCTGTTGACATCAGTGCACCAGATCTCCTGGGAGGGCTTCAGTCTATGGACCCTTCAGAGGAGTACACACTTTGGTGATTTGCCCCAGTAAAGGGGCAGGCCAGATGGGAGGTAGAGTGCTTAGGCATTTGATACCAAATGAGTGCAAAAGAATCTTAAAACCTTCAGACAAATAAACTACATACGGTTTTCATGCTCAATTAATATACATATGTAGAGATGAAACTTGTACACAAATGAATAATTCAAGAATAACTAGCATTAAACTCTAAGTTGTAAGAACTGCATATCTTTTAAATAAAATTACATGGAAAATGAACTTTAAATTTTCATGAAAATATTCGTAATTATATCCCTTTAATGGAAAGATGTTTGTCAACACAAAGACCCAAGAAGTGTTAATATGCAGAGAATAAAGATTAGGTCATGATTAGCCACAAATAGGGCTAAACTCCTATTATAAGCCTTCCTCCAGAGACTCAGAGACCATCCTGATGACAGACTGGAATAATGAGACAGGGAGAAATATCATAGTCTTGTAGTCTAAATATCACACGAGATGGTTCATGAACTCTGCAAGGGACAGGTGTGTAGTAGAAGCTGTCTTTTTATCAGTTGTGTAAGGGCCTGATGTTTCTTCCTTGATATAGGGAATACTGAATTCAGCAATAACATGTAGAATTAGGGGGTGATTTGAAGGGGTTCTTTTAGGGTTTGGGGGTATCATTTTTTTATTGGTATGATTATCTATCATGAAGCAATTCCTCTCTTATTGGATGGTAAGCACAACATCCAGGGCTTGGAAAATACCTCTCCCTAGGATATTGGTGGTAGTGTTAGCTACTCGAAGGAGTATTCTCCCCATAGATCCATTGGGGGTCTTCTCATTTGTAGACCCAATTAGCAATAAGGGAATAGGAACATCCCCTTATCCCTAGGAGTCTAGGTTTAGAGATTAACTGCCAATCTTTTTTGGTTTCCTGTTTTTTAAAACTGTTTTTGTCTGTCTCAGTATCAAAAAGGCATTTGGAGGTTTTTTATCTGTTTTTATGATTATTTTTGGGTCAGAGTTTTCTGAGATATATGTTGGATACCCATGAAGAAGAAACAGTTTTCCCTTTTACTGTCAGGACTGAGGGCGGCCTTATTTTAAGTTTAAAAGTTCTAGTGGTACACTGTCTTCATCACACTAGGAGAAAATCTATTTTTCCAGTGGAAACCTGTGTGAGACCAGACTTTCTTAAGAACCTAATGGGAAAGAATTGGGGATTTCTTTTTTCCAGTGTCCTGTCTCTAAACACCTAAAGTTGATCCCTTCTCTAGTAGCTGCTAAAGCTTGAGCTACAGTTGTAACCTGATGTGATTTTCTTCCTATGTCATGGGTTGCCACAACCCATCTATCATAGTGTTCATCTTTAAGACTTTGGCAGGCAAGCCTGGACTCAGAAGTTATACCCTCTCACACGATATTTTTGAAAAAGAGGACCACAGTTCCAAGGTCAGAAATTTTTCTCTCTAAGCTCATTTTAGCTATAAAAATAAAACCAGATAGAGCTTCTCCTGACCTTTGGGGTAGAAATGGCAAGAAGGAGGCATGGTCTCATGATTCAGAGTGCAGAGTAAATCTATCCCAGGCTTGGATTGTACAAAGGTGCATATGTTCCAAATAGCCATCTGGCTTTGTTGCCTGTTGTGTTCCCAGGAAAAGGCTACCAGGCCAAAAAGTTTACCAAGTCTAAGACCTGATTGTGCCTGATTTTTTAAGCCATTCACCAATAAAAGGCCTTTCATTGTAAATAGAACGAACTGTCCAGGGAAGTTCAACAGATATCTACTCAATCTTGGGGTATGTTTAAAGTGGCTTTGTAGAAGATATTTTGTTCAGGGTGAACGATTGCAATCTTTCTTTACTGCCTGTCTAAATTCTTTTAAATCTATTGCTTGGTATGGCTATTAACTGAGTGGTATTATTTTACATGTGATTAATATTAGCTCTAAATACTTGAAATTCTACTCCCTAAAAAATATTCTAGCCTGACACACTAGAAGGCTGAGTAAAAATAAGAACAAAAGTTTTCTTCTTTCTTTCTTAGCTTTAATCAAGGTATAAGGGAGAAGAGAACTAATTCATTTTCATCCTGGTTAATAACTTCAAATAACTGAAAATAATTAAAAAGCTGAGCAACTCTCTTTATTGAAGGCCACTTATGATAAAACATAAATTTTTAATTAGAGTATTTTTTATTTATTATAAAAGTTCATAGAAATTAGTTACTCTTTAATAGAGTCCTCAGTTTTAAGAAATTATAAAAGATTATATTTTATCATTTAACATTTCTCATGAATAACAAAGCATTAAAATTTTAGGAGTATTATCATACTTATGCATTTATTAATCTACTTTGGATAAACATACCTTCATTATGCTAAAAGTAAAGAAGAATTTTCAAATTAAATATGTTTTAAATATTCATTAATAGTCTCAAGATATAATTGGTGATAAACTCTCTTATTCACACAATTATCTGCTTAATTAAGAGACCGAAGGTTTTAAATAATCTTTCAATTATCTGTATTCTTTATGCAATGCTTGGATTTTGATTACAGAGGCAGAGAGACGTACAGAGATAGTAATAGAGACAGATATAGAGATACAGATGAAAAGATAGTGAGAACCCCATTGATGAAGGAATATCCGGTGCCACATATCGAGTTTATTAATACAGTTTATCTAAACTAAACATTACATTCTAAAATGTAATGCCTCAAGGTAAAAGTCTTATCTCAGGATTATTGTGTTCAGGCAGAGGATTGTGACAAGGATTGTTTAATCAATTTAAAAATGTGGACAAAAACATATAAAAGGCTCACTTGCATTGTTTACGGCAATACCAACTAAGGAGAGAAAGCAGAATGAGAGAAATAGTGAGCAATGAAGGGGTACCAAGAGTACAACACCGCAGGAGATGGGAGCAATGAAGGGGTACTAAGGGTACAACACCACAGGAGATGGTAGGCTTGTTTTTAACTTAAAAAGTAAACAGCTATTAAAACAAACAGGAACTAAGACACACAATAACTATAAAAACAAGCAGAATTCTTCTAAAAATGGCACAGGTCATAAATTAACAGACAGTCTGTGATAAGACATAATATACAATTCCAATGTATGAAAAAGTTTTAACACATTGAGTAGATAAAGCAAGCTATATCAATAAAGTACATAAAATTTCTCAAACAACAATTTAAAACCATGAGCTGAAAAATACCCAATAAAGTCATCAACAGACTCAGCATTGAGCAAGAAATTAACCAAAGGACTTCAAGAGCTGACACAAAATATTGTATAAAAAATGTTTTAGACAGAAAGAAAGGAGGGAATGAGGAAATGTCAAAAAGAAGAAAGGAAGGAAGGAAGGGAGAGAGGAAGGAAGGAAGGAAGGAAGGAAAGAAGGATAGGTAAATGAAAGTAACCATCACAAAGCCCTGACAAAATGAAACAGAGAGAAAAGAGCAGAGTGTGATGAGCTTAGACTACACACAGCTTGGTAATAAATCAGAAAATTATGGTTCTGAAGGGTAAAGTGATCAAGAGAAGTTAATGTAAAATTCCATATGAAGCTAATCAACTTTCAAATGTAAAAGGAAATCAGCGATTCAAAAAAACATAAGTACAAAACTCCCACTTCCAAAAGCCTCCACTGTCAGAACAAGAGAAATTAACTCAGACAGAAGGAAAATAATGCAAAAAAAATAAGATTTATGACTGAAATGTAGAGTGCTAGAAATACATATAAATATGACTTCAAATGAAAACATAATTCTATTTATCTAAAACCCAAACAGAATATTATTCTTTAAGACATGATATATTAATAGTAATACCTTTATGAAATATTTAATAATATTACACAAAGGTCAGGTGTTCAAAATATACATTTGCATGATTTATATTAAACACAAAATGACATTTTGAAAATTTTAATAGTAGAACATAAAAATGAAAAAGTGAAAACCAAACTTTGAAAACAAATATAAAAATATTCTTTAACTATAATCGAACAAATTTAAAAGCTGTGACCATAAGGTCTGCCGTAAAGCTTTGGTCATAACTAAATATAATATTATATAATATATAAATATATAAATATAATATTAATTTATATAATATATGATATAATATAATATATATAATATTAATTTATAAATATATAAATATAATATTATATAATATATAATATTTTCAAATAATATAATAAATAAATATATTCTGTATCTGCATTTTGAGAAAGTAATTGAAAGAAATTTGTCCTATTAATACGAAAAGAAATTACAGTTTTGGATGAATTATATTGAATTTAAACTTAAGAAACTACAGACCAAGGGCAGACTATCCAAGCCTCATTAAGGAAGTAGACTTACGATGAAAAACATCCTATTAAAATTAAAAATTAGGGGAAAATAATACATTTTAAGAATCACAAACTACCAAAATACAATGTGAGTGAATGCCTATAACCCGATGCTTGCTCAGTAAACCTTATTGATGCATGAATTTGTACCATAACATTTGAAACGCAGATTTCTGTGTTCTTATAAAATCAGCTCAACTTTGTAGAAAGAAAGAACAACGTTTTATTAAAATTTCAAATAAATTAAATATAATGAGATATATTATAACCAACACTATAGAGCCACCTTTTCTGATAACCTGTTGAATGGGCACAAGGGTTGGGTCAGTTGTAAAGACCTCTTACAAAAGACCATAGATCAGTTCTCAGCACTCACATCAGGTTGCTCACACCCAACTATAATATCAACATTAGTATATCCAATGTATCTGGTCATTGTGGGGACCTGAGCTCACGTGCATATGCCCACACAGAAAGACACATATAAATCTATAGAAGAAACTAAAATAAGTATTCTTTCACGTTTCTGCAGTATTTTAAATATTGAACATATTTTGTTATCAATATGATCAGTTTCTTACATGTACCACCGCAATTGATGCTAATCAAGCATTTGATTAAAAGTAATATATTATTCTTATATAACATATAAAAATGCAAAGTAACTTTCTTCACAAATGTAAACCTTAAGCATGACTATTTGCAATGAAATCCACAAAAGCACAGAAAAATCCTCTTTATTCCTTTAAGAATTTTCCCCCTTTACATTTGTACTTAAATTTCTTTACCGTTGAATAAGAAGTAATTATACATTGGATAAAGTTCCTTATTAAATGATTTCAGTAGTCAATGTTTTCTTCCATTCTGTTTTTATTGTATTTAAAAAATGTTTCTTTATCTATTTGAGATTATAATTACAAAATGTTTCCATTTCCTTTCATCCTTAAAAACCCACACCTGAACCACTTCTTTTTTTGACTGACAATTTGATAATGGAGATTTTAAGCAATGCAATAAGGACTCTGAAGAATACAGGATTATTATTCTGACACGATAGGAAAATCCAACAGTATACACAAAAATGTACACACATGCAACTGGACTGATTCAATAGAATGTTCGCAAGAATACAGGTAAGTTATCTGATGACTGAATATAATGGCACTGATCAATATGAAACAAGAAATGTTTATATACTACAGTGATAAACATTACCAAACATTAACATAAGACTGTAATTTGTAGTTCTTGGAAGGAATCTGAAATGTTTAGAGTTGTATTTAATAAAATAATAAGAAAATTTCTTCAAAGTCAATACAAAATATTGAAACGAGGGAGAAAAAGAGATTTAATGATATCGTTTTTTATGGGTTAGAAGAACCAATGTTGATGTCACAGTTCTGCCAAAATTGATACATGAATTCAGTGAAACACATTAAAGGTCTGAAGGAAAATAAGAGTGAGGAAGTTACACTAAGTGATCTCAAATTGCTCTAACAGAAGACTTTGTACTGTAGTAAGGTTGGGCAGGTGATGTGGAACCAGAGTAGAAACATCAAGAATGCCATGAAACTCTCAAACCAGCATTTGGGGCAGAAAGTCAGAAGATATCAAATGGACTGGTAGGCGTGGTAAGTTAGTGACTTAGAGCACAGATTGAGCTGTGTAGAAATATTAGTGAAAATAATATTAAGCCAACGTGGGGTTCATTAAGTAGATCTACATAAGATGTTCTGTTGTTTTTTCAAATATAATGATGGCCTTTTCAACAAATATGGCAAGCAACAGTATACACTAATGTGAACCCAACAAACCACTGTGCAGTTGCTGGAAACATGACCAAATGAATTCAAAATATACTCTGACTCTAAACATAGCTAAATACAAAGCTAATCTAATCACGCAAGCGCAGTAAATGTTTAATATACTAGAGTTTGCAAAATTTTCCTAAATACAAATACCATATTACCTACCTATTTTTTTGTATCACAAAAGTGATTAAATTAAGAGAGTGGGAGACAGAGAAAGAGAGTGAAGAATAAAAAGAAAGCCATAGAGAAAGAAAAGTAAGTAAAATTTACAACTGTATATGACAATCACTAAGTATTTTATCTAACATAATACTTTTAACACAAGTAAATTTTGTAAGCAATTTAAAGCTGAGAAATTTTGACAAGTAGAAAAAGACTGTTGTCCACAAAGCTGCTGGGCACATATCCAACCAGAATAAGATTAATGTACTATGGTCTATCTTGATTAATGTATGACAAGACCACAAAGGTCAATGAAGTATGTCTAGAAACCCAACAAGCAGCTTCATTAATGTCTCTTCTCCAATCTCTGGCTGAAAAGGATGATTTCCTGATGAACCTGGCTTGCAGTTTCCTCATGACTAAGAATGTCATGATTTTTATCCCACTATATTTTAGACACTTGTACATTAGTTGTCCTTTTCTCCTCTAGTTATCCAATTTGCTATGATATTTGGCTTTCACGTATCCTTAGAATCCTGTGCTTTGTCACCGATTTTTCAATTTGTCAGTTTTGAAACAGTATCCACCATGGGTCAATATTTGGGGAAAAAAATCTCTTAATTTGTTTTCTGTGTTTTCTCTGGGTAAACAGAGGCAGAAAACACAGAGAGGAGTTTTCCAATTTGTACAGACATGCATAGCCACAGTCAACATGAGTTAGTTCTGATGATTGGCCAGGAGCATCTGTGTAAAGTCATGTTCTCATACACCCTCACTGTAAAGTTCTTTGTCTCTGGAATGGTGTCAGCTTATTCAGTTCAGTTCTAGTGGTGCTACCTCACTTCCACCTTGCTGAAGAAGACTGTATGTCTAAATTATTTGGGAAGTATAAGATGGAAAGTTAATATGTTCTCTTATTATTGTTATTTGATATTTATGTAAGCTCGCATAGACTTATAGTCAATCATATTTTATTATAACCAAATGCTTTATTCTTGCTATAGTTTTCCAGATTTGGCTACTGAAGATCTTCCATACTGACTCCTGTCACCATGTGACAATAGTCTTAATTTGTGTGCTTTTGAAATTCCTGTTGTACTTTTTCCATTCATTTGCTTTTCAGAAAATTATAATCAAATATAATTATGGCCACAAAGAAGTTATAATATACAAGGACAGTATAAAGTGATTCAGTGATTCAGTTAGATGATATATATATATATATATATATATATATATTGTCTCAAAATAAATAATATATTCTTTATAGCTCATAACAACTTTGTACCTGTTGAATGATTCTTACTTTTTTTATCCCACAATTTATGATAACCACCAGAGTTCACTATTTCTTTACTAATTACTTGGTCTATAAAAAGTAATTATTCACTATATGGACTACATATTAAAAACTGAAAAATATCACATTGAACATGCAATTGTCTGCATCTGTGTGACGTTCTAATTCCACTTCTGAAGATACACATGGAACAAAAGAATTATGTGTCACTAAAAGGTGGTAGGCTGGTAAACTTGTGCAACAGCAACATTCACAGGCCATGGAATCTCTGAGAACTTACATCTTTACAATATTATTTCTCAGAATGTTACACATGAAATATTTACACATTTTAATATATAATTTATTTATCAATATATCATAAACCTTGACCTTTTAAAAGCATTCTTATGTTCATTGAATCTGGAGCCAACTCTCAGACATTTGTGTGTTCTAGTTGTCAGCACAGCCAGGACGACACACAAGCAACCATAAATAAGGGACCTACAGTTGGCATGGATCTTTGCACTCACTCATCCTGTGTTGGTGTCTTTCTGCATGGAAAGGTGAAAATCATTGCCAAGGACAAGGGTAACTGCACCATACTGAGCTATGTTGCTTTCACTGACACAGAATGATTAATTGGGGATGCAGCCAAGAATCACGTTGCAATGAATCCCATCAACGCAGTTTTAGATGCCAAATGTCTGATTGGACATAGATTTTATGATGCTGTTGTTCAGTCTGATATGAAGCACTGGCCCTTCGTGGTGGTGAATAATGCAGGCAGGCTCAAGGTCCAAGTCAAAAACAAGGGGGAGACAATAAGTTTTTACTCAGAGGAATGTGTCCTCAATGGTTATGACAAAGATGGAAAAAATTGATGAAACTCACCTTGTAAAGACTGTTACCAATGCCAGGTTTTCAGTGCCAGCTTCCTTCAATAACTCTAGTATCAAGCAAAAAAAATGCTGGTATTATTACTGGCTTCAATGTAATTCAAATTATCAATGAACCAACTGCTACCGCTATTGCTTATGGCTTAGATAAGAAGGTTGGAGCTGAAAAGAATGTGCTGATTTTTTTAATTGGGAGGTGGCAGTTTGCTGTGTCAATCCTCACTACTGAAGATAAAATGTTTGAAGTCAAATCAACAGCTGGAGACACCCACTTAGGTGGAGAAGACTTTGACAATGGAATAGTCAACTATTTCATTTCTAAGTTTAAGAGAAAGCACAAGAAGGACATCAGTGAGAACAAGAGAGCTGACTGCCTTTCCACGTGGCCTGTGAGCAGGCCAAGAACACTCCTCCAGCTTCCAGGCCAGTATTGAGATTGAGTCACTCTATGAGGGAATTGACTTCTATACCTCTATTACCTGTGCTCAATTTGAGGAGTAAAATGTTGACTTGTTCTTTTGCACACTGGACCTTATAGAGGAGGCCCTTTGAGATGCCAAAATAGACAATTCAAAGATCCATGAAATTGGCTTGTTGGGTAGTTTTCTAAGAATCGCCAAGATTCAGAATCTTCTGCAATACTTATTCAATGGGAAAGAACTGAATAAGAGAATTAACCTCCATAAAGCTGTTGCATAGGGTGTAGATGTCCAGGCAGCCATTCTATCTGGAGACAAGTTTGAGAATTGGATGTCACTCCTCTTTATGTTGGTATTGAAACTTCTGGTGGAGTCATTACTGTCCTCATCATATGCAGTGCCACAATTCCCACCAAGCAGACACAGACTTTTACCACCTACTCTCACAACCACCCAGGTGTACTCATCCAGGTATATGAAAGTGAAAGAGCCATGACCAAGGACAACATCCACTCGGAAAGTTTGAGCTCACAGGAATACCTCAAGCATCCCATGCAGTTTCTTAGATTGAGGCTACTTTTAACATTGCTGCCAATGGCATCCTCAATGTTTTTCCATAGATAGGAGCATGGGAAAGGATAACAAGATCAGCATCACCAATAACAAGGGATGCTTGAGTAAGGAGGATATTGAGCTTGAGCGCATGATTCAAGAAGGTGAAAATGTACAAGGCTGAAAATGAGAAGTGGAGAGATAAGGTTCATCTTATACCTTCAACATGAATGCAACTGTTGATGATGAGAAACTTCAAGACAAGATCAATGAGGACAAACAAATGATTTTTCAAAATGCAGTGAAGTCATCAGCTGGTTAGATAAGAACCAGGCTACAGAGAACAAAGAATTTGAGCAGCAGCAGAAAGAACAGGATAAAGTCTGCAACCCTATCATTCCCAAACTGTACCAGAGTGCTAATGGCATGCCTAGAGAAATGCCTACTAGTTCCCTGGTGGAGGAGCTCTTCCATCTTGCAGTGCTTCTTCAGGCTCCACCATTGAAGAAATAGATTATTTCAGTCCAAGTACAGGGTATAGCATTGTTTCACAGGGACACAAAACAAGTAACAGGGAGTAATAAAACTATGTAAATTGGCAAGAAAAAAATTAAAAATATAAAAGTGTTGTCATATGCGTATTTATACCCAACTACTACATCGTTTTGGTAATTCTGAAAGTAGTATTATTTGATTTTAAATCACTTTTATTGATAAATACAGATTCACAATTGATTTTAGTTTATTCCTTCAGAGCACTTGTTCCAGAATGTATATAAAGGCTTTTTTGACAACAATTCTAAACTTAGAAAGTACCTCACATGATGTAAATAGAACAAAAGAAAAAAAATGGCATGCTACTTTGTATGATTGAAAAACAGATTGATTTATTATAAGAGAAATAAACTGTCTCATTATGACAAAGTTCCAAAAAGAAACTCCTGACCCAAAGGCTTTATATATGCTAGGTAAGCAGGATTCTACTTAAAAGTGTCTCCAATATAACACTCTTTACCTAAACCATATTGTATTCGTATGGAATGAAGCTGGACATGCTGAAACACAGCTGTAGCCCAAGCTACTAGGAAAGCTGAAGTGGAAGGGCTACCAATAAGATTTGTGTGTACTACAAGTGAATATACAGCCAGCTGTGCAACTTAGAGATCTTGTCTCAGAATGTAAAAAATGTTGCTGGACATGCACCACGAAGGGAGAGTACTTGCCTGGCATACAAGCAGGCTCACTACCTTACCCTCATCTCTATCCCACAGTTACTTATGGGCAGGATGCACATGATTCAGTGGAATTTAATACTTGTCAAATAATGCTAAAGCTCCAGTTCTAAGACTATGCAGCAAGAAAAAAAATTAAAACACACAAACAAACAAAAAATGGATAATTAGTGTTCATCTCTATCCCTCACCCTCCCAAAGGAATCCAAAAGAACTGTTCCATTATTCTTCTCCAGGGTAGCCATATCCTCACACACACCGGGAAAAGTTCTTTTAATCCTTCACCTACATATCAATGAACAAAGGCACACCTAGCATCCGCCATATTCTCAAGACTCAAAAGCATCTTCTATCTCCTCACCCACATA
The DNA here is from genome assembly GCF_963924665.1 of Micromys minutus. Lineage (NCBI taxonomy): Eukaryota > Metazoa > Chordata > Mammalia > Rodentia > Muridae > Micromys > Micromys minutus. The sequence continues at coordinate 16,132,813 of NC_137973.1, forward strand.
CCAGTGAGTATAGGAGGTGTATATTTGGCCGACATAGTGCAGTACTGAGAGGAATGTATAACTGGCTTTCCTTTTGTTTCTCAGTCTTCTCTCTATAGAATTCATATCAATGTTTTCTAAGTTGTCTGTTACCTAGCACACCCCTCTTCTCATGAGCCTCCGTAAACACTTGTTCCTCTATTTCCCTACCCATATAACAGTGAACAAAGGCACAGTTGGTATAAGTCATGTCCACAACTCATGGTACCTAAGTTACATAATATAGTAGGTAGTTGGCAATTAATTCCAACTTATAAGCCAGTGGTATACCAGTCCACCACCTGATGCTATAATAGGGTAGATATTTACAATGGCAGCACTGACATCTTTAAAACTTAAACATTATGGTTCAGTAGGCATGTATTTACCATGATTATGGTTATATATTACCATGCGATTACATGATTTCAAGAAGATTTTGATGAGCTTTGCAAGAGTAGAATATTTATGCGAGGTTTTTTTAGGACAAGTGATGGTGACATATGTGGCAAGAGAGAATAGGTGTGGGAGTAAGCTAAAGGTTGCTCTAAAATTCTGACAGATCAATACTCTGTACTCTAATTAATTTGGGGAAAACATTCATGGGATGCACAATCTAGGCAATAAGGCATTTATTTTGCTGCCCACAGAAAAAAGACATCTCCATTACTGTTGTTCAGGGTGGTATCCACTGGTAGCACTCGCTGGGAGATGTACTACCTAGACATGACATCCATCTAGGTGGCCAAATCACAAGACTATTTTGGAGAGATGACCCATTTAGCTCTTTTGTTAGAGAATCAGTCTGTAACCAGTATGTATTTATTATAACTTATGTATACTACTAGGTGGATGATCATATAAAGATTAGTATAGATTGTGTATTCAAATCAAGATATCCTCCATGATCACATTTTTTACTTCGAATACACATGTACTTAGAGAAGGACTGACAATAAAGATGGAATTGTAGGGCTAACCTCCTAAAGTTGATACCTGGTATATATAGTAAATAGAAGACCCTAGCTTGGAATTCTTAACAATAATTAACAGAGAGAATGCTTCTTCCAGCAGGGAGGTGAACTCAGAGTTAGTTCTAACACCAAGACATCTGAAAGTAAAAAATTCTCTGGACACTTTCATACTGGCCAGCATGTATAGGAGGGGTGAAATATATTGTGTAATTCTAGGACATGTTTTCTTTTTTATTTTTAAAGGCGTATAAGTCCTTTTAGTCATTAACCATATCCAAATGATGTGAGCATGGGGCATTGGTACAGCAGACTCATCATAAATTATTCCATGACCCAGGAAACATCTGGTAGAAGAATTAGCAGACTTAGCATTCTGTTCTACATTTGGCAATCACTGAAGAAAGAACAATGACAGTTGGCCACTTCATTAAGTTTAAACTCAAGTTAAATGCATATTTACATACAGCTTTAATAAACTTGAACATTGAAGTCAATGTTCTTCTTTCCCATGTTGTACTGCCCATGTACATAGTCATTTGCAGCATCTTGCTTCTCTGTGATGAGCTCCTCAGGGCAGAAGAGCTGAGAGTAAGTACTAATGTGTATGAAATCAGATAAACAGACCCAGCTACCCATCACTTACAACCTTCACATGCCTGGTTACATTTCAGGGCTTGAAAAACACAAGCTGAATATGTAACCAGTGCAGAAAGCTAGCAGACCACAGCTTCTGGCACACTTAACAGGGACCATGGATTCAAGGTCTACAAAAGTTGACAAGAATACATGCCTTGTTAAGTATTGCTGAAGGAGCCATATGCCACCACAATGATTTTGTCACTTAGCATCTGGCTATCTGGCAGACAGCCGTAATCTAAGTTATAGAGTTCCCATGTGTCTTTGCCAATCCGGATGCTGACCTAACCAAGAAGAACAGAGATATACCCTCACTGTGGGCAAGACTAAAAATAAAGTCTAAGTCAAATTATGTGAGACAAAACACACATGAATCTTAATGCTAAGAAATTTCTTCCGTAACTGGTAGAGCATATGTCAGGCTCATTCCCTAGCATTTTTAAAATTAAAAACTTAAAATAAACTAGTTTCATGTGAGTGACTATTTTCTTCTAGTCTTCCTTTAAATAGATGTGGATTCTTTTCATAGCTTAAAGAGTACAAGGCACAGCTGCTTCTTTAGAAGACATAAGTAAGTAGGCCATTCATCCTCCAACTCTGGATGCTCCAGAATCACACTTTTGACTGTCTGTCAGATACTAAACACCTCATAGCACAAGAAGCATGTGGCCAGAACACTGCACAAAGTATACTAGGCTACAGAAAAACCTCCACAGAACGTGATAGAAGAACAATAGTGGTAGAATGTGTCTTGAACCTGGTTATGTAGAGGCTGTGAGTAATTGCTTCTAGCCAGAACTATGGGACACTCACCAGTATTCACACTTCAGCCATGGTGCAGCAAAAGATCACCAGTGCTCACATCCATTCCTACATTCTTATTCGTTGATAGTGGCTACTTTCACAGGAATTCCTAATGAAAGAGATTAATGTAGGTGACCTCCTTAATGAGAGGTTAATTATCTTAAAAGAGTAGGGCTGTGCTGTGGTGTGTTATACTGTTAAGGACCTCCACTTCTACAGAACTCTTACTGCTTTTCATCAAAAGTTAAAGAGAGAGAGAGAGAGAGAGAGAGAGAGAGAGAGAGAGAGAGAGAGAGAGAGAGAGAAAGAGAGTTGTCTCTTGATTCAACTTGGTAAGGAAATACTTGTCTAGCATGTGGCAGGCCCTGGGTTCAGACTCCAGAAAAGAGGGAGCAGGAGTGGAAAAGTGGGGGATAAAGGAAGGAATAAGAGGAAGAATGACACATGGTTCTATGAAAGAGAAAAAGAGACAGAGAACAGGGAAGAATTGGAGAGTGAGTGGGAAAGAGAGAAGAGGGGAAAGAAGAAGAGACAGAAGAAAGAAGACAAGAGAATGGACAGAAGATGGGGAAGAAGGAACATTGATAACACTGAAGGGGGATCATCTTTTATTTTGGTTCTCAATGCCATTAGCTCTCTTCGTGTATGCTGTAGAATCCCAGCCCTCTGAATTTAGAGACACGAGTGTCTTTCCAACTCCTTTCAATGGTAACACAAATGTCACCTTCTCACCAGTGTGGCCAAAATTTAGATGAAGGTAACAGATCAATCATAGTCTGGTATACAAGCTAAACATTTTAACAGGCTGAAGCATTGGGACTCCAGCAGCTTCTTAACACATAAAGGTAGGCAGACATAAGTGTCCAGGCTGTTGTGACCTTTCTGGGCAGAGGACATCAGCCTAGTTTTCTAGAAAGACAGAGAGCTCTGTTCTGAGACCCTGTACAGAAGTACTCAGGAGACTGGTATATCTGCCCCTGCAGAATGAGTATGCACTGCCATTGTAAAGGTCAGCAGCAGGAAGCTTCAGGCCCTTGCAGAAGTAAACACAGACTTGTAGTGTAGACTTATTCAATAGGCTTGCTTTAATCTGGGCAAATATTGGCATTCCAGATCCATATAGCTTTAAGATGAGATATCTTAAGTGCAGAAACTGCATTCAGAATAGTCCTGCTGACTAGTATCATGTTGCTACAGTTGGTCTGTAAGTTTGCCTTTCCTTTCTTTCACTAGAAAACTGGCCTTGGTTGAAGATAGTTCCATAAAAAATATAAATAGTAGCATTTTTCTTACTAAATGTTTTCTAGGTTCTAAAATTTATTTCTATATTTTCTTTTTGCTATTGCTATTTGAGACAGGATTTTGTTATGAACTTTAATCTGGTTCTGAATCCACAAATGACCTTCCTGATTCAGCCTTTTTTTTCCTTTTTTCTGTCTCTTACAATTTTATTTTTTAAAAAAGGGATAGGTATACATATTTTAAAGGCATTTTGGCATAGCGCTATATGAATACTTTTGTCAGTACTTAATTCTTTTAGAGGTTTGATAGCATTCATTGAAATTCCACTAATTACCATAAGCATAAAGTGCATGAAGGACAGGACATAACATGGAAACAGTTTTCTTGGTGAGTATAGATTAAGCATAATGATCTTTAAATAACAAAAGTTGCCACAAGGCTATATTCTTAGCTCTTGGGTTATTAATGGTTTAAGGTCCAGGTGTACCACCTTCTGAGAGGGTGCTATATACTTATTTTTTTCCTAAGAAGGGCTGAGGCTTTCACTTTTTGGCCTTTGTTTTTCTTGAGCTTCTTATGGCCTGTGAGTTGTTTCTGGGGGTATTCAGAGCTTTCTGAGGCTAGTTTCCAAATATTAGTGATTGCATATTGTCTGTTCTTCTGTGCCTGGGTTACCTCACTAAGGATGATATTTTCTAGATGCATTCATTTTCCTAGAAATTTCATAAAGTCATTGTTTCTAATAGCTGAGTAGTTCTCCATTGTGTAAATATACCACAATTTTTGTATCCATTCATCTACTGAAGGACATCTGGGTTCTTTCCAGCTCTGGTTATTATAAACAGGGCTGCTATGAACATTGTAGTGCATGTGTTCTTACTGTATGTTGGAGCATATCCAGAGTATATGCCCAGAAGTGGAATAACTGGATCTTCAGGTAGGACTATGTCCAATTTTCTGAGGAACCGCCAGACTGATTTACAGAGTGGTTATACCAGCTTACAACCCCACCAACAGTCGAGGAGTGTTTTTATCTGACTTGCTAACAGAATTTTTTTCTTCACCGACTAACTGTGCAATTCGGATCCTGCAGCTGTCTATAGGTAGAGGTGGTACTGGGAAACTGAGTTTGAGTGTTTCCATTTGGTAAGCATCAAAATTAACTTCAGTTGTCAATGTGGTACACCAAGAAAGAGGATATAAGTTCAGAAATTGCTGCCACAAGACTGAACTCTGCTGACATCTGTGGGGTACTTTTTCTATTCATGTACGAGGTAAAGTAGGTATCAGCCCACAATGAATGGTGCTATCCCTAAGAAGACAAGCCTCTGATGAATAAGAAGATTATCTGTGAGCCTGAAGGCAATTCTATAGGTAGCATTTGTCCATTGTTTTAGTTCATGCCTCCATATTCCCATTTTGAGCTTCTGCCTTGACTTCCTTCAGTGATGGACTAAGTAACATTGAAGCCAAAATAAATTCTTTCCTGTCCAGAAGGCTTTTTGGTCATTGTATTTATCACAACAGAGAAGCAAACTAGTACAATCAACATTCTGTAGATTTCATATTGTGAAGATAAAAATTTTGGCCTCAATGTTAGTTAAGGCATTGCACATTCATTTTATAGCAGTTAATTATCATGGCAAAGTCTCAGAATTTATCTAGGCATCATGCAGCGAAATCCACAGCATACAGCAATGTAAGCTGTCAACTCTTTGAATAAGACTTCCAGAAGGGAATATTTATCCAAATAGCTTTCTATACATTCAGTATGTATATAGATAATTTTGTCTTAATTTCTCTGTTTCTTTTCTTTCCTCTTAACTTCCCCTAACTTCTTGGTTCACTTTCAAATTTTATGACATAATTTTTCATTAAATACATTTAATAACATTTGTGTGCAAGTGGTGTTTATAAAACTAACCTGGTAGATTATTATTATATTTCTTGAATGCATGTTTTCATGACTGACCAGTTGTTATACTATTCCCTGCAGATAACTATTTCTTGTTTCTCAGCATTCCTTGGCCACCGGTTGTAGATGTTGCTGTACTGAGACACAATCTGTCTTACTTTCCCCTAATATAACATGTTGTACATGTGTTGTATATTGGCTATAACTGACCAGATAGTACTAACATTTATATAAATGAAAACATCCGGTTTACAGTGATACTTGCTTTTAGCAGAGATGCTAAAACAAGAACATGAATCTACCACGTTAGTGTCATTTAACATAGGTCATTCCCATAGAATCCTCCAAGTTATGTAAATGCATCAAATCTTTATAGAGCACCTTTCTCATGCTTTTAGGTTTTTGGAGTAAGCTTTGCACACAATGAGCTTGGCTTCTTTTATTTTTCAGAGTATGCATGAGTACCTCATTAGGTTCTGGAATCTCAGCAGCCCATAGCCACTCATCACAATCAAAGGCACCAGTACATGGTTATACTAGAGGTTTTTTATATGTCTTGTTGTAATTATTTTTGTTCCTTCAATCCTTCCTTCCTTCATTCTTTCCTTCTTTTTTTCATTTTACCTGACTGCATCTATCCTGACCACAGTTTCTTTCTCCTTCCAATGTATGCCTCTGCCTCCCACCTTTCCACCCCACCCTCCAACCCTGCTCCTTATTACTCCTACATTCTTCTTAATAACGGACAAGGACTCCCATGAAGACCAACCAGCCATAGCATACTAAATTGCAGTAATACAGGCAGCTCCTCTCCTATTAAGAAAGCACTAAGGGACCCAGGAAGAGGAGGAAAAGTTCCCAAAGGCAGGCAATGGAGTCAGAGACAGCACTTGCTCCCAATGTTAAGGGTCCTACTTGAAGACCAAGCTCCACAACTGTAACATTAGTGCAAAAGGCCTGTGTCAGCCTTGGTTGGCTGTGCATCTCTGTTTCTGTTTCTATCAGTTGCTGGGTGAAGCTTCTCTGATGATAATTGTAATAGGCACTTATATGAGTATAGGAGAATTTTATTCAATTGACTTTTTTTTGCCAGTTGTATTTGGTTCTATCCTATGTCTCTGTTTTATTGGGCCTCTAGTTCCTGTGCCTCCAGGAAGTGAGCAGGGGTAAGTTCCTTCTCATGCCATGTGTATCAAGCTGGACCTCTTGCAAAATTACTGTGCCACTTTTACCCCAGCGCATCTTTTAGGCAGAAAAATTTGTAAGTTGAAGGTTTGGGACCTGGGTCGATGTACTAAATGTTCCTCTACTAAAAGTCTTGCCTGCTTACAGGAGATGGCTGGTTCAGACCCCATATCCTCCAATGGCTAGGACTCTTAGCTAAGGTCATCCTCATCAGTTCCTGGGAGTTTTCAATGTATTGAGTTTCTAACTTGTCATATCAATTCCTCAGAAGGACATTTTATTTATTGAAATACATTTTCCAATGGTGGGGCATAAATATGAAAATTATTTGGGTAAACTTCATGAAACATGCTTACATAGTTAAAGTAGAATTGGTTCAGAAAAACCCATTAAAATTTCTTCCAAAATTTCAAACCAATCTTGTGTTGTTCCAAGCAACAAAAGCCATATCCTGAAATATCCTTAGCAGCATTTGAAGATGTCATCGGTTGGAATTTTATCCAGTTTCACTATGCAGTCACATTCTTTGTTATGAGTTGAAATTCTCTCAGATTATGATTCTGCACATTTTGTTATACATTTTCTTCCTTTTGTGCATCGTTCTTGATGAGATTTTCTTTCATACTAACATTCTCTTTAGCTAACCACTAATTGAGATATTTTGTTTTGGACTATTGAGCTTAAGGACTCTTTGTCCATGTGAATATTTCTCTAGACTTTCTTAGTGAATAATTGGATGACATTCATATCTTCTCCACCTAATTTATACTTCTGCAAAGTTTGAGATACCAAGAGAATACTGAATATATTACCATAACATTCCCTAGTCATCTGAAGGTTACAGTGTTTACAAACAAAGTCCTTTTTACACAACGTAAGTCAAATGTGTAATTCAGTTTCTTAACCCACCATTTAAGCATAGGCTTTCTCCTAACTTCCGTTCACTAGCTTTGTTCTAATGGTTTCCTACCATACTCTTTCAACTTTCTGTTCTATTTGTAAAAGAAAATTAATATGCCTTCCTTGGTCAAATAATTTAAGGCTGAATTGAGTTTAGCATAATACCTTACACTTGTATACACATATGCATACACACAAACACACACATCTCAGAAACATCTTATCTTATTATGGTTTGTTTTTAAAATATAAAAATTTTAAAACAGAAAAAGGTTTACTAAATTTATCATGAACTTTCTGTAAGTTATAAGTTCATATTTATTCTAAAATGTTTACCTATTTCTTTTGGCATTAGACTCCTGGTTTAACAGCCTTTTATCCTCTTCTTCCATTATTTAAAAATTAATGTATTTTACTGAGAGTCCTGTAAATCAGCATAGAAAACATAGGAATTAAGCATACACATACCTATGCTTTAAAATAGTGTTATTTATCATTCCTATTCTTAGGACATATTAGGTGAAGAAGGAAGAAAATGCCCACAGGCAGCTGAAACGGTAATATGTATTGATCTTTATGTTAGTAATCTTCCAGTTACTGGAAAAACTTAGGCAACTCACTGTTTTACTAATGAGCTTTCTATTGCTATTAAAACAGCTTGAGACAAACAGCTTTAAAAAAGAAGCATTTATTTGGAATAAAGTTTTAGAACTTTCAGCTGATTGACCAACTTCCCTGTGGGTAAGGAGAAGTCGTAAACAGTAGGATAACAGGCAGAGAGGAGAAGCTGCTCATGGCACCAAGGATAGAGATTGAGGTTGGATTCTAAACATGCCCTTTAAGGACATGCTGAAGATGGCCTAACTTCTCTTTGCTAGGTCCAAGTTCTTCAACTTTTTAAAACTATTTCCTACTAACTTAGTAGACTCTGTGCAATATTTACTCAAAATAAAGCAATATGGATTGTTTTTATTGTAACCAAATATATAATTATTGAAAAACAAATAATTTGAACAAAATACATTATTCCAGTGAATTCTTTTAAACTGTGTCATAAAGTATAGCTCTGACTTACTAAGTAATGAAACAACTAGCTTTATTTATCATTTCTAATCTTACTTTATATTTTAACATAATTAATATTTTATACTTATACCAATAAGTGAAAACAATAAGTAATCATAAAAGTAGTTATATTTCATAAATTTGAAATATTACTGTCATCAAATATATCCAAATTATTGGCCAAGACTTATCTCAGTAAAGACATGTTTATTTTAAACCGCAAAGAACTTATTTTTGATAAGTTCTCAGAAGGTTGCCCCAGATGATGTGAAAATCACTACATAGACCAGACTGGCCTTATACTCACAGGTTTCTCCTGCCAGAGTCTTATTTATTGATGTTAATGCCACCATTAAAGATTCCAAAAATGTTTTTACTTCATCTTTAGTAGTTTTCCTACGCAAGTAAATTTGCAACATTCTCTATAATTACAACCTTTACCTAAACCATGATACATTAATTAATGATATATGACCTTCTTGTAAAAAGTAAAAATAAAAACAAATACAAAACGACAACACATTCATGTCAACAACACATATGTACGTATTTTAAGGAATAAAGTTATCCCTGCTGGTTCATGTTTGTAATTTTAACATTCATAAGTTAAAGGTAATAGATTAAAACCTCAAGGTCAAAAAATCTGTATCTTGTGTGAGGCTAATCTGAGCTACAGTATTGAGACCCTCTCTAAAACACACACATATACCACCAGCAGCAGTAGCAGCACCATCACCACCACCACCACCACCAGTACCACCACTGCCTCTGCTGCCATACCACCAACAACCTCATCAACAAAACCAAGTCCAACAACAAAGAGAAACAAAGCAAGCAACAAACAAATAAATTAAAAACAACAACAAAAAAGAGCTGAAGATATAGGTCACTGGGGGAAGATATGTTTACAATATTAAAGGCTGGGATTCCATCTCCAGCCTGCCTGACTCCTCCCACAATGATTAAATATTGTAATGTGTGGATGGGAAAAACTTTTAACCAGCAAGAAGCATCACATAATAATTTTAGTCTTGCATAATAAAGTTGTAATTATTATATTGTAGTATATACACAAAGACATGTTCAACACAAAATATTTAAAATGCAGTGATAGCTGTTATGAAGAAAAAGATTGTAACCCAAGCACAAGAGTGAAGGCTCAAACATAACATTCTGAATATTAAGAAAACTGTAGTGCTTAAACTGAAAGGTGATTGAATTGGCTTGTCTTTAAATTCTTTGCTTCTATATCACAAATTATGTAACAGTTTCATTTAAAACTGTTAACACTTAAAATATCCCAAAATACATCGATGTAGATTATATTTATGTGAAAAACTCCTTGAATGCTACATACAAATACATATGACATAGACTCGATCTTTGAAATCATTTAAGAAGTGGAATGAGAAAACCAAATTCACTATCTCAAATAAACTCTGAATATATACCTCTCTTTCCCTTCAAGATCTTATCTAGATCTTTCCAAGAAACTTTTAACTTCTAGAAAGATTTGTTAAAAGGCTTCCTCTGGAAATATTCCCCATGAATTTCAAACCTCTCAGCAAGTTATCTTCTATGTCTCATGAGTCTTGCCAGAATTTAAAGCCGTTTCTTTTATTACCATTAAGTATATATAATTAAGGTAAAATCTCTTTATAAAACAACCTAACATGGGTATGCAAAAATGCACTCAATATGCTGAATTGCTCAATCATTTATGTCATTTATACAATAAAATCAAACTCTTCAAGCATCGCAAGAAATCTACCTAACAAAATTTAATCTCAGTTACTTGCTACTTGAAAGCAATGTAGAGTTTTCATAAGGCCAGACAAAGCTTCAGTGAAGTTCACAGACAGCTAACTTTCGTAAGTGAAATCCTTAGCCTCTTTGAACTAAAGCTTATGATGCTTTTTGTCCTCATGAAAGCATATTTAACTCAAAGAGGGAAAACTGTGGCTTTATTAATTACAATAGTTTATAAACTCCATAATAACAGTCAATTTACAGATGAAAGTAAAGATTATCTTTGAACACAAAGCACTGGTAACCTTCTCCAACACGGGCAAAGTAAATTGAGATATCTTAATTTGCAGAGATCAGGGAATATCTGCAAAAGCAAAGAATCAATATATCAGAAACATCAGACAAGTTAAACAATCCTTAAAATAATAACTTGTGAACATCAGAATTGCATGATCATGATAATGTTTTAAAACTCAGTATGGTTTAAACTAAATAAAGACATCTTCAGATTTTGACACAGTTCCTAAACAGGTTCACCCACAGTCCTCTCCCCTTCTAGAAAGACGTTATACTCCAAAGCATTTGCTTAGGAGGAAGATTCATCAAGTATATAGACATGAAAATGGAAAATTCTGCACTGTGTTGTCATACACCTTTAATCCCTGAACTTTTGAGGTAGAAGCAGGTGAATCTCTGGGTTTGAGACCAGGCTGGTCTGCAGAACAAGTTGCAGGACAGGTGGAACTACACAGAGAAACCCTGTTTTTTTTTTTTTTTGGTTTTTTGTTTTTTTCTTTTTGTTTTTTTAAAGAACAAACAAAACAAAAAACAGAAAATAATGTCTGTTAGACCTGAATTCCCAAACGTGATCAATAACATGTCAGAATCACTCTTGATTTCCTTCTGTCATTTTCTGTTCATCTAGCATCAAAGTCTCCCTGAGATTAAAAATATAGCACCCTGTAGAGTACTGAGTGGGGTCTAGAGATGAAACTCAGTAAAGCAGCTTTACTTTGCATGTTCAAGGCCCTGGGTCTCGTCTCTATCCCAGAGGTAGACACATACAGAATGAACTATTGATAAGACTAGACTTTAAGTGAAAAATAAAGAATGTGTGTGGGTATTTAAATTCATACCTTTGGTAATATTGAATTCCCAAACAGTTGGATAAAACATAGGCACTTGCTTTATTATTTCTTCCTGGTTCTGAGTCTTGCTTTAGGAAAACTAAGCTAGATGATTCTCTCAATGTGTCTACTTCCTACAGGCATGGGGAGGTGGTAGAATAAATTTACTCTGTGTCCAAAGACTTGCTGTGTTAGGCTACCTGTTCAGCTCAGCAGATGGCACTTGTTCTGTGCTCACCTGGGTAGCACAGCCTTATTACATTCATATATGTTTTTATTATATTATCTGCCTTCTTTAGAGTACGGCCAATATACTCTAAGAAAAACACTACAAATAAACATTTTTATAAAATCTGAAAGATGCTTTAGTTTGTGAGATATCTGGAACGAATAAATGTCTAATTTACTGACAGAAAAAGTATCAAATTTGACATACTAAAACAAACCTTCACATGAAAATTTTGGAAGTTCCTGTAAAATAATTCTTATTGTTCACCTTATATGATGCAAAATCACTCCATGTATTTCATAGTTTTTCCTTTCAAACCAGTCAGCATTTTGATCTAATGAGAGAGGAGGTCTTTAGTTTATTTTTGCTGGATTCTACCAACAAAATTGTTATATACTAAAAGAATGAGCGACACTTTAAAGTAGAAATAAGTGTTGATTTGTAATCCTTTCCTAAAGCAGTCTAAGTCTCACCCAGTCATTTATCAGATACAGTTTCCAGCCCATAATCCCACTGCCTGAATCAAGTTTAAGCTGAGATGAGCCTGCTGGTTGCTGCTTATTAAGAAGTTTCTTTGGGGAGATTCTTTTCAGCTCAAGGATTGAGGACTAAAGCAATGAAGCATTTCTCCTTCATCAACCCAATTTACTGTACTGCCAGCCCATAACCTCAGCAGACTTGCTGTGGTTGTCTGTTTCAGATGCAATACCCTGATACCAGCTGGCCCATGCATGGCCATTTGCTAGTTCATTTCTAGTTATACAAAGTATTTTAGCACCTTTCTTAAGTCTTTATTCCCCTAATACTGTTGATACTTCTGCTGACCTCTCTTGTAGCCAAAGATAGCTTCAATAAACAAATGATGGACTCACATTTCTAATTCTGAAATTTCCAGGAACAAAAATTAATTCTATTTCCAATGTGTAAACAAATCATTCCCAAAATAAAAACAAGGCACAATGACTATTTTTCTGTGGCTGGTCAAACATCTAAAGGCTAGGTGAGATTAGCTAGGTGGTCCTTGACTCCATCTCCCAAAGCTTTTATGGTTAGATAGAGGCTGGGTTTTGGCTTCAACACAAATCTTTCTTCAAGAGAATGACAGTGATCATGCTTAGCATCCAGGAACCTTTTCAGCTATTCTGACTTCTACAGGACCTCATTAGATAACATGTAGATTCTCAGGTTTGGTATTTCTGTTTACATTAGTGCTTCTGGAAGCCCCTGGGTGGATATTCTACCAGAGACAACTGTTTACCACTGTCAAAAATCTATCCAGATAGGAGGAAACAGCTTCTTCCTCTGAATAGAAGAATGTGAAAGGTCATGGGACCACTTTAAAAATCACATTAAAATTTCCAATCATAAGATTTAAACTAAAGATCAACCAGTAAAACATCCTCCCATATTCCATCCTTATATCACAAAGCAAGTTTGTGGTCATTGGAAAAACAAAAATTAAGAAACTTAAGTTTAAAATGTATATTGTGGAAACACACAGTGAAGGAGAGATAATTTTTTAACACAAAGATAAAAAAGGCAGAATGGGATTTACTGTTTGCACCATGAAGGAATATGCATGCTCAAGAAGATACATGTATCTAATTAAATATCATATAGGGCATACATATATTAAAAAAGGTATGGGTTTTTTTATTATTAACTTTACTTGATTTGGTGATTAAATTTTGAAAGCTGGACACTTATCTGATTTGCAATTAAAATTTGATGCTTCCTCCAATAACAAATGTGGATTTATAATAAAAAGCAGAGCAGCATACCTGTTGCTTGTGTCATCAGTGAGAATAAGATGTTCATACTGCATGTGTGGCACATATTTTAAACCAATTGTATTCAGAAATTAATTAAAAATTATGGTATGTACTGCACTTCAAGCTAATGCTCTTGCATGCAATACCAGTGGGAAATATGTTATTTGCAACCTGTAAACAAAGATCAGCAATTAAGAGCACTGGTTTCTCTTCCAAACTATCTAGGCTTGAATCCCATCATTCACATTGTAGTACAGAACCTTCTGTAGCAAGGGATCTATGAAATCCAGAGCGACTCCTTTTTGGACTCCTGGGGTTCTGGGCACCCAATTGACACACAAATATACAGGCAGTCCAAATACACATGTACAGTAAACATTTTATTTTACATTAAATTTAATAAATAATAAAATAACAATAAGCAATGTTATTTTACATCTCATCTTGCAAATTTGTATAAATATATTTAAATTTAAATAAATGTGTCTTCATGAATTGCAGATCTTCACTGTGAGGAGGGAAAGAATATCTCGGAGAAACCCCTGAGTGCTATTCAGGCTTTGTTTCTTACATGATGCTGATGAAGCATCTACATATACTCATGAGAAATAAAACATACTTTAGCTTAAGGATTTGTGAATAATTTTGTATATATATTATAAATATACATAATATGAATATACTCCTAGGTTATATAAATATGCTATAAATTCTGTGGAAATATAAAACCCCAAACTAGCAAAATTATAATGTACTTAGAGCTTAAACAAAGGGATATTTTCATTAGAGTCAAATTCCAAAGGTAATTCAAATGTTTGTGTATTCTGAAAGGCATATCAGGTTCTGAAGTAATTATTTTTAGTTGTGATATATGATAATTTTAAAGATAACCTCTGTCTATGTAAAATGTACACCCATGAAATTTAAGTATTAGAATTATTCAAATGTGCTTCTGTACATCTCAAATCACTTAACATTCCATCATAAACTTAGATTTGATAGCCCCTGTCTGTGCTTTTAAAGATGCTTTTGGAAAGTTAAGGACATTTGTACTATTTCTGAATTCTTGCTGCCAGGATTTCCCCAGTTAGAATAAAACATTGTCAGATGAGCAGCTTTCACTAATGGCCCATTGCTCAAGTGTATGTGCATGTCCCTAAGCATCTCCGTTTACTGCTGTTCTGTATCTTATCATGATTCTTGCAATAACATCACACAGAAGCCCCTGAGCTCATTGTAAGGTGTGCGTGTAATAAATCTACAAGGCAGATGGAAAGCAGACCTCTTCTGACTCTGATCACTCTATTGCCTATACCTAGAGTGCTGTTTCTTGTTCTCCTTCTAATGCTAAAATGAGCTAGGTTTTTAGAACTTGTACCTTTAGCTACCTTGGACTGTGCCTATGTAATGTTCAGTGAACTAAGTACACTGTGGTAGAATAGGGCTTCAGTGTCTTATAAGCCCAATTCACTTAGTGAGAACTGGTTAGAAAGAAGAGAAGTTTGAAAAATCACTACTGTTGACATGTGTCTTCAGGCTAATTTGGGATATTTACAGTTGAGGAAGAATTTAAGCATGAATTTACTACATATACTATTCAGATCTGTCTGCTAATTTAACATCAAAGTTGGGCAGTGAATATTTTACATGTAGTCTGTGTGTTGTACAGAATTCTAGAAACGACTCAGATTGATATCTTAAGCCATAAAGAATACCAAATCTTACAATTGTTTGAGATTAACAACCATGGCCATCTTTTATAGATTCAAGTTCTAGCCATGTGAATCACTATACCTTTCAAGACCATAATAGATTACTATTGTGATTAATTTAAATTGAATTATATGCATCTGTACATATGTGGGGTTTTGGGCTTATGGAAGAACATCTATTCTAATATTTTCAATGTGAAGCATATATTCTAATTAGTCCTGGATCCTAACTCATCTCTCAGATTTTCTGAGTCCATCGTTTATGTATAATGTAGGTAGAAATGTGGATACTCACCCACAGTTCACACCAGGAATGGCTAACATTGCGGTTTCTAGTCTGTATCTTAAACTTTTACATGACTGGAAACTTTGTTTGAAGGAAATAGCTAATCATCTCCAATTCTATCATGCACTCAGATTTGTTTACTTGTTTAAGTATGAATCCTATCTCTCCAATTTGTTTTACATAGAACACGCCGTACTGTAGCTCATTTGGATTAGGCTTCATCTATAATGAACAACATTTTCATTATAGAAAGGTTTGTTCACTGATGCCTATTTTTATACTTTAGGTTGGTAAAAATATAAGGGCCAAACCCATTGTATCACAGTGGGTTTCTTTGGTTTGGTTTGGTTGTGAGTGTGTGTGTGTGTGTGTGTGTGTGTGTGTGTGTGTGTGTGTGTATGTGTGTGTGTGTGTGTGTGTATGTGTGTGTGTGTGTGTGTGTGTGTGTGTAAATAAAACTTTCTTTCCATACATCCTCAAGGTTTTTTTGATTAGAATCTACCTATCCTACTCTGCAGGAAATACCTTGCCATTTATACAATCTTTCATCTCGTATCCAAGCCGTAACCAATGTTTTTAACAAAATCTCAATTGTTTAATTTTACCAATGAAGAATTGGGAGCCAGATGCTGGGGTGAAAACCTGTTAACGTAGAGAGGCAGGAAAAGCAGCCAGCTGACCTGGCCCCTCAACCTCTCTCTCAGAGGAGAAAAGAGAGCTTTCTTTCTCTAGGCTATTTTAAAAACCCTTCAAATTGAATGTTCCTCCCTTCTAGTTTCTGTACAACTCTCTATCTGTCCTCCTAGCTTCCCCCTACTCTCTATGTGTTTTCCTTCTCTTCATTCCTTTTCAACTGGTTACTTGTTCCATTTCTTGACTTATGGTAGGCTTTATTTAATTCTGTTTACAATAAACAGAAAGCTCTTGGATTAAAGGTAAGTGCTAGGGCTGAGACAAATCACAACTGGAAATAGATTTTTTCAATAAGTAACACAACCTTGAGATTCACAGTGAGATCGAATATCCTGAAACAAATAACAATGATAGTTTTATGACTTGAGAATCACTTGACATAAAAATGTCAAGTAGCTGCCACCAAACTTCCAACTATCTATAAAGGCTGTACCCAGTTGAAGAAATATCAGAAGTATATGGGGAATTTTAAAACAGTCACTCTGGGTGCCACAAGCATATGGTCCCTATGTTTGGGAAGCTGAGGAGAGATCTCTTGAGAACAGGAAATATAAAGAGTCTTGATTTCAATGACAAGAGTGATAATGACCATACAAGCATCAAAATGAAAAAAAAAAATAGCTTAAACCAGAGACTGTATTCCACTCTTAGAGAAAAATACAATTAAGCCCTCATGGCCCTTTTTGTATTTTCTTCTGAGATCATTAACAGGAAGAATTCCTACAAAATAATTGTAAATTCTTTAATCTAATATATATTTCCAGCTTGTGACAGAAAGTTAACAATCTTAATTTCATAAGCACCATGGCACCTCTTACTCTCTCAGTGAACTACAATAGATACCACAGGTGAAGCAGGCAGAGGCTTAAAGCCCAACACTTACCCTCCGGGTTAATTTGCCAGGACAGTCTATCTGTGTAGCAGCTTCTGTTTTGTGTATGTCAGAGTGAAAAATTGGTGTTAAACCTAGGTAAGATCTTAATACCTACATGGAATGTTAATGCCTATGTAAAATGTTAAAGGCCCAGTAGACCATTAAGGCCAAGGTAAAATGTTAAGCCCTGGATTATCTGGGTAGCATGACATTATAAGGAATCTCTCTTATGTTTCTACTGTTACTAAAAAACTTTCTTTTCTTTTATTAGGTATACTTTTGACTTACATTTCAGATGTTATATCCCTTCTCCAAATCCCATCCTTCCTCCCCCTCAAATGGCCTCTACGAAGATGCAGCTTCTCCCAAACATGCTCTCCCACCTCTGCACCTTTTCCCCAATACCTGTTCCTCTTTTTTGTCTTATTATTTATTTCCATGAATGTTTTGTTCTACATTCTAAGGACTGAGGCATCCATCAACCTTCTGACCTTCCTTCTATTTGAGCTTCAGAATTTCTGTGAATTGTTTCTTGAGTATTTAGAGCTTTTTGGACTAGTATCCAATTATCAGTGAGTGTTCTTTTGTGAGTGGACTACTTTACTCAGGATGATGGCTTCAAGTTCTATCCATTTGCTTAGGAATTTCATGAGGTCATTGTTTGTAATAGCTGAGTTATACTCGATTATGTACATGTAAAAAAATTTCTGGAAGGTGCCATGGGGTGGTGAGAAGAAGGTGTATTCTTTTACTTTAGGATAGTATGTTCTGTATATATCTATTCATTCTAGTTGGTTCAAAGTCTCTGCTAGTTTTGCAGTGTCCTTGTTCAGTTTTTGTTTCCCTGATCTGTCCATTGGTGAGAGTGGGGTGTTAAAGTCTCCCACTATTATTGTGTTGGGTGAGATGTATTTTTTGAGCTTTAGTAGAGTTTCTTTTATGAATGTGGGTGATTTTTTATTTGGAGCATATATGTTAAGGATTGAGAGTTCCTCCTGACAGATTTCCCCGGTAATGAGTAAAAAGTGTCCTTCTTAATCTTCTTTGATAACTTTTGGTTGGAAATTTACTTTATTCGATATTAGAATAGCCACTCCAGCTTGCTTCTTGGAGCTGTTTGCTTGGAAGTTTTTTTCCCACCCTTTTACTGTGAGATAGTGTCTGTCTCTGTCTCTGAGATGAGTTTCCTGTATGCAGCAAAAGGCTGGATTTTGTTTATGTATCCAGTCTGATAGTCTGCGTCTCTTTATTGGGGAGTTGAGCCCATTTATGTTAATAGATATCAAGGAATAGTTGTTTCTGTATCCTGCCATTTTTGCTATTTTTGGTTAAGTTGTGTCCGTGTTTTTTTTCTTCTTTTAGTTTTCTTGTTTAGGAGTTTTCTTGTTTTTACTAGGCTGTATTTTCCCTCCTTGTATTGGGTTTTCCACCTATAATTCGTTGTAGTGCTGGGTTTGTGGTCAGATATTGTGTGAATTTTGATTTGTCTTGAAATATCTTTGTCTCTCCATCGATGGTGATTGATAGTTTTGCTGGGTATAGCAGCTTGGGCTGGCACTTGTGCTCTCTTAAGGAGTGCATGATGTCTGTCCAGGCTCTTCTAGCTTTCATAGTCTCTGTTGAGAAATCGGGTGTGAGTCTGATTGGTCTGCCTTTATATGTTACCTGACCTTTTTCCCTTACTGCTTTTAGTATTCTTTCTTTACTTTGGGCACTTGATGTTTTTACTATTATGTGTCGGGAGGTATTTCTTTTCTGGTCCAACCTATTTGGAGTTCTGAAGGCTTCTTTTATGCTCGTGGTCATCTCATTCTTGAGGGTAGGGAAGTTTTCTTCTATGATTTTGTTGAAGATATTTACTGTGCCTCTTAGTTGATACTCTTCTCCCTCTTCTATTCCTATTATCCTTAGGTTAGGTCTTCTCATTGTGTCTTGTATTTCCTGGACATTTTGGGTTAGGAGCTTTTTGTTTTTTGCATCTTCTCGGGCTGTTTTGTCTATGTTTGCAATGTTGTCTTCTGCCCCCGAGATTCTCTCCTCGATCTCTTGTAATCTGTTGGAAATGCTTGCTTCTGTGACTCCTGATTTCTTTTTTTGGTGTTCTGACTCTAGGGTTATCTCTTTTAGCGCTTTTTTTATTGTGTCAATTTCTGTTTTAATTTCCCTCTTCCATTCCTTTATTTCCTTGGTTCTGTTTTCGTCTCGTTCTTTGAGTTCTTTGAGTGTTTTTCTTGTTTCTTCTTTAAAAGCTTCTGAATCTTTTTGCTTTTCCTCCCTTTCTTGTTTAAGTAACTCTATCAGCGTCTTGAGGCATGTTTTCAGGTCTGTGTCTTCTTTCTCTGGAGTGTTTGGAATTCCTATGTTTGCTACTATCGGAGAGCTGGGTTCTGGTGTTGCTAGATGGTCTTGGTTTCCTTGGGATATACTCTTTCTCTTTCCTCTTGCCATTTTGTTGTCAGTGATATGTTCTTGCCTTTCCCTTGTATCTGGTCTGTGTCCCTGGTACACTTTCCGTGTGCACTCCTCAGAGATCTCTCTACTCCCCAGCAGCCCAGGTTCCGGGTGGCAGCTGGGCCAGGCTCTGCTCTGCATACTGAAGTCACCTCCGGGTAGGAACAGATGTTCCTAAGATTTGTTCCTGGTCACAGTAGCTCAGCCTGTACGAGCCGCCTTTCCGGCTGGTTGGTTGGGCCAGGCTCTGCGCTGCGACCTGAAGTCCTCTCCGGGTGGGAACAGAAGTTCCTAAGATCTGTTCCAGGTCTCAGTAGCTCAGCCTGTACGAGCCGCCTTTCTGGCTGGAGCCGCCTTTCCGGCTGGTGGTTGGGCCAGGTTCTGCTCTGCGACCTGAAGTCCTCTCCGGGTGGGAACAGAAGTTCCTAAGATCTGTTCCAGGTCTCAGTAGCTCAGCCTGTACGAGCCGCCTTTCTGGCTGGAGCCGCCTTTCCGGCTGGTGGTTGGGCCAGGCTCTGCTCTGCGACCTGAAGTCCTCTCCGGGTGGGAACAAAAGTTTCTAAGATCTGTTCCAGGTCTCAGTAGCTCAGCCTGTACGAGCCGCCTTTCTGGCTGGAGCCGCCTTTCTGGCTGGTGGTTGGGCCAGGCTCTGCTCTGCGACCTGAAGTCCTCTCCGGGTGGGAACAGAAGTTCAAATTGACCATATAATTGGACACAGAACGAGCCTTCATCGATATAAGAAGATTGAAATACTCCCATACATCCTCTCAGATCACCATGGTCTACGGCTGGTCTTTAACAACAACAAAGACAACAAAATGCCCACATACACATGGAAACTAAACAACATTCTGCTAAAGGATAGCAGGGTCAAAGAAGAAATAAAGAAAGAAATTAAGAATTTTCTAGAATTCAACGAAAACGAAAACACAACATACCCAAACCTATGGGATGCAATGAAAGCAGTATTGAGAGGAAAACTCATTGCCCTAAGTGCTTCCAAGAAGAAACTGGAGAGAGCTCACATCAGCAACCTGACAGCACAGCTAAAAGCCCTAGAACAAAAGGAAGCAGATTTACCCAAAAAGAGTAGACGGCAAGAAATAATCAAAATTAGGGCAGAAATAGACCAAATAGAAACAAAAAAAACCATTGAAAAAATCAACAAAACAAAGAGTTGGTTCTTTGAGAAAATCAACAAGATTGATAAACCCCTAGCCAGACTAACTAAAGGGCAAAGAGAGAGTATCCAAATTAACAAAATCAGAAAGGAAAGTGGTGACATAACAACTGAAACTAAGGAAATTCAAGAAATCATCAGATCCTACTACAAAAACTTATACTCCACAAAATTGGAAAATCTGGAGGAAATGGACGAATTCCTAGACAGATACAAGGTACCAAAGTTGAACCAGGACCAAGTAAACCATCTAAATAACCCTATAACACCTAAAGAAATAGAAGAAGTCATCAAAAGCCTCCCAACCAAAAAAAGCCCAGGTCCAGACAGGTTCAGTGCAGAATTTTATCAGACATTTATTGGGGATATAACACCAATATTCACCAAGCTATTCCAAAAGATAGAATCAGATGGAATATTACCCAACTCATTTTTTGAGGCTACAATAACCCTCGTACCTAAGCCACACAAAGACCCTACAAGGAAAGAGAACTTCAGACCAATCTCACTTATGAACATTGATGCAAAAATACTCAACAAAATCCTTGCAAACCGAATCCAAGAACACATCAAAACCATCATTCATCATGACCAAGTAGGCTTCATCCCTGGGATGCAGGGATGGTTTAACATAAGGAAATCCATCAATGTAATCCACTATATAAACAAACTTAAAGACCAAAATCACATGGTCATCTCACTAGATGCTGAGAAAGCATTGGACAAAATCCAACACCCCTTCATGTTAAAAGTCCTGGAAAGAACAGGAATCCAAGGCCCATATTTAAACATAATAAAAGCAATATACAGCAAACAAACAGCCAACATCAAACTTAATGGCGAGAAACTTGAAGCAATCCCACTAAAATCAGGGACTCGACAAGGCTGCCCACTCTCTCCCTACCTATTCAACATAGTACTGGAAGTCCTGGCTGGAGCAATTAGACAGCAAAAGAAGATCAAGGGGATACAAATCGGAAAGGAAGAGATAAAAACATCACTCTTTGCCAATGACATGATAGTGTACTTGAGTGACCCCAAAAATTCCACCAGAGAACTCCTACAGCTGATAAACAAGTTCAGCAAAGTGGCCGGATACAAAATTAACTCAAACAAATCAGTAGCCTTTCTATACTCAAAAAACAAACATGTGGAGAAAGAAATTGGGGAAAAAGTACCCTTCAAAATAGTTACAAAAACTATGAAATACCTTGGTGTGACTCTAACTAAGGAAGTGAAGGACCTGTATGACAAGAACTTCAAACCTCTAAAGAAAGAAATTGAGGAGGATCTCAGAAAATGGAAAGATCTCCCATGCTCATGGATTGGAAAGATCAACATCTTAAAAATGGCCATCCTACCAAAAGCAATCTACAGATTCAATGCAATCCCCATCAAAATTCCAACCCAGTTCTTCATAGAATTGGAAAGATCAATGTGCAATTTCATCTGGAATAACAAAAGACCTAGAATAGCGAAATCCATCCTCAACAACAAAAAAACATCAGCGGGAATCACTATCCCTGACCTCAAGTTATATTACAAGGCAATTGTGCTGAAAACTGCATTGTACTGGTACAGAAATAAGCAAGTGGATCAATGGAATAGAATAGAAGATCCAGAAATGAGCCCTCATGTATATGGTCACCTGATTTTTGACAAAGGAGCAGTAAACATTCAATGGAAAAAAGACAGCCTATTCAACAAATGGTGCTGGTCCAACTGGCACTCAACATGCAAAAGAATGAAAATAGACCCGTTCTTATCTCCTTGTACAAAGCTCAAGTGTAAGTGGATTAAAGATCTCCACATTAAACCTGATACACTGGAATTATTAGATGAGAAAGTAGGGAAAACTTTAGAACACATAGGCACAGGAGAAAATTTCCTGAACAAAACACCAATGGCTCAAGCTCTAAGGTCAAAGATTAACAAATGGGACTTAATGAGATTGCAAAGTTTCTGTAAGGCTAAGGACATCATCAAGAAAACAAAACGGCAACCAACAGAATGGGAAAAGATCTTTACCAACACCACATCAGATAGAGGCCTAATATCTAAGGTGTACAAGGAACTCAGAAAGCTCGACACCAGAGAATCAAATAACCCTATTAAAAAATGGGGTACAGAGCTAAACAAATCTTTCTCAGTTGAGGAACTCCGAATGGCCGAAAAACATCTGAGGAAGTGCTCGACATCCTTAGCCATCAGGGAAATGCAAATCAAAACAACCCTAAGATTCCACCTCACTCCAGTCAGATTGGCCAAGATCCAAAACTCAGATGGCAGCAGATGCTGGCGAGGCTGCGGAGAAATAGGAACACTTCTCCACTGTTGGTGGGGTTGCAAGCTAATACAACCACTCTGGAAATCGGTCTGGCGATACCTCAGAAAATTGGATATAGTACTACCTGAAGACCCAGCTATTCCACTTCTGGGCATATACCCAAGAGACACTTTAATACACAACAAAGATATATGCACCACAATGTTCATAGCAGCTCTATTTATAATAGCCAGAAGCTGGAAGGAACCCAGATGTCCTTCAGAAGACGAATGGATACGAAAATTGTGGTACATATACACAATGGAATACTACTCAGCCACCAGAAACAATGACTTAACCAAATTCCTAAGAAAATGGCTGCATCTAGAGAAGATCATCCTGAGTGAGATAACCCAGTCACAAAAGAACAGACATAATATGCAGTCACTGATAGTGGGATGCTAACCCCAGAGGCTTGCACTCCCCCAGAAACAACTCACAGACTGTATGAAGTCCAAGAAATAAAGAAAACAAAAACTATACATATATTCACAAAAAATAAATAAATAAATAAATGGACTGACTCATGCATTGATGATAACAAGCTGAAGAGAAAAAAGAACAGAAGCAGGGAGACCTACAAGGAATGTAGCCCAGGCTGTGGCCAGGCATGAGTCTTCATCAGTGATTGTGGAGAATGACCTGCCTGGAGAGAGGTTGTGTTTGTGAAATTAGTGACTCCCGCAGAGGAGAACCCACAACCAAAGGGAAGAAAATGTTAAAGGATGCAGGGAAAAAAATACTGACATTTTATATAAATGTTTATTAATCCTGAATGTACCCTGAGGGTGGCAGACAGGCAGACAGACAGGAAGACAAACAGGAATGATCCGCATTGTTATGCATGTTGCGTATAGATGATGTGTCACTCATATAATAGAGTTCATGCTGAATTTATATGTTTACTAACCATAAAGTAATCTGTCAAATGAAAAAAAATAAATAAATAAAAGGTATAGACCTAAAATATCAAGGACTTTGGCTTTATATTAGAAATTAATCACAATGTGATTTAAATAAATTTTAGTGTTTAAATGAATTTTTTGTTATTTTCATGACCACTTTTCTCAACTTTCAGGTTGATGTACAACTACTTATCATATTAGCATTTTATAGGTTTATTAATATTATATCAATCATAATCACCATAATATAATTGATTATAATTATGACAAACACATACATGCATATATACACACACATTATTTGGAAGTGTTGAACTGGATAATCTCCATGCACATAGCTTAAGAATATGCCTTTGAACGTGGTTTACAAAATGGTTATACTATAAGATTGTGTGTATGTATGTGTGTGTGTGTTGTATGCATTTGATAGGGTATACACTTGTTTAATGTAATGCCTAAGATCTAGATGTCTCTGTGTCCCCTCACCTCAATGCTGTAGTTACACACACCTGCTACTGTGCCTGGCTATTTGCATTTTTACCCACTGACTCATCTCTCTGCAGTATACTGTACGACAATGGAGCAGCTATCCTGTCCTTATTTTATTTATACTCAAAAGAAGGATTGCCAAATATTTGGCATTGGGAAATATTCAATGAATAAAAAAATTGTATGTATGTTTAAAAAAAAAAAATTTCTGTATCCATACCTCAGTTGATGGATATCTGGGTTGTTTCCTGCTTCTGACTATTATATATAAGCGAGTATAAACATGGTAGAACATGTATCCTTGGTAGATGTTGGAGATTCTTTTGGTTATATGAACAGGAGTGATGTAGCTGGGTCCTCAGTTAGTACAATGTCCAATTTTCTGAGGAACTGCCAGACTGATTTCCATATTGTTTGTACCAGCTTGCAATCCCACCAACAGTGGAGAAGTGGTGTTCTGTTCAGGAAATGTTCCCCAATGCTTATTTGTTTTAAGCTCTTACCGACTGTATGTTCTATTAGTTTCAGTGTACTTGGTTTTACAAGAAGGTCTTTGATCCACTTTCACTTGCGCTTTGTACAAGGAGATAAGAAAGGATTAACTTGCATTCTTTTGTATGCTGACTGACAGTTGAAACAACATCATTTGCTGAAGAGGCTATCATTTTTTGCTAGAATGTTTTTAGCTCCTTTGTGAAAGATCAAGTGACCATGGGTGTGTGCGTTCATTTCTGGGTCTTCAGTTTTATTCTTTTGATCTACCTCCCTGTCTCTGTACCAATACCAGGCAGTTTTTCTAACAATTGATATGTAATACAGCTTGAGGTCATTGGGAATGGTGATTCCCCAGAAGGCTTTTTACTGTTGAGAATAATTTTTTGCTATCCTGGTTTTTTTTTTAATTCCAAATGAATTTGCAAATGCTCTTTCCAACTCTATAAAGAATTAAGTTAAAATTTTGATGGAGATTGTATTGAACATGTAGATTGCTTTAGACAAGAGGGCCATTTTTACTATGTTGATCCTTCCAATATATGAGTATAGGAGATTTTTCCATTTTCTGAGGTCTTTTTCAATTTCCTTCTTCAGAGACTTGAAGTTCTTGTCATACAGATTCTTTAGTTGCTTCAGTCAGGTCACACCAAGGTATTTTTTAATTTTTGTGAATTTTACAAAAGGTGTTGATTCTCTAATTTTTTTCTCAGCCTGGTTGTCCTTTGAGTAGAGGAAGGCTACAGATTTGTTTGAGTTAATTTCATATCCAGTAAATTTTCTGAAGTTGTTATCAGCTGTGGGAGTTCTCTACTGAAATTTTTGGGGGCACTTAAGTATACTATCATATCATCTGCAAATAGTGATATTTTGACTTTGTCCTTTCCAATTTGTAGCCTTTTTACCTCTTTTTGCTCTCTGATGACTCTGCCTAGTACTTCCAGTGCTATATTGAATAGGTAGAGAAAGAGTGGACAACATTGTCTACTCCCTGATTTTAGTGGTATTGTTTCAAGTTTCTCACCATTTAGTTTGACGTTGGCTACTGGTTTGCTCTATATTGCTTATAATATGATTAGGTATGGGCATTGAATTACTGATGTTTTCAAGACTTTTAACATTAAGGAGTGTTGGATTTTATCTAATGCTTTCTCAGCATCTAAAGAGATGATCATGTGTTTTTTCATTGAATTTGTTTATATAGTGTATTGATTTCTGTACATTGAAACATCCTTGCACCCCTGAAATGAATCCTACCTGATCAAGGTGAATGATCATTTTGATGTGTTCTTAGATTTGGTTTGGAAAAATTTTATTGAGCATTTTTTTAAATCAATGTTCATGAAAGAAATTAGTCTGAAGTTCTCTTTCTTTTTATGGTTCTTGGGTTGTTTAGGAATGGGTGTAATTGTGGCTTCAAAGAAATCAGTGACTTTTTAGAATTTAACAAAAGTAAACATACAACATACCCAAAAATTTGGGATGCAATAATACGATGAAAGCAATACTAAGAGCAAAACTCATGGCTCTGAGCACCTCCAAAAAGAAACTGGAGAGAGCATACACTACCAGCTTGACAGCATACCTGAATGCTCTAGAAAAAAAAAAAGCTGATTCATCCAAGAGGAGGAGACACCAGGAAATAATCAAAGTAAGAGGTGAAATCAACCAAGTAGAAACAAACAAACAAAAACAAAACTATACTTAGAATCAAAAAAAAAAAAAACATGTAGGTAGTTCTTTGAAGAAATCAACAAATTTGATAAACCCTTAGCTAGACTAATGAGAAGGCACAGAGAGATTATTTAAATTAACAAAATAGAAATGAAAGGGGAGAGATCACAACAGTGCCTGAATAAATTCAAGAAGTCATCAATTCTTATTACAAAAACCTATACTCAAAAAACTGAAAAATCTAGAGAAAATGGACAATTTTCTACTCAGATAACAAGTACCAAAGTTAATCAGCATCTGACAAAACATACAAACAGCCCCATAAACCCTTAAAAAATAAAAGCAGTCATCAAAAACCTCCCAACCAAAAAAGCCCAGAACCACTTGGGTTTAGTGCAGAAATCTATTAGACTTTCATAGAAGACCTAATACCAATACTCTTCAAACTATTCCACAAAAAAGAAACGGAGTGAACCCTACTAGAAAACATTCTAATGCTAAGATTGATTACATCTTCTTTTTCCTTGGAAACCAATTAAAATAGAACTCAATAGAAATGTTTTATATAGTTACCCGCAATAAGTTTGGACCAGAACCAGCCACCTAACTGCACTTCTGTGTCTGTGTATAAGCTTTTATAGTACAAAATGCTCCTAGGAAGGACCCCAGCATAAAAGAGACACCTACACTTATACTATTCCAAATAACTATTTGGAATCAGACTTCTATTTTGAAAAATGCTAAAGTTTAAGTTCCCAGGACCACCCTGGGAACTGTCATCCTTCCTGGCAGAAAGATACATGTATGTGTGTAACTGACATCCTGGTTGGCAAATTAAGATATAAATATTTAACAAGTCTCATTTTGGTAGACAAGTTAAGATACGAATACTAGGCAAGCCAAGTCCTATGCCACAGCTGAATATCCCATCCAATGGAAATAGGATAAATATACAACAAAGATATGTACCCAAGTAAACCCCACTATCTTGATTTGTGAAATAATTTAGCACACACACACACACACACACACACACACACACACACCCACACCCACACACACACACACACACACACACACACACACATATATATATATATATATATATATATATATATATATATATATATATATATATATATATAACCTTAAGCTCTGTAAAATTTTAACTTGGGGTCATGAATTAGTCCCTAAATTTGGATTATGGCCCTGGTCAATCAGGCCTGGGATATATGCTTAATAAACTGTTCCTGTCTGTTAGTGTTTATGTGGTTGTAAGGCAATTCCTGTACCACAACATTTGCTCTAGTAGTACAGTCCTAGCTACCAGAGTGTTTGAAATAGAGAGAATAAAAATTCATAGCCATCCTATGCAGCAAAAAATAATTAGAGACAATAATTGACTCATGTATCCATCTTCAAAATAATAGTTCTTCAGATAGATCAAAGTTGAAGATTTTAACATATATAATGCAATCAACATATAAATATTAATTTTAAATGAAGAATCATGTTTATATACTTTTTACTTGGAAAAGGTTGCCATTCAAAGAGTTCAGTATCACTGTACCATTATTAACATTTCTTTAATTAGGAAAATATCAATGGATGATACAAACCAAGTCAAAATATGCAAGCATTTGTCAATCCTGAGATCAGTTCCACAGGTTTGAGCCAAATTTGAAGCGGCTTTAATTCATTACTGGCCAGGCTTAAAGGATTGTGGCCAGGTCTACTTCTAGGTTCCCAGTAGATGGCAATGAGTCATAATTTGCAGTGGCTTTAAAAGGCAAAACCCACAATTCATTGTATTTCCCATTTGGTTCAATTGCAGGCAAGCATGCAACCAGACATATTTCTTGCTTTAATGCTCATGCCTGCATTGATCAAGCACATCCCGTGCAGATGGTTCAAATAAACTTCTGCTGGGGAATGAAATATGCCGCTTGCTCTTTTCTAATCACTACAACTCACTGAACTCCAGGAAGTTACTCAATGGCAAGGCAGAGCTTACCAGTTAACTTGAGCTCTTACATGTTCATTTATTTATTTTCTAATACATAAACCACAGTAATAGTGCCAAGATTTTATAGAAATAAATTCATTAATTGTAGTTGTATGTTTTATCCCACCTTTCTCAATGTTGTGTCAAATATTGCCATCACCAATGCTTACATTGTCAGTGAGGGCACAACTATCAACAGTAAGTACTTACTTGAAGTGCCTAGTTTACAATGGAGACTAGAATCAGGTCAGAGTCAAGTATTGTGTAGACCATTAATATTTACACCTCGCTATAAGTATCATAAAATATTTTTAAATATGAATTTCAATCACTTATTATAGCTCTTTTTAAATTAGTTCATTAGTTATCTAATAATTTTATGGATGTTTTGAGCATATTTGTCTTTTCTCCCATCAATCTCTAGCTCTACTGCCCCTGCCTGGCCCTCAATTTTATGTTACTTAACCTTTTTATTTAAACCCACTAAGAACAATTTGTTTACTCAAATATTCTTGGAGCTGTCATCTTCCACGGGAGAATATAGCTGACTTAACAATTGTGTTGTTAATAATATTTTGTTTCCAATTCTCCTTAACATGTTAGGATTTGGTCTGGCTTATGCTTTCGCTGGTCTTAAGCACATTATCAAAATCAGGGTGACTTCATTTGTACATTTTCCCTGTTGTATGCAAAAGGCACTGTTTTCCTGTAATCATCCAGTGCCTTTGTCTCTTAGACTCATTATTTACTGTCTTCTCAAAGATCCCTGGGTCTTTGCAGGAGTCTAGGAATACGTGTAGTAATATAGACAGAAAGAAAGACAGAGTGATGAATGGATTCCACTTAGGACCAAAATTTCATAGTTATTTATTTTCTTTACTTTGGAGAGTTGTTGGTCTCTATGTTAATCTCCTACTCTCTTTTAGAAGTACTAGCTTCTTAGATGATAAAGGATTAATATACCTATTAATCTATCAGTCTAAGTTGTTATTTTAAATAGACATATTAAAATTCCCTAAGCCAATGATAGATTCATTCATCACTTTATGTCCACAGGCATAATTTTGTTATCCTCAATACCTATAGCATGACTGACATAAGACTATTAGTACTAATCACATTTTCCTGGAATAAAACAGATCCATTTCCATCATTGAAAAAATTCCACAGATGAAAAAACATGTCAAATGAATTTCACTAAAATTAAAAGGAGAATGTGAAACTTCAAAGAGTAGATGGTATGTACTCAAGTGGTATGCACTCTGTGTCTTCATTTCTCCTTTTCTAAATTTGACATTACAACCTCAGTAGAAGATAGATTTGATCATAAAAGAAAACAAAATGTATTTCTTGTTAGTCCAGAGGTACTGAGCCCCACAAAGTGCCTTCAATTTAGAACAAGTGCTCTCCATATAACAAAGTTATCTATTTGCCTCAGAGTTTAAGTCACCTGTCTGATTCATTTTTGAATACTGGTTTGTTTTTTGTCTGCCATTTACAAGTATCTGAGCTTCTTGTGACATCATGAAATACTTGAACTCATAGGAAAAATATTCTTTTCCTAGTTTAGCAAGGAAACACATGTCTAAATGGCTTAATACAGCCAAAACTTCTCACCATACAAAACATAAAGAAAGGTATCATAACATTGCATGAGCACAGCCTCCTTCCATCCTTCCTGCTCAATGGGTAGACTACTAAGGTACATACTTCAAAAGGATTGAACTACGTTTTCAGAACATTTATTACTTTGGACTAAAAGTGAATAAATATTCACAACCCAATTATTAAACATAAACATATAACCTGTCCAACAAAATGAAAAGTATGCTTTCTAGTCCCTGAGGCAGACTGGAGCTGAAGGACACAATATGGGTTGAGTTGAGTTAGCATTCACCCATAGACTGATATATTTGAATACTTAGTCATCAGGTAATAGCACTATTTAAATAATTGGGTGTTAGAGCATTGTTGGAAAAGGTATGGCCTTGTTGAAGAAAGTATGTCCTTGAGGTTAGACTTCAAAAACCCAGGCCAACTGAGTAATGCAGGGATTTTTTGTTTGTTTTTTTAGCCACCAAACATCTGTTTTCTACAATCATTCTTCTTCTCGTTTACCATGATTCATTAGTCATAGTTGCAGAAAGTGTAAGTGATATCACATTTAGGATTGAGCATTCCACACACAATTATGCTCTGCACCTTTGTTAGTTGTTTGCCTCTGTGTTAATACCTATCTACTGTATAAAGAATTTCATTTGATGAGGGCTGAGATATTCATTATCCACAAGTATAATAATAGATTATTGAGACTTTATTTCATACTATGCCCTTTCAGTGGGATGAGAGTAGATTGTTCTCTTGGGCAAATGACCTAGAGACACTAGACACATAACCATGGACAAAATAATTGGAGTGGCTCTTAAATTCATCATAAAGTTATCAGTTAATCCCACAGCATTTGTGCAACTATTAATCTTACCAGTGGACATATCATTGCAGACTGGTTATTATTGTAGCTCACAGGGCTGAGATAATTACTTTTCTCTAGATGAAGAGGATCTGTTGCCAATCAATTTCATTATCTCTAAAGACATTATCTCTAAATACATAACCACTGTCTCCCTCTGACTTATACCTATACCACATCAAGAACAGAATGAACAAACTATTTCCACTGTTTCCTACAGACCATCTTCATCATTTCTACTTATCCCATTGATTTTGTTTTTGTCCATTTATTCTTTAGGAATACTCATATTCATATTCACAGACCACTGGTATTTATAATTAGAACTGAAGCCTTATGTTAGTTTTATATATTACTGATTTGCCAGGAAAAATGAGAATACTTAATGAATCATATTGACAGTGACAAAATTATGTTACAACATGTTACTGTAAATTAGATTGTATTTGTTTCCTGATGAAGGGAAATGTTAGAAAACCTCCAACTGTGTTTCTCATAGATTGAAACAAATCTGCTGCTAAAAGAACAAATTGTGCTCATCAAGCAGGAGTGATGCCATCTGTAAAATGAAAATCATCCATACACTTACCTTGAAGTCAATGGAGTCAGCAGAATTATCACTTTAACCTCTTGAAAAATATTAAACTGATGTCTCTATGTGTCCTAAAAAAATTACAAGTATTTTTTTCTGAGAAGAAAGAAATATTTTCTCTAAAAATTAGGAATCTTGGAAATGTACTTCAGGAATAATTGAATATAAAAATATGAATGATATATTGATTTATGTGAACACTGTAGAGCTCAACAGTATGTGTAAGAAATTACTGTTGTTCCTTAGTTTAAACTGTCAATATGATAAAACCTAGAATCACTTGGGAGGAAAGAGACTTTTTGTGAGTAATTTGGACACTGGGCATGTCTATAATTAATTGTCTTTTTGTTAATTGATAGAAGACAAAGCCCTTTGTGAGCAGTACTCTTCCCTAGGTGAGGGATCCTGAATAATATAGGAATGGAGAAAGTTTGGTAAAAACAAGCAAACAACCTGTGATTCATTTGTTCTCTCTCTGATATTTATTGTGGATTTGATTTCTGAAGTTCTACCTTGATTTCTCCCAAATAAGTGTATAACCTGAAACTGTAAGTTAAATAAAGCCTTCCTCCCGATGGTTTGTCTTTTTCAGAACATTCTATTATAGGAATGGGAATGTAATGACAAGACAATCCTCAACTCATTAAAGAAATGATGATCTTGCTGTGACACAAATGAATAAAAATAATGTCTATTTATTAACAAAGTATAGAAACCAAATACTCTGAACTTTAAGATACAGATTTGAAACACTCTATCAAATCTTAATGTTTGTTACATTTTCATCATTATGTCATTTAAATCTTATGGCAAAAATGAACATCAGTCTATTTAACTCCAATATTAGTATCCATAGCAATTCTTTTATGTCCATTCTAAAAATAATGATAATTTTATTAATGAATCCTTAATCCATAACAACTGTTTTCATATTTTGTCTTGTTTAAAACTATAAACATATTATCAGTGACTACGTACTATGTGTGTTCTTTGAGTACTTGGTCACCACATTCATAATAACGCTTTGGTTTTTTTTTTAACAACTTTATTTTACAAAACAAAGATAAATGTACAGATTTTAAGCATTTTTTGTATAAAATTATACAATACATTTTTGTGAGTACTTGTTTTTTTTTTTTTTAAAGTTTGATAGTGTGATAAAGTTCCCACCAGTAACAATGAGCATAAAGTACATGAAAACAAGAAGCAACCTGGAAATAGTCAAAGTTTTCTTGGTGTGTAAAGATTTTTTTTTTTTACAATGAGCAGACAGTACATGTGATACAGGGTACAACCTGGAGTTTGTCAATGTGTTCTTGGTGGGTAAGGATTGAGCATGACTATTTTTGTTTTGTTTTCTTTTCTTTTTTTCTTGGACTTCATACAGTCTGTGAGTTGTTTCTGGGGCCGTGCGAGCCTCTGGGGTTAGCATCCCACTATCAGTGACTGCATATTATGTCTGTTCTTTTCTGACTGGGTTATCTCACTCAGGATGATATTCTCTAGATACAGCCATTTTCTTAAGAATTTGGTTAAGTCATTGTTTCTGGTGGCTGAGTAGAATTCCATTGTATAAATGTACCACAATTTTTGTATCCATTCATCTTCTGAAGGACATCTGGATTCTTTCCAGCTTCTGGCTATTATAAATAGAGCTGCTATGAACATTGTGGCACATATAACTTTGTTGTGTACTAAAGTGTCTCTGGGGTATATGCCCAGAAGTGGAATAGCTGGGTCTTCAGGTAGTACTATGTCCAATTTTCTGAGGTATCGCCAGACTGATTTCCATAGTTGTTGTATTAGTTTGCAACCCCACCAACATGGAGAAGTGTTCCTCTTTCTCTGCTTTCTAGCTGCACATTTTCAACTGCACATTTCATGAAGCCATTGTTTGGAATAGCTGAGTAGTACTTTATTGTGTAAATGTACCACATTTTCTGTATCCATTCTTCCACTGAGGAACACCAGGATTGTTTCCAGCTTTTGGGATATTATAAATAAGGCTGCTATAAACATAGTAGTCATTTGTCTTTGTTACATGTTGTAAAATATTTTGGCTATATGCCCCAGAATGTTATAGCTGGTTCCTCAGACAGAACTATTTACAATTTTCTGGGGAGCCTCCAGAGTGATTTTTAGAGTCATTGTATCAGCTTGCAATACCACCATCGATGGAGAAGTGTTCCACATTCTCCACATCCTCACCAGCATCTGCTGTCACCCGAGTGACTGGTGTGAGGTGAAATCTCGGGATCATTTCAATTTGGATTTCTCTGATGACTATGGACTCACTGTTGAGTATATAGTAACCCAAAATCTCAGAAAACACATGAAACAACTCATAGTCCATATGAAGCTCAAGAAGAAGAAAGACCAAAGTGTGGATGCTTCAGTCCTACTTTGAAGGGGAAACAAAATAACCATAGAAGGTAGAGGGAGGCACCGGGAAGGAGAGAAGAGGAGGGGAGAAAATGATGGGACGGTCAGGTGTGTGAGTAAAGAGGGGAGAAGTACAGAGGGTTCAGAGATTGAATGGAAGTTTATACCAGTGGAGAATGGAGTATTGGGCTTAGCATTAGAAAATCCTAGATGCTTGGGAAGCAAAAGTTTACCAGAACCCGATGGTGATGACATTAGCTGAAATAGCAAACGGAAGGGAGATAGAAACCTGAAGAGAGAGACCACCTCCAGTCGATAGGAATGGCTCCCAGTTGAGCGATAAGACCACCTTCCCTCACAACTCAAAATTTGTAACCAAAAATTGTTACTGTGTAAAGGAAACATGGGGACAAAATTGCATCAGAGACTGTAAAAAAAAGCCATCCAGAGAATATCCCACCTTGAGATCAATCCAATCTGCAGACACCCAACCCTGCCACTATTGCCAATGCCAAGAAGTACTCCCCTATAGGAACGCAGTATGTATATCCTCTGAGAGGTTCTGATAGCAGCTAAGTCGGATGTAGAAACTCACAGCAAATCATAGGACTCAGCCCAGGGACAACAATGGAAGAGTTACAAGAAAGACTGAAAGAGATTTCAATTTCATAGGAAGAACAATATCAACAAACTGGACCACCCAGTGCTCCCAGGGACTAAACCACCAACCAAAGAGTACACATGGAGAGACCCCTGTCTCCAGCTGTGTATATAAAACAGGATTGCCTTATCTGGCATCAGTGGGAAACAAGGCCCTTGGTTCTGTAGAGGCTTGATGTCCCAGCATAAGGGGATGCTAGGAAAGCCATGTGTACATTCCATCCAATCAATGTTTACAAATTAAGTAGTATTAATAATTCTAAAATCCAAAATTAATAGTCATGGCATCTGATCTCAGCCCAGAGACACAGATATATCAGCCACACTGATATCAGGACTAGTGGTCTGCCCGCAAAGAAATGAGCACCTAGGGAAGATGCAGGGGCACTCTCCCTATCTGCACCCAGAGCTAATGCCAGCCAGTGGGGCCTGGAAACAGACACTTACAGAGCAAGTTCAAAGCCAGTCCAGTTGCATCGGGACTGAGCACTGCCTTTGGAACTCAGAGTGTACCCAGAGAGATGAACACCCAGGAACAATCTCCTTTTGGAGTCCCACAAAAGCGAAAAGTTCCAGTAAGATAGAAGATCACCTAGAATCACCAATAACAAGATGGAAAGAGGTAAGAGCAAGAATCTAAGAAACAAAAACCAAGACAAACTGGCAACTTCAGAACCCAGTTCTCCCAACACAGCAAATAGTAAATATCCCAACTCACCAGGGAAACAAGATTCAGACTTAAAAATCATATTTCAAGATGATGATGGAGATCTCCAAAAAGCACATAAATAGCACACTTGAGTACAGAAAAACCAGAGGTATACATGTAAACAGGTTGAAACCCTTAAAGAGGAAACACAAAAAAAATTTCCTTGAAAAGACAACAGGAGATATAGATGCAAGCATCAGCAACAGAATACAAGAGATAAAAGATAGAATCTCAGGAGCAAAAGATAGCATAGAAATCATTGACAAAATAGTCAGACAAAATGCAAAAACTCAAAAAAAGATTCTAACCCAAAGCACCCAGCAAATCCAAGACTAAAAAAAGAAGACCAAACCTAAAGATAATAGGTGTAGAAGAGAGCAAAACCTCCCAAATGAAAGGCCACATAAATATCTTCAACAAAATTATAGGAGAAAACTTCCCTATCCCAAAGAAAATGGTGTCAACGGACATGCAAGAAGCCTGCAGATCCCCAGATAGGTTGGACCAGAAAAATTTATTCCCAACACATAATAGTCAAAACAAAAAATGTTCAAAACAAAGAAAGAATACTAAAAGCAGTGAGGAAAAAAGGACAAGCAACATATAAAGGCAGACTGATCAGAATCACACCAGACTTTTCAACGTAGACTATGAAAGCTAGAAGATCCTGGAATGATGTCATACAGACACTAAGAGAACATAAATGGCAGCCCAGGTTACTAAATAACCATAGATGGAGAGACCAAGATATTCCAGGACAAAAGAAAAATTACACAATATCTGACCACAAATCTAGCACCACAAAGAATAAGAGATAGAAAACTACATCACGAAGAGGGAAACTTCACCATAGGAAGACCAAGAAACTAATCTCCTTGCGACAAACACCAAAGAGGAAAAACACACACAAATATAATTTTATCACTAACAACAAAAATAACATAAAACGACAATCACTATTTCTTATTATCTCTTAACTTCAAAGGACTCAATTCCCCCAATAAAAACACATAACCTATCAGACTGAATACATGATCAGGATCCAGCATTTTGGTGCATATAGGAAACTCATTTCAGCAACAAATAAAGAGGTACTACCTCAAAATAAAAGGTTGGGAAAAACATTCCAAGCAAATGGTCCCAAGAAACAAGCTGGCATACCTATCCAAAAATAGAATAAAATACATTTCAACAAAATTTGTTAAGGAAAGACAAGGAAGGATGCCTACATTAAAGGAAAATTCTATCAAGGTGAACTCTCAATTCTGAACATCTAGGCTCCAAATAAAAGGGAACCCGCATTCATAAAGTAAACTCTATTAAAGCTCAAACCATATATTGCACCACACGTAATAATATTTGGAGACTTCAATATTCTTCTCTCATCAATGGAAAGATCATGGAATCAGAAACTGAACAGAGACATAGTAAAGCTAACAGAAGTTTTGAACCAAATGGGCTTATCAGACATATATAAAATATTTAATCCTAAATAAAGAACATACCTTCTTCTCAGAACCTCATGGCAAATTACTCCAAAATTGACCATGTAGTTGGTCATAAAACAGGCCTCAACTGATAGAAGAATATCAAAAACATCCATTTCATTCATGCTATAACTACGTCATGGAATAATGCTGGTCTTCAATAGCAACAAAAACAACAAAAATCCCACATAAATGGTTAAAAATGTTCTACTCAATAATAACTTGATCAAGGAAGAAGTAAAGAAAGAAATTAAAGACATTTGATAATTTCACAAAAAATAAACTTGCAACATGTGCAAACTTATGGGATACAATGAAAGCAGTGCTAAGAGGGAAGCACATAGCTCTGAGTGCTACCAACCTGAAACTGGAAAGAGTATTCTCCAACACCTTGAAGGCACACCTGAAATCTTTAGAACAAAAAGAAAACTCAAGAGAAGTAGACAGCGGGGAATAATCTAACTCAGAGCTGAAATCAACCAAATAGAAACCAAAAGAACTATACAAAGAATCAAGAATACTGAGAGCTATTTTTTTTTCTTTTGAGAAAATCAACAAGATCAAAAAACCCTTAGCCATACTAACTAGAGGACACAGAGAGAGTATTCAAATTAACAAAATCAGAAATGAAAGGGGAGATAAAACAACAGAAATTGGGGTAAGTCAAGAAATCATGAAATACTACTACAAAAGCCTGTACTCAAGATAACTGGTAAATATAGAGGAAATGGACAATTTTCTAGACAGATACTAGCTACCAAAGTTAAATCAGGATCAGATAGAACATCTAAACAGCCCTATATTCCCTAAAAAATAAAGTCAGTCATCAAAAAACTCGCGACCATAAAGTGTTCAGGACCTGAAGAGTAAAATGCAGAATTTTATCATACATTCATAGAAGAACTAATACCAATACTATTTCACAAAATAAAAATAGAGGAAATACTACTCAACTTGTTCTTTGAATCCACAATTATGCCTGTTCCTTTTTTTTTTTGTTTTTTTTTTTTTGTTTTTTTAATTTTTAGGTTTTTTTTTATTTAAAAAAACAAAGATAAATGTACAAATTTTCAGCATTTTTGCATAAAAGTATACAAATACATTTTTAAGGTTGTAATTAAGTATTTGTGGGTACATATACATACTCATATGTATATATGTAATAATAATATAGAAAAAGAGGCTATTAATTTGAGAGGGATAGGAGAGAAACTAGGAGGGGCTGTAGGGAGGAACTGGGGATGTGATGCAGTTATATTTTAATTAAAATATATTATTTTTTTGTTGAACTTTACACAATCTGTGAGTTGTTTCTGGGGTGTTCAAATCATTCTGGGGTTAGTATCCCATTATCAGTGACTGTATATTATGTCTGTTCTTTTGTGACTGGGTTATCTCACTCAGGATGATATTCTGTAGATGCAGCCATTTTCATAAGAATTTCTTTAAGTCATTGTTTATGCCTATTCCTAAACCACACAAATATCCTACAAAGAAAGAGAACTTTAGACCAATTTCCCTCATGAGCATCGATGCAAAAATACTCAGTAAAAAATCTTAAATTGAACACATCAAAACAAGCATTCACCATGATAAAGTAAACTTCATCCCAGGGATACAGGAGGATTCAATATAAGGAAATCTATCAATGTTATCTACTATGTGCACAAACACAAAGGAAAAAAAATATGATCATCTCTCTAGATGCTGAGAAAGCATTTGACAATATTCAACATCTGTTCATGCTAAAAGTCTTAGAAAGGTCAGAAATTCGAGGATCATATTTAATAATCGTAAAAGGAATATATAGCAAACTAGTAGCCAACATAAAAACAAATTATGAGAAATTTGAAGCAATCCTATAAAATCAGAGACTAGACAAGGCAGCCCACTCTCTCTTTACATATTCAATATAGTGCTGATAGTACTAGCCAGAGCCATCAGAGAGCTGCAAGCAGCCAAAGAGATACAAATTTGAATATCTCACTATTTTCAATGATGTGACATTGTACTTAAGTGACTCCAAAATTTTCACCAGAGAACTTTTACAATTAATAAACAACTTCAGAAAAGTGACTGGATATAAAATTAAATCAAACAAATCAGTAGCTTTTCTCTACTTGATGGACAAACCAGCTGAGAAAGAAATTAGAGAATTGACACCCTTCACAATAGTCACAAAGAATATAAAATACCTTGGTTTGTCCCTAACCAACCTGGTGAAGGCTTTGTATGACAAGAATGTCAAGACTCTGAAGAAAAAATTTGAAGACCTCAGAAGCATCTCCCATGCTCATGGACTGGAAGGAACAACCTAGTATGAGGAACCATCTTGCCTAAGGCAATCTAGAGATTCAATGCAAAACCTATCAAAATTCCAACTCAATTCTTCATAGAGTTAGTAAAAGCACTTTGAAAATTCATTGGGAATAAGAAAAAAAAATGAGAATAGCAAAAACTGTTCTCAACAATAAAAATAACTTCAGGGAGAATCAACATCCCTGACCTCAACCTATATTACAGATCAATCACAATAAAAACTGCAAGGTATTTGTACAGAGACAGGCAGGTACATCAGTGGAATAGAATCAAAGTCCCAGAAATGAACCCAGACACCTATGGTTATATGATCTTTGACAAAGGAACTCAAAATATTAAATGGATAAAGGACAATCTCTTAAAAATATGGTGCTGGTTTAATTGGCAGTCAGCATTCAGAGGAATGCAAATCTGTTCTCTTTTATTTCCTTATACAAAGGTCAAATCCAAGTGGATCAAAGACCTCCACATAAAACCAGGTACGCTGAAACGAATAGAACAGAAATTGGGAAGCAACTTAGAAAACATAGGCACAGAGAAAATTTTCCTGAACAGAACACCAATGGCTTATGCTCTAAGATCAAAAGTCGACAATTGGATCTCAGAAAATTAAAAAGCTTCTGTAAGGCAAAGGGCAGTGTAAAAAGGATTAAATGGCAATCAACAGACTGGAAAAAGATCTTTACCAATCTTACATTTGATAGAGTGCTAGTATCCAATATATACAACTAACTCAAGAAGTTAGATTCTAGAGAATCAAATAATCCTATTAAAATTGAGGTGCAGAGCTAAACAAATATTCTCCATTGAGAAATATTGAATGGCTGAGAATCACCTAAAGAAATGCTCAACATCCCTAGTCATCAGGGAAATGCAAATCAAAACCACACTAAAATTTTACCTCACACCAGTCAGAATGGCTAAGATCAAACAAAAACTCAGGTGACAGCAGATGTTGGCGAGGATATGGAGACAGAGGAACACTCCACTAGTGGTGGGACTATAAACTGGTACAGCCAATTTGGATATGTTTCAAATCCTCAAAAATTTTGACATGTTACTACCTGAGGACTCAGCTATACCACTCTTGAGCATATACCCAAAAGAAGCTCCAACATCTAAAAAGTACACATGTTCATAGAAGCCTTATTTATAATAGCCAGAAGCTGGAAAGAACCCAGATATTTTTCAACAGAGGAATGAATATAGAAATTGTGGTTCATATACACAATGAAGTACTACTCAGCTATCAAAAACAATGACTTCATTAAATTCCTAGGCAAATAAATGGAACTTGCAGCTATCATTCTGAGTGAAGTAACCAAGTCACAAAAGAACACTCATAGTATGTACTCACTTATAAGTGGATACTAGCAGAAAATGCTTGGAATACCCAAGGAATCATCCACAGAACTTATGAATCTCAAATGAATGAAGGCTACAAAATGGATGCCTCAGTCTTTCTATAAGGAAGAACAAAACATTCATGGGAGGAAATAAAGAAACAAATATAAAAGCAGGGATTGGAGAAAAGACCATCCAGAGACTGTCTCACCCAAGGATCCACCCCATATGCACTCAATAAGCCCATGCATTATTGCTGTTGCAAAGTAGTGTTTACTGGCAAGAACCTGATGTGGAAGGCTCTTCAGAGGCTCTGCCAGAGCTATACTGACACAGAAAAGGAGGATTGCAGCCTGAACAGGAGGACCCCAATAAAGGATCTAGAGAAAGAACAGAATGAGCTGAAAGGGTCTGCAACCCCATGGGAAGAACAAAATTATCAAATATCCAAACCCAACAAAGCTCTCAATGAATTCGCATGGCCCAATGTACATATGCAGCAGAGGATATCATTATTTGACAAGGGGAGGAGAGGCCTTTGATCCACAAAGGCTCATTTTCCAGGTGTAGGAGAACACCAATATACTTAGGTGGTAGAGGGTGGTTGGGAGAGGGAACACCTTCAAGGAGGCAATGGAAGAGGGAGGGGGATGAGAAGGGGGATGGGATTGTTGGAAACAGATAACATCTGAAATGTAAATGCAGAGAATTTACAAAAAGAATTTGGGGGAAGGGAATAATCATGACAACTTATGTCACAGATTCAATTTACTCTTGTATTTAAAAGAAAGTTCAACCACATAAATATGCAAACATGGTCTTTTTGAAACAGAAGAATCTTGTTCAAAAAAATACTATGCATAAGGAAGAAACTATAGAAGAGGAAAGAAGAAGAAAGCTGGTCTCTCATGAAAAGTTAATATATTAATGACTATATGTGACATAAAATCCTTAGCTGGAAAAATAGCAAACTATTTTTGTCTTCAATAACTACACACACACACACACACACACACACACACAGAGAGAGAGAGAGAGAGAGAGAGAGAGAGAGAGAGAGAGAGAGAGAGAGAGAGAGAGAGAGAGAGTTTGGAGTTATATTATATAGCCTTAAAGAGGAATCCAGCATTTGATAAGCATTCCTAGAATAATAGTAACATTTATTCTTTTGTTCATCATACGTAATTGTTTTGGAGGCTTAGTGGAGGATATGAATGCTCACTATATGTATTTTTTTCTGAACACTGGTTATATGGTTCAGCTCAGCTCTTCTGGCTCAAAATACCTCTTCAAATTTGATTCACACTGGCCTCTCTTGGATTCTCATTAAATTGCTGCCCTTGTAAAAGCTTCTTCTAAATTCCACAAACTCAGCTTTGTTGACTGCACAATCTGAACAGAACTGAACAGAACTTCATAAACTCACCTGCATTCAGGTGAAATCCATTGAATTGTACTCAACTAAACTCCACTGCATTACATAAACTCAATTGAACACCACTCACTCAAATGCCCTCCATTTTGACTCTGTGCTGCTTTTAAGTAGCTTCTGTTGTTCTTGTGAGAGTTGGGTATATCCTAGGTTTGAATCATCTCTTATATCATTCTCAGCTTCATCACTTTTTCTGCCCTCCAATTAAACATCACTTTTAAACAGCACTGTTTCCTTCTGCAAACCCACTTTACTGTAATTATTTGAGATTTAAGGCGTGCACTAAGGAAGGGTCTGTATTCCACCGAGAGAGAGAGTAAAGCTGTGTTTGTATTACCAGAGGAAAGGTTAAAGATATATATTAAGGTCATGCCTATATTCCAACCAAGGATTAAAGGCATGTCATTCCAGTAAGATCACATAGAACTAGACTGCCTCTGGATTTCGTCACTTGTCAACACAGCCATGTTGCTGCATTAAAATTCCTCTGCACTGAAGAAAACAGGAAGGCTTGATGTTAATCTACAACAGCACCTAGGATTCAAAGTGTTGGGGTAAAGGAGTCAAACCACAAGTTACACAAACCCAATCTCACACAGGACTGGTTTACTAAATGCATACCCTAAAACTAATCAATCAGGGCCTTGGCACAGAATTTGAGCTGAGGCTATAACCCTGTACATTTTTCAGGGCCCACTTATAAGGTAAACACCCACATGCAGAAACACACACATACACACACACTCACACACACACTGAGCTCATGTGCAGGTACATGAAGTGCTGCCTGGCAGCCTGCTCTGACTGAAGCTCATTAGTCTAACTAAATATAACAGTTCTAATTGACTGACCTTTATGCTGATTTGTCCTAAGTGGAGCTTAGCGTTGTCATACTTCTTAAGATTAACAAACTTCAGGATATACAGAACTTAACAAGGTATATTATGAACATGACCCTTCTCTGAGTCAAGTTATTTTTCTGTGTCAATGACTGGCAAACCTTTTATACCAGCAATAAGATACAGCTGGCAGGTTTGGAACAAAATGGCTACAGTTATGTTAGCAGACAGGCTTTAACCCAAAAGACCTATTTTGAGGGAAACAATTTATTAAAGAGAATTAAAACAGTTGAACCTAGTTAAAATGACTATCATCACAAAAATCTAAAAGCAAACAAACAAATAAAAAAAAGGTTAGATGCCAAGAACAGTAAAGGGTCACATTTTTGTATTATTACTAATACAGTAAATGACTGCAGTCATAATGATAAACAGAATTCTAGGTCCTCATCAATACTGAACATATACCAACAATAAGAGCCAACTGTGTCACTCCTGACTAAATGACCAAAAAAACAAGTTAAGTGTGTCAAAGAGAAGAATATACAACTGTATTTGTTGTACCATTCACAGTAAACAGAATATGAAAACTGCATATTTCCATTCATCCCCATCATCCAGTTTCCCATCTCCCTCTCCCTCCAGCCTCCCACCCTGATCCCTCATTTCCTCTGCTAGCCATGAATATTCTGTTCTCCCTTCTAAGTGGAATTCAAGCATCTTCACTTGGGTCTTCTTCTTGTGAAACTTCTTTAAGTCTGTGGGGTATATTATGTATGTTCTGCACTTTTTGACCAATTTCCACTCATCAGTGTGTACATAGACATACTATGCATG
The DNA here is from genome assembly GCF_963924665.1 of Micromys minutus. Taxonomy (NCBI): domain Eukaryota; kingdom Metazoa; phylum Chordata; class Mammalia; order Rodentia; family Muridae; genus Micromys; species Micromys minutus. Next base: position 16,176,587 of record NC_137973.1, read on the forward strand.
TTCCTTTGGGTCTGGGTTACCTCATTTGGGATGATATTTTCTAGTTCCACCTACTTGCCCATAAAATTTATGTTGTTTTTGTTTTGAATAGTTGAATAATATTCTATGTGTAAATAAACTATATTTTCTGTCTAAACTCTTCATTTGATGGATACCTAGCATTGTTTACAGTTTCTGGCTATTAAGAATAAAGCTTCTATGAATGTAATAGAGCACGTACATGTCCTTGTTTTATGGTAGAGCAACCTTTGGGTATATACCTAAGATTGGTATAGCTAGGTCTTCAGGTATAACTTTTTCCAATTGTCTGAGAAACTGCCAGATTGATTTCCAGAGAGATTGGTGGTACAAGGTGCAATCCCATCAACAACAGAGGAGTGCTCGCCTTTCTCCATGTCCTTGGCAACATGTATTGTTGCTTGAGTTTTTTATCTTAGTCATTCTCGTTGGTATAAATTGGAATCTCCTCATCATTTTGATTTGTATTTCCCTGACTAAGGATGTTAAACATTTCTTGAAGTATGTCTTGAATGTTAAAATTTCTCTGTTGAGAATTCATGTTTAACTCTGTAGAAACTGCATAACATCTTTAGATACACACAATTAAAAGTTTAAGTTACCAAATATGACATATCAACACTTAAATATATTTAAGTCACACATATTTTAAGACTTAGGGGCTTCATTATGGTATGCATCTGGCTTCTCTTTTGTCTTCTATTAAATATTACTCTTTAATTCATCTGTCTCAAATTCTTCTCTGATTCCTACCACTGGTCATTGTGGGAAACATTATAATTCACTAATTTGTGTTTTAAAAATCTAACATTATCCTAGATTGCAAGTCTTCCACAATACTAAAGTCTTTATTTATAGTACACCAAAATGTTTCGTCTATTTTGTTTTTTGTTGCTGTTGTTGTTGTTATTTGTTTAGTTAATAGAAGTTGTCTACCTAGAACTCAGAAGGGAAACTATGTACTTCTCTCTCAGCATATTGACACTTTCAGTCCCCTGATGTTTGATCCATTGCTTTGGGCCTGACATGAGGCTCAAAAGATGGGGTGTATTCACAATCTTCAAAAATATTTCTTTTCTTTCTCTTTCTCTCATTTAAAAGTCTACCACATTTAGGGTTTGATGTCCACAATTAATTTAAAAATATTGTTTCCAAGAATTAAAGCATATGAAATAATTACTACCCTCAGCATTTCAGACTTAATAGTTTATGAGAGATTTAATAATTAATCAAATTCAAGTGATATCATTGTTATGATTTACTTGTTTATTTACTTACATATAAATACATATTTCATAAATAGTTCTGTTTATAAGTGACACTATCTCAGGTTTGTTCTCGGTGAATGGGTGACATCGTATGCACAGGATTTACAAGGTTGCTTTCCATGTATCATCCTCTCATGGACTTATGCTATAATTGAGATTTTAATGTCCCCCAAGTCCAATGAGTCTGTGGTTTGATTAAGAGGTTTAGGAACATTGAGAACCTGGCCCTGATAATAATCTTTGTTCAGCTTAACGGTAATAGTGGGACCTTGTCTTCCTATGTATCAGTTTCTTAACTATGAAGGCAAAAATTGTCCCTCTGATGTACTTCAAAATGCATTGATTCACTTTGGGCCTAAAAGGTGTAGCACAGACAACCTTCTGAATGAGCGACAAAATAACATGCTTTTTGTCTTTTGACTTCACCTCAGATATCCACCACAATGGCAGAAAGTTAATGCTGCTTAGAAATGAAATTGCTGCTTCTCTTCTTTGCTGTGCTCTTTGCTGGGTTCCATCTTTTCAAAGTGTGGCTCTTTAGCCTGGATTACATCAGTGCAATAGAAATGTCTCATCCATCATCCTCACAGACGTTCTGTTTCAGAAGATCAGAATTGACTGAGGCAAGATCTGGCTTGACAGACAGAGCAAAAGCTCTAACAATGATGAGCCTAGAGTGAGTGGATAGCAAAATGAAAAAATAGTAAAATCAAAGTCACTATGAAAGTAATGCATTTTAATTGAGGCTCTCATCTGTTTCTTTCATCTCCTTAGTTACGTGCTTGTTAAATTTTTGGTAGAGTCTAGCTTAGAAAAGTCTAATGATTCTAAGGAAGGAAAATCACTTTTTTTTCCTAAGTGTTGATCTAAATGTCTCACATGCTTCAGTGTCTGCTTACTAATAGTACTTCTTGTTGTCTGAATTAAAAAGTTGCTAATATATTCCCTCCTGTGACAGGCTTATAGTGGCTGGAAGAACAGTACCTCATTTTCTTCTTATATCTTTTCAACACAGTTTTTCTGTGCTCTCCTCTGCATAGATACTTGAGCTTTGAAGGGAGAAGTTTGATAAAGGCGTCTCATTTAGAAATGCTCCAGAATCCCCCACTCTCTGCACAGTGTTCAGTTGTGAGTCTCTTTGTTAATGATAATTACTGTTTATTGCAGGAAGTTTCTCTGGCAATGGTTGAGTGACTTTCATACATGTAAGTATAGTATAATGTCATTAGGAGTCATTTTATTGCTATGATCCTTTAGTGGAATAATAGCTTTAGGTTTTTCTCTAGATCCTATGGCCTTTCTAATCTCAGGTTCTTGACTACTTTATCATTGTCCAGTATACATTTCACCTCATGAAGTTGGCCTTTAAAATTTTGAGAAATAGTTTCTTTCACAATAATCTCACAAATATATCATAAGCTAACTTTAAGAAATCAAGTGAAAACCATAAATTAAAACTTTGCGATATTAGAAAGAGAAATTGAAAATGTGACAAATGACAGGAAAACCTTCTATGCTCATGGATTAGTAGGGCTAATTAATCTTGTGATAATAACCATCCTATCAAAGGATATCAATAGTTTCAATCAATCCTCATCAAAACCCCAACACAATTCATCACAGATGGGAAACACACACACACACAGAGGGAGAGGGGGTGGGGAGAGAAACAAGGGAAAGACAGGCAATCTCAAACAATCCTGAATAATAAAACAATTGCTGGTGGCATCAGCAAAATGCTTTTAAGTTCACTTATTATGCTTGTTTCTTTTAGAATACAAACTTGGTCCTAAACAGTTGAGTTGGACAATTCATTCCAACAAAAATTCCTCTACCAGGGCGTGGTGGTACATGACAGTACACACTGGAGTTAGAAGGAAAAAAAACTCCAAATTCAATATAAAATTAAGCTACATAGAGAAATCTTGTCTCAAAACATGCACAGGCATGGGGCATGAGAAATGGCTCAGCTGTTAAGAGCACTGACTGCTCTTTCAGACGTCCTGAGCTTAATTCCCAGGAATCAATTCCCTCTTCTGGTGTATCTAAAGACAGAGGCACTGTGCTCATATAAATAAATATACCTTTTGAACAACACACAGTCAGGGAAATGTATGTTTTCTTGAAAGGAAACCATAAGGAGAGTGATATCTCCTCACTCTTGCTCAGTTCACTCCCATTTTCACTCTGCCTTGCAGGCAACTCCTTCTAAATATTAACAGTATCTTAGGTAAGTTGGCAGAGCGCTCTCTACATGTGTGATTAAGCAAGAGTGACTATGGTGGACAATATCACTCAGTATTATCAGAGTAGACTCTATGTAAACACTCTCCTTCCTGCAGAGAGGGAGGAAGCACCAGAATCAGACATATACAAACCAGAGTGAGACTCCCTTCAGTGGGGCACCAGCAGCCAGAAGAAACTGATCTTCACATAAAATAACACTTATATTAAAGTCTGTATACTATATTGAATTTTTGAAGCAAATACAAATGGCGGTGCCTTAAAAACACAGAATCAGGTTGTCCAAATAACATTATCTAATGTGGAAAACTTATGACTTTTTACCTAGTTAAATAACAAAATGAAAAATCAGGTTAGTGATGTAGCAGTCAGCTGTCTTCAGATGCCATTCATAATTTTTGTGTTGGTGAAAGCAAATAGTCTGTTGACAAATGTCTAAAAGGTCCTATCTAAAAGTGATGAGGAAATTAGGTGAGGCTTGGAGGTGGGTCGTAGTTGATAATAATATCAGAGCAAACATACAAGATTACTCCCTAATTCACCCTAACTATAACTGTACAACAATGGCCAGAGTAAAATGTAGTGCAAGTAAAATAACTTGAAGTTACTGAAATACAGCACAGTGTTTATGTGCAAAATAATCATGTGCCATGCATCAGGCCTGTTAGGAAATAATTTATTGAATTCCCATACCCTCCACCCTGCAGGCAAGTGGTATCCTCAAGGACGCATCCACTAAACAGTCTCAGTTTGCCTGACAGCTGCATTTCTGACTAATAAATGTTGATTGCATGACTCATCCCACTGCCTTTTTTCATGTTTAATATTTTTCAACAATAAAGTTAGGCGAGTTTATTACTAAACTCAAAAGTCATTCCAGAATTTTAATTTGGTAGGTGCAGTAGAAAAGATGTCTCTTAATTCATTAATACATGATAATTGTCAGTCATTACTAAATTGTTGTAAGGATGCTTCCCTTAATAAATTGTGGGTGAGTCAATGAGCCTTTACCTTTCCAGATGACCTAAATATTTCATCTGAAAAAAATCTGCTTTACTCTAATTTGGTATTAAATCATTTTCAACCTGATCCGAAGTTCTAAAAATATGAATAGTATAGTTGTGAACTTTCATCAATATTAATTTAAAGAATGAACCTTTATTATTGAAATGTTCAGGCCACTGGGATTGCCTATCCAGATCATTTAGAAAGTAGAATTTAAATTTAAAAATAGATGTAAAGCTACTTAGGTCAAGCACTGCTATGTCACACTGCAGGAACAATTAGTTGCTATGCAGCAATCTTTAAACAGTAAAAGAAATTTTCTTTTTTATATAAAATAATAGTTGTTTATAGCTTAGCTGAACTGAAGCTATGCATTTATAGATAAGTGTTTTGTTCTGATTTCATTTATATTCACCACTAAATATATCTCTTACCTGAAGAAAGGGTGCTTTGTTTCAATGTGTTATCTATCCTGACAAGATTTGAATGGGTGGCATGTCTGTCTAACAGATAGAGACTATTCATAAGAATCGGCACTGGCTGTTTCCTTATCATCGCTGGCTGAGAAACTCATTACAGTACGCAAATCTTTCTCCTACAAAGTGAAGCATTTGTATTTTCGTGAATATTGATCAAATGTACTTGCAAATGAGTACTGTGATCCACTCCAAATATCAGTTCCTACGGGATAAAGTGAAATATCCAGGTTGTGTTTAACATTATTAGAATAAGTGGCAGTTCACTTCAGAGGTGTATAAGCAAATCCACTTAGGGGTCAGTGCTTGGTCAATAATGCAGAATTGATTTTGGTGAGAGAATTTTCATAAGATAATTCTCAATGGCCATATTCCTACCCTCGTACATCATATCCAGGTGGTCTTCTGTGCCCCAGCAGTTAGTCTCATTCAAAATTGTTGTGTCAGCCTGGGTTAAGCTTCAAAAATTATGATAGCAGTCTCCTCTTCTTTGACCTGTATAAACTTCAACATTCTAATAGACAAAAATCATAAACTTCTATAAAACTTTATAAAAAATCTATATTTTTGAAACACACAAAACTGATTCTATTTTGCACACAAAAACACATACACACAAAAACACACACACAAACACACACATAAAAACCTACACACACAGACACACACATACACTCACATACACACACACATACACACACACACACACACACACACACACACACACACACACACACACATCTTGTATAATCTAGGTGTTTCTGTCTTTTAACCATATATGTACCAAAACCTAATTTTACACTGAAACAACATACAGTTTTAAAGTCCCTGTGTTGTGAATTGGATAATAAAAGCTTTACTCTCATTTGTAAAGGATTTAATTATAGTTCAAAATAAGCAAAAAAAACTTTTGTGTAACTCTGTGTTTGTTTGTGAAGACAGCCTTGGGAACAGATTTTTCAAACAGGAAGTAGGAGTAGATCCTTTTTGGTTCTACAAACATCATAAAATAAATGTGTTTGCAAAAAAAAAGAGAAAGGCACCACAGGAAGATGGGCTCAGCTCCCCTGTGGCTCCTGTGCATTTATAGAGGGACCATGTTTGTAATAAAGCAGAGAAAGAAATGACACTGTGCAGGGCTTTGATGGCAGCAATTCAAGGAGAGAAAGAAGGTAGGAATGGAAAGAGAAAGGAAGAAAGATGGAGGAGGAGCCAGAGAAGAGCGCAACAGAAAGGGAAGAAGCAAGGAGCAGAACAACAGGATGGGGAAATAGAGATGGGAGACACAAGTAACACTAAGTTAGAAAAGACACACAAAACAGAAAATGGCTCCGTCTGAGTCCACCACTTCAAAATCACTACATGATACTGGCGTTTCTTTTCCTACCTCACTAAAGGCAAGTTTGAGCCCACTGCAACCTGAAGAATATTTGCAGAATTTACCTAGCCCTTAAAAATCAGATTTAAAAAGAAGATAATTTTAAATTTAGTTTTGACTGTCTGTACTAAGTCATTATTGTTCTGCTTGCTTAATTTCATAATACCCTTCAAGCAAAGATGTGTCTCTGGGTGTTAAGTAGTAGGCATAAAATAAAATAGTACCAAGAACAATAAACCGTACCATCATCATAACATGCGTTGTCACTAAACGACTAACAGATATCAAGGAGTGCTGAGGGGAGAAACATAAAATAATTTAATTCATTAAAACAACACATACATCTCAGTGTGTCCGAGTAACTTTAGAAAATCTCACACAGAAAGGTATTTGGCATATGAGGCAGCATCTCACAGATTTGGGAGACCTGCTGCTAGAAATGGTAATTTTCCAAAATAGCTGCATCTTCCCACATAACTTACAGAAGTCCCATAGTGAACTACACTCACTTGTCTTGTTTATGAATCTAGTTTAGCAAGTTTGACTTAGTCTTTTTCAGGGTGTGTCGTCTGACTTGATTGGCCATGGCACTGTTTGCCTCTGTACAGCTTTCAGAACTGGAGACAAGAAGCAAGAAATACTATAAAGCAGATCAAAACAAAGATTCTCTAACACTCAGGGTATCTACCTTCAGCACAAGGTGGGAAAACTTCATGTTTTAATAACACAGCCAGTGTCAGGAAGAAGCCTCGTGGAGTTCAGAGTTTCCCTGCCCTGAAAATGTGAACCCATGTGGTCAAGACTCAGGATCTTCATGAAGCTGTCAGATGAATATGCACCCTGTCCAGGCTTTGCAGACCACAAATTCATGTTAACACACTCTGGTTTTTATTTCTTATCAACGACTCATGTTGAGGCCAGATGTTGACAGCCTGTGTCTTATGCAAACACCCTGTACTTTATGCTTTGAGATAGAGACTCTCACTAAACTTGCTTATCAGTGATTAAATCAGAATAGCTTGCCACCAAGAATCAGGGATTATTTGGTCTGCCACCATACAGAGAAAGAATCACAGACACATACTACCATGTTAGACTTTTAAGTGCATACCAGGACTCAAACAGAGATTCTAATGATTAGGCTTTAAGGAATTTATTAACTAGGCCGTTTTGCCCAGCCCTCTCTTCTTGTCCAAATAGATTTGGTGGAAAAGATCCATACTATCTAGTGTTAACTGGCTTAACTGATTGAAAATCTGCTTTGAGTAATTGTCATTTTCAACACATGGCCTTATTTTCTCCCAGTAAGTATCTACTACAGGTCAATACTAGTTGGTGCATCAGCATATAAATGGGAATAATATGATAATCATAATTTTGTGACAGAGCTCTTTTTACTTTTTTTTCTGAATGAGAAAGAGGGGGCGAATTTTATGAAGCTTCTATAAAATTTCTTTATTAATATAGCTCATCTTCTGAAGGCAAATAATTGTCTTAATCAGTCAAGCAAGTCTTCGATTTCTCTACATTCAGAAAATAGCCTTGCTGGCCAGTCTGCTTCTCACATTCTCTGTCTTGCCTTTAAGGTACCAATTATCTCTTCCCATCTAGTTGGCAACTGTTAGACTGTATTTTCCTTTAGGTATACTCATTTATAGGTTACATTATTCCAAGCCTGGTAGTTTTTCTTTATCCTAGAGATGTAATTACCTGTAACAAACCAGCTCCATAGGCTTGATCAAACCTACCTGCTAATCACCTTAATTTTGCTTTTCTGTCCCTGACACTCCCCATACCCCTCAGGTGTCTAGCTCCTGTCTGGGGCACTTTTCTGAAAGACAAACTATGATAAGCTCAGTTAGGGATATTGTTAAAATGTCTAGAACCAAGACGTGTTTGTCAATTCAAAAAATGCTAGTCTGTCATTTTTTTTCTCCTGCCAGTTGGAATGTCCATCAGATTACAATGTGTTCATTCTTTTCTTCTTGAGACATATTTATATTTTTATGAAATATACCATTTTTATAGTGGTTAAAATAAGCATATTCTATAAAATTACAAGCAATTAGTGCCTTGTATCTACATCCAATTGCAATTTTTTGTCACTGGCATTTAAAACGGTTATTATCTATCTCTCATCTATTTATTTTTTTATCCTAGCATGTATAGGGTGACCCCTTTCTCTGGTTTGAATTGAATTTTCCTGATGTTTAACAATATTAAACATCTTTCCAAAAATTTTTTACCATTCATTTTGTCATTGTGTACTAAGCCTCATTTGTGAGTCCTTACTGCTTTCTCATTGAAGTTAATCTATTTTGAAACCAGTTTGATTGTTTGCTGCTGAGCTCCAGGACAGGTTTATGTATATTAGAGATTAGGGTTTTATTGTAGATAAATGGTTTATAAATATTCTCCTACATTCTAAAGCCTTTTCTCTTATTTGTTTCTATAGTGTGCAGAATTTTTTTAGTTTGACCCAATCTTACCTGTCTATTTTTGCACTTAATACTTATGCTTTTGATGTAATATATTGGAAATTATTTCAAAGACCAATGTCTAGAATCTGTTCTGAATTTTATTCCTGTTCTATAGTTTAAGGCTGTGTGTCTCCAGTTTAAGTACATCCAATAGAAATAAAATTCATTTCTAAAAATTCCTACCTTTCCATATTCTATGTATAACATACCTATGACATGGAAGACATTAAAATTGCCTAAAACAATAAATATGTAAAGAAAATATGTGCAGGATTGGGAATGCTTGTTTATAATCACAGTACTCAAGAGACAGAGGTAGAATAGTGAGTTCAAAGCTAGCTTAGACCATTTAGTAAGGTTCCGTCTCCAAGAAAACAAACAAACAAAATGTGATTAATACATATAGTGAGTGGCTGCCCACCCCTCAAAAGAAAGAAATCTTGAAAAATATAATGCATTATATGATATTATGCTGGATAAAATAAGCTAGGCAAAAAAGAACCAGTATTGAGTTGCATCCTTACACAGTGAGTCTAAGATAGTCTCAAGTTATCCAATCACAGTAAGATATACAGCAGAAACAGGTGGGAGAGCCAGTATCAGAGAAAGGACTTTTTTTACAGCAGGCTTATTTTGACTATTCATTTGGAAAATTAGTGTGATAAAAGTTTGAGTTTCTCAGCCCCATACTAACACAACATAATATTTATCTTTCTCTTTAGAGTCTTATAAAACATAAAAGAGCACTGTAAAGTTTAATGTAACTCCAAGATATCAGTCTGCAACTGTCTAACAATGTTATTGACTTCCTAAAATAAAAAAAGATTTTAAAAAGCAACACAGCAAATGAGGCAGCTTACACAGTAAATGAAATTCACATTGATAAATGAAATAATATAAAAATGAAAAAAATGACATATTTCTGAAATATGTAATATGCATAATACACAAATTTTCATAATACACATGCACTCTGAGTAGGCATATATACACAGATACTAATACCAAAAATGTAGAGACATTTTGTCACTGATATATTCCAGATGAAACTGAAAAAATACAGCCAATGGGAAGCACAATTATCATGCAACTATCAATGATATTTCTGATTTCTTACCCTAGAGCAACAAAAGGTCATATTTCCATAACAAACATATGCATGGCTATTATAGCTAGCTTTATTTGTGTGAGGCAAAAGCTGGAATCAATCTGCAAATCCTTCAACCAGTGAATGATCAAAAGGCCAACAGTCTTTAATGAGAAACACTACCACTATTTACCAAAAAGGGCTAGAATAACTGAGATGATTCCCACAGAATCTTGCCTATGACAAAATCTGTTACTGAAATGTTATATGAATGGTTTGCTTTCATAATATGTTTGAAATTAGAAATTCCAGAAATGCAGATAAATGACTGTCAATATATAGGAAAGGGGTTATCAGCAGATAAGAGTATACAGAACAATGGTGGGGTCCTTCTGAAGGTCACTCCTAATCCTTCCTGGATAATATTCATAGCATTGTGTATCACTTTTTGATATGTTCTAATTGAAAGAACACAAGTAAAACCTATATACTCTATTATTTGCATACTGCACATTTGTGTAGTGTTCTCCTTTAAATCAAAAACTAAACCTTGTTTTTAAAAAGCATCCTGGCTATAATAGCAGCGCAGAATGGGTAGGAGCTCATAAGTGCCCTCCTCTAGCTAGGAGCTACTGGCTATTAATGGTGGCCATGGGAGGGGCAATCCGTTCCTTCAAGGGTGGCCCCTGAGATAATACCCCTGCTACACAGATTGTCCTGTACCCATGATCACAAAGACAGCACTAATTGGACTTAGTGAGTTTAACAAAATAGAACAAGAAGGTGGTAGAACAATATAGTAGTGTCAATAGGAGACATGTTGGAGAAGAGTAAACGTGAATTTGATTTTTAAAGAAACATGGTAAGCGTGTATTTAAAAATCTCAATAAAAATCTCACAGGGTGAATCAATGATCAAGAAACAAGGACAAGACTAGACTTAATAAGTAATTTGGATATAGCATAAAGGAGCTGAGGTGTGATACACAAGAAGAAAGCTGCTTGGGATGCAGAGCACACGGACATGTCACCTGGTGACACAAGCCACACACCTGACCCAGTGTAAATGCCCTCCAATGACTTCTTCACTTGTAAGAGTGGAACAGCTAAAAATAGACTGCTTGTGAAGACAGCACATGCTGATGGCTTGCCTAATATTGAAACTGACAACATTATTATACAGGAGAGCTTGGAAAAAGGAAAATGGCTAAAGACATAAGAAGAAAGGAATACCTTAAAATACAAAGGAAAATCTGCAATAAATTTCTTGCTTGTATGCTATCATTGTGTGCATAGACCTTTCTTACTTAAAACCTACTTAGAGGTCAAAATGTGTTATGGTAGGAAATGCTTGGCTTTTTTTAAAAGCCAAATACCTAAGTAGTAACACAGAACTTTCAGGTTCTCTCCAAGTAACAGAAGCATTAGGAGAAGTAATAAAACAACAGGGCTATAGTGTTGCAGGTTAATGAATTGCTGATAAGGACAGTTCAATCCAAGCAGGCAAGTATTGATGTGCCCGTAAAAAGACAGATGAGGTATTTTAAGTGCCATTCAATATAATGAATTGTCAGGGAGGAAAAAGAAAAGGGTCTACACAATGTGAAAAATCATTTATGAGCAGTGAAGGAGGAAACAAAATTAAGAGAAGATGCATTTCAATTCAGCTAAGAAAGCAGCAAGGGCATTTTCTTTTTAAGTATTAAAAAAATAAATATTTTGGAGGCTTTACTTTTTTAATCATCAGTTATTTTACAGAAATTGGCTATTTCTCAAAGTGATTAAGTATTAAAAGTGAATGCATGAATGCAGACTGATGACCTTATTAGAATATGAGAAAGAAAGATAGGGGTTCAATTCAGTAATAACAAATGGTCAGCGCGGGGAAGCATTTCTGATGCAGACAGCATGAGAACTGAATCTCAAGTATCTTGGAGCAGATCAGTCAGGAACAAGGACACATGGCTAAGTGTAGGTCACTTTTATATCAAATAGGCCTGGCTCAGAGAACAGTAAACACTCAAAGCTCAAATGTGCTTCACTGAAAGAGTGAAGGAAATTAATTCTTGAGACCCTTTAAGTAAGGCAGTGTGCCAAGTGTGTTCACACACAACGTCTTTATACTTCTCACTTGCAATTCCCCATAACTAACCTGAAAGTATGTAGGGTGTTTGAGAAAACAGAGGTAGAATGATATTAGCTTCTCATCTGAGGCAGCATGTAAGCGGGAGAACTAGAGAGCAGGTCAGCAGTGGGTAGGAACTTGAATTGTATTCTCTCCTTCTCTTCCCCACTTTCTCTTTCTTTCAATAGATTTTCGTTAAGTCCATTGCGTACTTACAGGAGGTATTGAATAATTTTAGATCCAGCATTTCCTAGATTTCCTAAAATGTCAGTGCTGGGTGACATCACCAAATCCAGTGAGATGAGAAATGAGCACAAATGCATTAACACCTAATCTTGAAAGTGCAAACAAGGCTAAACCCCATGAATATTTTGCACTTTACCTTGATTTCAACATGTGGTGAAACATCTATTAAATATCATTCATTCCACTTCACCAAGGCCAAGGAGAAGAGAGTTGCATTGCAAAAAAAAAAAAAAAAAAAAAAAAAAAAAAAGAAAAGAAAAGAAAGAGAAAAAATCACATGCAGAGAAGAGAGAGGATACAAACTAGTGAGGAATACAGAAACGGTAAGTCTGGGTAATTGATCTGGTAAGATGTGCTTCCAAAGATACTATGAGCAGAGGAATCCACTAACCAAAGTTCTTGATGTTGATTTCCTCTCATTACAGAGTTTGTAATACTCCTCAGAGCACTCACAGTACTACACAGTCACTGACCTTTCTCTGCACAACAGATCAGAGTTAGGATTCATCATCAGAAAACTAGGAAAATTCTTATTTTAAAAATTATTATTTATATTATTTTCTAGAGGTTACAGAATATACTCTCTTTGCATATTTAAATTCCCTTGTGACTTATTTTCCAAATGTTTCACCTAAGGGAAATGCAAAGTCCAATTAGAAGGGTCAAAACTCTCAAAGAAGCAAAAGTAAGAAAGGACATAAATAGGGCCAAGGGTGAGAGTTATTTACAAGATGTTTATTGGGGAAGCCTTGGCATACATTGGCTTTGCAGTTAAGAGCTGCCAGATAGGAGACACTGGGGACAATTCATGAACACCAAAAGGAAAATATTTTACCCTAGAGTCAATAGATTATGTATTTTCAGCTGAGGTATTTTGCCAGCTAAATGAAAGTGTGAGAAAAAAAAGATTATCCTAGCTGAGTATGAACATTCTAGTCCACCAAGGAATTTGACTAGATATTTTGAAAATAGACATGAAGAATATGCTAAAACCCTATGTTGCTATGCCTTTACCATAGAGTTCTGAGGGTTATTGGTAATGACAGCTATCATCTCATTTTGGACTTGATCCCTGTGTTTGTTATAAATCCAGAACTGGCAGACAATATCTTTCTGAGTTTTTCGCACCTTGGTAATACCAAAATCAGGTAGATAAATCCTGGAAAAACAAAGCAAAATCAAGAATATTGATCGTCCTGGAGCAAATCAGTTAACCACAAAAACCAATCAAGGTCTATGGAGCTGGCAATTTATTTAAGGAAGCAGTAGGGGAGGAAGTATTATCTGAGAGCCAAACCATCTTATGGGGTCACACAAGGCAGGAAGTAGACCAGATAAATGAGGCAGAAAATGAAATTGACATGGGATGTCTTAGAACAGGCAGTTGCTTTGTTAATCAGCCACATGCTGTACATCAGGATAAAAGAGCAGGAGGATGAAGTAGAGGTCACAACATGATGATAGACAGGCGTTCCTTAGTTACCACACCCACACTCACGCCTCTCACTTCTCTCCTCACCAGACGATAAAGAAGGAGCTATCTGTTTGAACAGGAGTATTACTTTTCTTTATAAATGGCTTGCATTTGTGTCCTGGGGATGGAGATTGCTCAATGGCTTGCTACTATGGTAACAAGAGATAACACAAATAAAAATAACCAACAAAGCTATTATAACTCCCACATCTAAGAAAGTGCTTTAAGAAGCCTTCGACGATCCATAGCTTCTGTTTTGCTTGGTTTTCATATGATTCTTAAACTGCTTTTAAGATTCTTCTAAGACTGCAACTACAAAATGAAGTTTAAAGAATTAAACAGAAAGAATCCATTTGTTCCTTCCAAAAGGAAAAGGATAAGAAAATCATACATTAACCTGAGAGGAACAAAGCTCTTATTGTTGCAATGTTCTTTGTATAGAGAAAGGCAAGTGCTCTGAGGACTTAGCTAAGAGGGAGCTGTAACCAAGAAGCCTGCCATAAAGTAACACCACACCTGAGAGAGATCAATGGAGGAGTGTTCATTAAACTAAGACAAGGAGTATTGATCTCCAGGAGGGGAGAAAAGCCGCAGGGAACTTCTGATGGTGTGAAGGCTGGAGAGAGAGGCAGAGATAAGTGAACTAAGCGGTTTTCATTCTGTTTCCTTTATACAAAGTTGAGGTTGCAGTGAAAATACAACAGCACATAAAAAAAGGAAATGGAGTATGTGAAAACCAATAGACTTCAGCAGTTCATAAAATGAAGAGGGAGAGGGATGGAAGCTATGCTTGATAAGAAGAGTGCATATAAGTTTTAGATTCAAAGTTTTAATCTGTTCTCACTGGCATGTTCTACAATTGCGTCTGAATAATGAACATGTTAAAGAATAGTCTTAATTTCACAGCTGGGATATTAAGAAAAGGCAGGCGCATGTTATGAATCTCATAAGTTGAGGAATAAACAGCAGAATATACTCATTAAATTACCATATTAAAGTATGATGGCACACCGGCTTCCAACATGGATTGATTTGCTACTCATAAACTACTATCTAGGCTCTAATAATTGGAAACAGTATTACAAATGCATGACAAACAACAAAATAAAAGCAATGGTTTAATTGATGAAGAAAACATGCTTCACAGGTATCTCATTGTTCAATCACTTAATACATATATGTTACCAATTTTCTTCTACAAGCATTGCTAAATTTGGTCACAAATTCATATCTTATAAGCAAATGCAAGTCAATATGCATGAAATCTGTGGAGAACATATAAAGTACTCAGGTAAATACACAATTACAAAAGTGTGTATCTGCAATAATATGAATAAAAAATATCCCTAAAGCTCTATATCTTAAAGAGTAACTCCTGACCTATAGGCATGATTTGGGAGGTTCTGGAGACTTTGAAAAGTGAGATGTAGTTGGGAAAAAAGGCATGTTGCTGAAGGTTTTTTTTTCAACCACATATTCCTGAAATCATGTTTTCTGCTTATATTGCCAGAGTCAAGCAACCACAGGGAAATCTCTGAGACTGCAAGTTGGTATAACTCCCCCTTTCAATTGTTTCTATCAGATTTTTTTTTAAATCACAGTTGTTGTGATAGAATCACAGCTTGCATTAGGACAGACTACACAAAACCAATGCAGTTCCATGTGTCAGTGTTAGAAGTTTAACATATATTGGGGAAGGAGATGACAGAGGCAAAAGGGGGAAAAGAGAGAGAAGAAAGTCAAGAAGGGTCTGACTTTTATTTGGACTGTGACATAACCACTCGCAGGTGAAGGTGGGAGGTAAACCAGATGGACACTGGGAATGTATGGTGATTGCCATAGCACCTGACATGCAGGTCCCTGTCACCTATGGGTGAAATCATCATCGCTGGGTTCTGAGGCAAAAGACATTTCTTGTTACCAACATACCTCCATTTTCCTTAGCATAAAGAGAAAAAAGGGGGGGAGAGGCAGAAGCCAGTGGTGAAATGGAATTAGGTCAATCATGTCTCTTAAACTGCTTCCTCCTGTCTAGAGGTGTCATCAGTTTCATTTCAACATCTGGTTTCACTTAGTAAACAGTCCCATTAGGCTCCTCTGTGAACAGTGGTTGGAAAACTGTAATGGGAACTGAGGAAAACTTTGGTTAAAAAGTTCTGTATTTGTCATTGACAGAATGTAGAAACAAGATTAATGAGGCAAGGATAGAATAGTAATAACAAGAAGATGACTAGGAAAGGAGTTATTAAATGAATTATCCACTTAAATATAAGGTCTTTGACAATCCAGAAGTTGGAGGCCTCACATTACTTAAAATTATACATGTCTGATTGTAACACCTGGACTTTATTTTTCAGTATCCTGGATTGGTTGACATAGAAACAGCATTCTTCTTGGAGGAACAGGCAAAGACACCTTCTCTAGCTGTCAGGATATCCATCCCCCATCAGTCCTGAAGCGTCACAGCTGCCAAAGAATTGATCACTTTCTGGATTGTAAGCATGGTTTCAGATATTTTCTGAAAACCAGTGTCAAGCTCAGAAGTGAACTTATTATATTGTGTCGTGGAAGTAATCGTCCTGAAATTCCAGTATCGGCACCTTTGGCTATTCCTGCAGTGACCAAGAGTTGCACAACCTGAACTGCCCTCTTATGTTGGGAAACTATCTTATCTACAGCTGGAACTGGCAGGGGCTCTTTTCTCTGGATTACTCCTAATACAAGGAAAAGAATACCAATGTGCAAACTCCTGACCAGCTGGCAGGTAGATGACAATATGAATGCAACAAAGAAGTATTGTGTTCTGGACTGCAGGGTACTGTGGCAAAGATGAGGTATCTGGGGTTGTAGTTCTGATTTCCCAGATGTCTTAAAACTGTTTGCCATGCCAAAAAGAGGGATAGATAAAAGGTATGGAGTCATGGTGACATCAGAGTCAAGGCAGCTGACTAGAGGTGAGGTAAAGTTATATGGTAGTATCACTGGAGAGGCTGTAAATGCCAATTCTAAGCAAGTTCCAGGGGGAACACATAGCCAGAAATCTAAAGTGAGGAGGTCTGGTGATATTAAGGAGGTGGTACACTAAGGTCAAGGTCTAAAGCAAAAGGCAAAATGACAAATTAGTGCCATTGATGGGGGGGGATATCAAAGAGGTAAGGACCTTGGAGGAATGTTTGATTCCTTCCCCTAATTTTCCTGATATCCAGAGAATGGAAAATTAAGACATATTTTTTGTGGATGTGGATAGTACTTACTGGGAATCTGGCATGATTTGTACAGTAGAGCTTACGAACAACTTCAGTTTCTCACATGGGACTTCATGGGTCTTGTATGTAGAAAGAAGAGTGTCTTGTGTTGTATGGTCTGTGATCCTAGCATATGTAGCTGACAAGACCAATGTGGGCAGCATTCATATACATCTGGCCATTTTTTGCAATCATCTTTTGTTGGGCCAAAAAGAAAACATGTAAAGAGATCATAATATTTAGATGGGATAACTGATACCGGGGTGACAGCAACTTGGAATGGTACCTGGCATCCAGCCATGGATCAGTTTCCTGATTCCATTTGGAAAGAATGTTTCCTATCTGTGAGGTTTTCTTGAACCTCAAATCTCCAGATTTAAGGGCTACTCTGGATAAAAACATCCAGGGAAGGATGAGAAATCCATGTCTCATCCAGTGGGGTTAAGTGCAGCTGCCAGAGTGGAGTCTCATTTTCTGGGGTTGAGGACAAACTGGGTAGTCTCAATGTCTTCTGGAGCTTAACAGAGCATAATTCTGTTAGAGTCAGTGTGTATGAAACATTTTTAGGTGGAGTGATAAAAGTTTTGAGGTGAGACAGGTGGACCCAATGAGAGAGTCCCTCCAGTTTAGCAGCTAGAGGTGTCACAAGAATTACCTTAAAAGGGCCTTCTATTTAGGAGAGAAGAGTGAGGGGCAAAAGACTGGAGGGGATAGAAAAACTTGGTCTCCAATGTTGACAGGCAGTCAATGAGGGACAGTGTATGGCTGAGGTAGATTGTGGTCAGCAAAGTTCCATAAGAGAGAACAAACGTGACAATGTTATGGGGTGAGTAGATTGTCTGGGATGGGAGAACACTAGGTAAAAGACCAGCAGTTAGGACCAAATATCCATACATGAGTTCAAAAAGAGTGAGATGAGGAGAGGTCATGTGGGGAGAGGTTGTAGCCTGAAAAGAGGCAAAGGTAGGAGTATTAACCAATCATGGTAAAGTTCCTCTGACAGCTTGACAAGGGTAGTTTTTAAAGAGAAGTTTGTATCTTACCTGAAGATTGAGAGTTGTAGAAAATATAATAATGCCCAGGGATATCTAGGGCCTCAGATAGAATTTGAGATATTTGGAAAGTCAATTTAGGACTATTGTCTGACAGGAGGGAGGCTGTGACACCAAATCAGGGGTTGATCTCTTAGAGAAGGAAATCAGAGATGGTCTGAGCCCTTTTATTAGTTGTGAAAAATCTGTCCACCCACTCGAGAAGTTTTCCATGTTTGACAGAAGGAATATGGGTAAAGTCAAATTGCAGTCATTCCAGGGAGGGAACCTGTAGCCCGATAAGTAGAAAAAGTGGTGCTGCAATATCATAATTAGGAGTCTGACAACTGGCAGATTTTGCAAGAAGGAATGATGGATTTTAAGAACTTAAGTCCTCAGGAGTAGGTTGTAGGTAGGTCTTAACAAAAGAAGACAATGCTTGGCTGTTAAGATGAAAGAGTTGGTGAAGATAAGACAGTTTGAGCACTTGTGCTCTCTTAGGGTCTGCATGATATCTGTCCAGGCTCTTCTTGCTTTCATAGTCTCTGTTGAGAAATCTGGTGTGATTCTGATTGGTCTGCCTTTATATGTTACCTGACATTTGTCCCATACTGCTTTTAGTATTCTTTCTTTGCTTTGGGCACTTAGTGTTTTGACTATTATGTGTCGGGAGGTATTTCTTTTCTGGTCCAACCTATTTGGAGTTCTGATGGCTTCTTTTATGCTCGTGGTCATCTCATTCTTAATGATAGGGAAGTTTTTTTTTATGATTTTGTTGAAGTTATTTACTGTGTCTCTTAGTTGATACTCTTCTCCCTCTTCTATTCCTATTATTCTTAGGTTTGGTCTTCTCATTGTGTCCTGGACTTCCTGGACAATTTTGGTTAGGGGCCTTTTTTTTTTTTTTTTTTGCATCTTCTCTGGCTGTTTTGTCTATGTTTACAATGTTGTATTCTGCCCCCAAGATTCTCTCTTCCATCTCTTGTAGTCTATTGGAAATGCTTGCTTCTGTGACTCCTGATTTCTTTTTTAGGTGTTCTATCTCTAGGATTATCTCTTTTAGTGTTTTCTTTATTGTGTCAATTTCTGTTTTAAATTCCTTCTTCTATTCCATCATCTCTTTGGTTCTGTTTCTTTTAGTACTTTGAGTTCTTTGAGTGTTTTTTCTTGTTTCCTCTTTAAAAGCTTCTGATTCTTTTTGCTTTTCCTCCCGTTCTTGTTTAATGATCTCTATCATCTTATTAAGGTATTATTTTAGGTCTGTGTCTTCTTTCTCTGGAGTGTTTGCCATTCCACTGTTTGTTTTAATGGGAGAGCCCGGTACTGGTGTTGCCAGGTTGTCTAGGTTTTCTTGGGATATGCTCTTCCACTTTCCTCTTGCCATTTTTTTGTCAGTAATATGTTCTTGCCTTTCCCTTGTGCCTGGTCTGTGTCCCTGGGTCTTTGCTGGTCCAGGTGGCAGATGGGCTGAGACCTGTTCTGCACCCCAAAGCTACCGGGTGGGAACAGAGATCCCATTGCTGGGTTCCAGGTCCCTGGATCAGGAAGGGCAGGGGCATGCTTTCTGTTCGGACTCGGCAGAGATCTCTCTGCCCCCTTTCTGTTCAGATCTCCTTCTCACCAGGCCTTAACTTTTGGGAACTGCTGGTCCAGGTGGCAGATATGCCGAACCCTGTTCTGTGCCCCCTTGGTAACTGATTTGTTGTATATTGTTTTTATTATGTTAAGTTATGAGCCTTGAATTCCAAATCTTTCCATGTCTTATACCATGAACGGATGTTAAATCTTTCTCAGCATGTAATGAAAAGATTATGTAAATTTTTTTAGTTCGTTTATATAATGTATTGTGTTAATATATACATATTGATCCTTCCCTGCATCCCTAGAATAAATCCTACTTGATCATGGTGGATGATCATTTGATTATGTTCTTGAATTTGGTTTTCAAGAATTCTATTAAGTAGTTTTGGATCAATATTCATAAAGATTTTTTTTCTGAAGTTACCTTTATTGTAGGGTCATTGTGTATTTATGTTTAAGTGTAATTTTTGCTTGATAGAATGACATGGGTAGTGTTCCTTCTGTTTCTATTTTGGTGAATAGGTTGAAGACTATTGGTATTAGGTATTCTTTGAAGCTGTTATGAAATTCTGCACTAAAATCAACTAACTTCCCTGGGTTTTTGTTGTTGTTGTTATTGTTGGGAGACTTTTAATGACCTCTTTCTTTAGCAGTTATAGAATTCCTATATGTTTTATCTGATCCTGATTTAACCTTTGTGTCTGGTATTTGCCTAGAAAATTGTCCCTTTCATCCAGAGTTTCCAGTTTTTTTGACTATAGGTTTCTGTTTTCATAAATTTCTTAAGGTTCTGTTGTTATGTCTCTCTTTTCATTTCTGATTTTGTTAATTTTGCTATTCTTTCTATGTCCTTTATGTAGTCTGGATAAGGGTTTATCTATTTTGTTGATTTTCTCAAAGAACTAGCTCCTGGTTTTGTTGATTCTTTTTATAGTTAATTTGGTTTCTACTTGGTTAATTTCACCTCTGAGTTTGATTATTTCCTGCTGTCTATTCCTCTTGGGTGTGTTTGCTTCTTTTTGTTCTATATCTCTTATGTGAGCTGTTAAACTGTTAGTGTATTCTCTCTCTGTAGTCTTTTTGAAGACACTTAGACCTATGAGTTATCATTTTAGCACTGATTTAATTGTGTCATATTAGTTTTGCTATATTGTACCTTCATTATTGTTAAATACTAAAAATTCTTTAATTTTTTTCTTCATTTCTTCCTTGACCAACTTCTCATTAAAGAGAATATTCCTTAACTTTTATGTGTATGTGGGCATGTGGCTTTCCTTTTTTTTTTTTTTTTTTTTTTTTTTTTTTTTTTTTTTTTTTTTTTTTGTTAAAAAAGAACAATGTTAGTGTGGTGATTTTATAGCATTCATGGGATTATTTCAGTTTTCCTGTATTTCTTGAGGCCTATTTTCAGACCTATTATATCGTCAGTTTTAGAGAAGGTACCATGAAGTCCTGAGAAGAAGGTTTATTTGTTTTAGGATGAAATGTTGTATAGATATCTGTTAAGTCTATTTGTTTCATAACTTCTGTTAGTTTTACTGTGTCTCTGTTTAGTATTTGTTTCCATGGTCTGTGTATTGATGAGAGTGGTGTGTTGAAGTCTCCAACTCTTACTGAGTGTGGTGCAATGTACTTTGAGCTTTAGTAAATTTTCTTTTATGCATTTGGAGCATAGAAGTTCAGAATTGAGCATTTATCTTGGTAGATTTTGTTCTTTGATGAGTATGAAGTACCTTCCAAATCTTTTTTGATAAATTTTGGTTGAAAGTTTATTTTATTGGATTTTCTAAGAGTGAATGCAGAGCCAGCAGCTTACGTCTGCACATGGTACAGTTTCAGACTGGAAGGAAACCATTCTAGAGGCTTTGTAGGGGTTTTTGCATTCCTGGATCTTAGGGTACCTAGTTATTCCAGGTGTTGGGAGAGATGTTGTCGCCTCTCCTATAATCCTGGGCATTTCAGAGCACCTTTGAGTCAGGCTCCCTTTTGGTGTTCTAGAAATGGGTGCAGAGCCATCACCCCAGTTCTGCTCCAGGTCAGGTTGAAACTGTGATCTTGGGCTTGTTAGACTACCTAGGAGTTGAACTTCCTCTGGTTGTTGTTGGATGGGGTGTGAAGCCAGAGCACAATGTCTGCTCAAGGAACAGGTCATATCAAGAGGCTGAAATGATACTTCTGTAGCAGAATTCATAGAGTTAAAGTTCAGAAATCATTGTAGAAGAAGGGGTAGAAAGAGTGTATGAATCAGAGGCACAGAATGTTTGCTGTGGTATTGTGTTATCAATAAATTTCAGGCTATACTGGTCTCATCAACATGACTGCCTAAATAGAAAATGAACTGAGTACTGTTATAAGCAATATCTCGCCTCAGTATATAAGATAGAATGAGATTGAAGGAGACATTTTGCCTTTACTTTGAACTTTTAAATGCCTTCAGATAAATTTGTATCAGCATTAACATACATATTAACATTGCATACATATACATAAAATGCCAAAAATGTGTATCATCAATTATGTTCATTGTATATTGCTATGCTAGATCCAAAACCTGAAACAGTGTATGCATGGAGTTTTACAACTTAAAATTTAGAAGTAGTAAATTATGCTCATAAAAAATACAGTATTTCAGGTACAAGATAATGAGGGCACTCTAGGTGGAGCAAAAGGCAAGGTTACAAAAATGTATCATTAAGAAACAGGATTTTATATACACTCCCTGTAGTGAATAGGTCATAGGTCTAGACTTAAACAAAAGGGGTGTGATCCCTGTCCTGAATCAGACTAGTGTGTGTGTGTGTGTGTGTGTGTGTATGTGTGAGTGTGTGTGTGTATGTGTGTGTATATGTGTGTGAGAGAGAGAGAGAGACAGAGACAGAGACAGAGACAGACAAAAAAGAGAGAGGAAGAACAATAGAAACTACAGAAGAAAATATTCCCAGAAATCAGAAATTAGATTTTTTTCACTTAGAAGGCTGTCATTGTGTAGAATCATTTAGAATA
Source organism: Micromys minutus (assembly GCF_963924665.1). Classification (NCBI taxonomy): domain Eukaryota; kingdom Metazoa; phylum Chordata; class Mammalia; order Rodentia; family Muridae; genus Micromys; species Micromys minutus. The sequence continues at coordinate 16,199,247 of NC_137973.1, forward strand.
TTTCCTGAATAAACATCATTATTTTATAATTGAACCTCTTTCATATTTGTCAGTCTTGGCAGAAATCATCTAGAAGTAAGCCATGGAGATAATACAATACCAGGAAGAGAAAAGGTGGGAAAGAAACTTAACAAAAATTATACATGAATAACTTGAAGTAACTCTCAAATCTCACATTTTTATAGGATCCTTTAGTACAATGGTTTCTGTTATATTCATCATTGTTCTAGGTGACCCATGCATTCCCCTAATGTAAATCTTCACCCCTCATATGTCATGGACATAGCATTCCTTTTGCTTATTTTATAATAAAAGTACAAGTAAATAACAACTATACAACCATTTTTTTCTTTTTTCTCTTACCAAATGTTACTGATGTGAAGCAACTTAAGGAATCAAAGACTGATTTTAACTTAGAGCTTAAGGGTCACAGGGCCACCACGGTGGGGGAATGCTTGGTAGCAGAATCTGGAAGTCAGATGACCACATTGTTGAACAGCCATGAATATGAGTGAAAGAATATTGGTGTTCTCTAAACTTTTTTATTTCCAGCTACTGAACCCTCAGCCTCCTAAATGCTGCCACCCAGATACTGGGTGAGTCCTTCATTCCCAGTTAAATCTTTTTGAGAACAAACCCCAAATCCTCAGAAATACTTAACAGGTGAGTTCCATGTTGATTCTAAATCTAATTAGTTTGGCAATAAAAGCTAAACATTGCAACCAACAGGAAATACCCTGGCATCCTTATTTGCAAAGAGATATCTCTGGACTCCAAACATTACTATAGATACTGAGCCGTTTTTTCTAGTCCTCTTTAATATATATTATCTTCTCAGAACTGAAGTGTAGTTCAATAACAGATGACTTTCCTAAAAAATACAACATGCTGGTTTCTAGTCACAGCACCTAACAAAACCCAACCAAGGCATTTTGAAGAAACTGGCTGCATTCACCATCATGAACTTCTTTCCACTTGAGTTGTTCATTCTTCCCTTCCACAACTCAAGACTTGGTACTTTTGTGCAGAAAGAATCCCCAAATATGATTCTTTGGTTACCATTGAATCTGGCTGATTAACATTTACTGACTCAATAAACTGATGCCTAGAACTCTTCTCCACACCTGTAATCTACTTTTTAGTTTCTCTCTGCTTCTATGTCTAATGGTTCCTAAAAACTTTTGTGATTCCTCTTTTGTCAAAGTGATTTTTCTGTGTGTAAATGTCTCAGGAACAAAGCCATAAATATTTTATTTTCTGTTCATACTCACATCTTTGACGATCTTACCAGGTTTCAGTTTTACAAGTTGCCAGATGTTTTCCAAAGTCATACCCAGTTTTGATAACTCTATAATATCAAATGTGATTAGGCAACTGTCTTTGGATCATTTTGTAGTTTTGCTTTTTATTGTATTTGTTTTGGAAACAAAACCTTAAATCACTTCCCACGCTGAACCAGTCAGATTGGAATGTTGGCACTGGACTCATGGAAGATTTCCTGATCTTTTCTTCCAAGGGGTAGGATTAGGAACATGAGGCAAGAATCCAGTCTGTGTTGTTTGTATTTTGAAAGTAGTGTGATTTCTTACCTAATATCCCTAAACTTAAGCTTCCAATTTATCTAGCTCCATTAGGTCACTTTGATTAAACCTAGTTAATATTGATCACTAATTGTTTAGGTCTAATTGTTTGGAGATTCCTTTTGTCTACACCTGAGCTTCAATCTATTAAAAAATTATTTCCATTCCAATATAAATACATTTAGCATGTTTTCAGTTATTTAAACTTATTAAGATGTATTCATTGACAAATATACAATGAAAATTTTATTAATCTAATTATATATTGAAAAATATTTCATTAGAGTTAGGGTTTTATATTATTTCCCTAGATAGTTTTCTGTACCATTCATAAAGTATCTTTTTTCTATCTCTTCATTTTCAATGTATATACTCTTTTTCTGGTTGTTTTTTGTTTGTTTTGTTTAATCTTATCAATTAAATCTTTTACATTTTTACATATTTTAAAGATTTTTATTGGGTATTATTATTTATATTTCAAATGTCATTCCCTTTCCTGGTGTTCCTTTTATATCCTCAAAAACAACCCCACCACTCCTGCTTCCATTAGGGTGTTCACCCACCCACTCCTTTCCTCCTCCACACCCTGAAATTTTCTTACACTAAGGCATTTAGTATTGGAAGGACAAAAGGCTTCTCCTCCCACTGATGCCCAACAAGGACATCCTCTACTATGCATGCAGCTGGAGCCAGCGATCCATTCATGTTCACTCTTTGGATGGTGGTTTAGTCTCTGAAAGCTCTGATTTGTTGGTATTATAGTTTATATAGGATTGCAAACCCCTTCAGCTTTTTCAATTCTTTATCTAACTCCTCCACTGGGGACTTTGTTCTCACTTCAGTGGTTACCTATGAGCATCAGCATCTATATTTGTCAGGCTCTAACAGATTTTCTCAGAAGTCAGCAATAGCAGGCCCCCGTCAACATGCACTTCTTAGCATCAGAAATATTGTGTGGGTTTGGTGGCTGAATATGGGTGAAATGCCCAGGTGGAGGAGTCTCTGGATAGACTTTGCTTCCAAGTCTGCTCCAAATTTTTTCTCTGTATTTCCTCCTGTGAATATTTTGTTCCCCTTCTCAGAAGGACTAAAGTATCCACAATTTGGCCATTCTTCTTCTAGACTCTCATGTGACCTGTGAATTGTTTCTTGAGTATTCCAAACTTTTGGGCTATTATCTAATTATCAGTGAGTGCATACCATGGGTTGGATTTTGTTTATTGGTTTGTTTGTTTTTGTTTTGTGGATTGTGTGTGTCTCTGTTTGTGTGTGTGATTGGGTTACCTCCCTCAGGATAATATTTTCTACTTCCATTCATTTGCCTAAGAATTTTATAAAGTCATTGTTTTTAATAGCTGAGTAGTACTTTTTTGTGTAAAGGTGCTATATTTTCTGTATTCATTCCTCTGTTGAAGGACATCTGAGTTCTTTCCATATTCTGGTACTATAAATATAGCTGCTATAAAGGAGAATGTGTCTTTGTTAGATGTTAGAGTGTCATCTGTGTATATGTTCAGAAGAGGTATATATATATATATATATATATATATATATATATATATGTGTGTGTGTGTGTGTGTGTGTGTGTGTGTGTGTGTGTGTGTGTGTGTATGTATGTATGTATGTATGTATGTATGTATGTATGTATGTATATCAATTTCCTTAGGTAGTACTACATCCAAATTTCTAAGGAGCCAAAAAAATAATTTTCAGAGTGGTTGTGCATGTTTGCAATCCCATGCTCATTGGAGGAATATTCCTTTTGCTTCCCATCCTCATCAGCAACTGCTCTTACCTAAGTTTTTGATTTTAGCCATTCTGACTAATGTGAGGTGGAATCTCAAGATTGTTTTGATTTGCATTTCCATGATGACTAAGGATATATTCAACATTACTTTAGGTGCTTCTTAGCCATTTGATATTCTTCAGTTGAAAATTCTGTGTTTAGCTCTGTACCCAATATTGTAATAAGAGTATTTGGTTTTCCAGAGTCTAACATCTTGAATTTTTTATATATCTAGAATATTATCCCTCAATTGGATGTAAGATTGGTAAAGATCTTTTTTATTGAAGAACTTTATTTTAAAAAACAAAGATAAATGTACAAAGTTTAAGCATTTGTGTATAAAAGTATACAAATACATTTTTGTCAGTGTTTGTTTTTTTTTTTAAAGTTAGATAGTGTTAGATCTTACTAGCTACAATGAGCATGAAGTACATGTAAAACAGGATGTAACCCGGAATTAGTCAAAGTTTTCTTGGTGTGTAAGGATTGAGCATAATGGTTTTTTTTTCCCTTCAACTTCATGCAGTCTGTGAGTTGTTTCTGGGGTGTTCAGAGCATTCTGGGGTTATCAGTGACTGCATGTTATGTCTGTTCTTTTGTGACTGGGTTATTTAACTCAGGATGATATTCTCCAGATGTATCCATTTCTTAAGAATTTCATAAAGTCATTGTTTCTGATAGATGACTAGTACTCCATTGTGTAAATGTACCACAATTTTTGTATCCATTCATCTACTGAAGGACATCTGGGTTCTGTCCAGCTTCTGACTATTATAAATAGAGCTGCTATAAACATTGTGGTGCATGTGTCTTTGTTGTATCTTGGGCCTTCTCTGGGGTATATGCACAGAAGTGGAATAACTGGGTCTTCAGTTACTATTATGTCCAATTTTCTGAGGAATCGTCAGACTGATTTCCAGAGTGGTTGTACCAGTTTACAACCCTACCACAGACAGAAACTTGGAGGCCATTAGATGCACTCTTTAGAGTCAAAATTATTACTGGAAGTTAGCATACATATGTATGGTTAATATTATATGTATGTTTTATATACTGAAATAAAATACTACATATTAAATATAATTTATAGAGAAAGTCATGTGGAAATGTTTATTGTGTATCTAATGTATGTCAAAATTTCATACTGAATATTACAATTTAATTGAGAATTATTACATATTTGTATCATCACATATGGTCTTCAGGGTAGAAGAATTATGATTTCCATTTTTATGGATTATTGTATTATTGTAAAAACCTCTAGATGTCTGAATTTATCTTGTTTATTGTCTATTCTTAAGCCTAAGGCAGAGTGAGAAGCCTAAGATATAATGACAACCATATTACTATTATGAGATTAAAACTTCTCAGTACTTCTAACTTAATTCAGAGAAGGTGCAACGTCTACATGTGTGTCAACCTTTGTTCCTGCTCTCTTATTCTGTAAAACCTCTCTGAAATTTTTACTTTTCCATATGTCAAATAGTCTCCATGCTCAAAACTGCTATCACTGCACCCTCTGCTTGGAATTTGCAATGTTTCCTTCCTCACCTCCTCTCAGAGTCTTTATGCAACTATTCCCATGCTGAAAACTATCCTCCACAGCTCCCCATTGGAGAACACCACATGCTACCTAAACTCTATATCCTTAGTTGATTTGTTTTACAGCTCTTTAATTCTGTTTTACCAAGTAATTTATTTTCTCTGAACACCAATGGGCATCACACTGCTTTACATAAAAAAAGGATTGATAAGGTGGCTGCTATTTGTTGCACCACAAATATTAATTTCTGGATTTTAGAGCACTTTTAGTAACTACACATAAAATCGTAAGTATGTCAACATGCTCAAATGTCATGAGGCTGACATTGAGGTAAGAGGTGAAGAAAGTTCTGCCATTGCACAGCTGCTAACCTGGAAACGAGAAAGACCCAGTCATCTACCTTGTGGTCAGAGCACTGGAACTTACTCCCTAGTGCCTCCCCAAATGCTATAAACCAAAGCTGGGTGATGAAAATGTCCATAGTAAAGTTTTCATTTTAAAAGAAATCCACTGGATAAGCTGGTTATATTATTGAATCACTGTCTCTTTAGGTTCGGAAGGTCATGATAGCTGTTTTGCATAAATTTATGCTTTCATAAGCTGAGACACAGAAAGGTTAAATATTTTACCCGAAAGCCCAAAGAAAGTCTATGATTAAACCAAAATAATGGAGTTTCTACATTCTCAGTCTCTATTTAAAATTACGAAATGATACTGTGTAAGGCGAATAGATTAAAACAGCATCTTGTAGTCATAGTAGTTTCCTAAAGAATAATGACATAGAGATTTGGATAGTACTACTTCTCTACAGTAATGCGGAAGCAACTGATTGCTATGCCAAGAGAAAAGGGATTTTTTTCCAAGTATAGGCCATTCACGAGGACAATTCATACAAAACACTAAGCACAACTTCGATTGATTTTGGTTATACTGTATGTTAAACACCTTCTTGTTTCCATTTCTATGTAGTGAGATATTCCTATTAGAATTAGTGGTTTGTAGAGTAAATGGTATGCCATAGAATGTTATAAGCAATTATATTATGGCCAGTTTTAATGTTTGTAGTCATATTTACTGTGGTGTTATGAAGCCATAATTTCCCCAAGGAGAAAAAATTACCTTGTCATCAAAGACTTGTGGCATATTTTAGATAGAATTACCACTCTGACATGATTAAATTTTTATTCTTGAGGGCTAAAAGCATCATCTGTCATCTCTTTTACATTTAGACTTGAGTTTCATTACTATATATCCCCTAGATGAAGGCAAAGAAACAGTGCAATAAGATGTAAAGGCCTTTCTTATGTTTGACCGTCTTCAGAATGTATTCCTGAAAGTGTGTTCAGTTTCTGGTCCTTAAATTAACTTATTCAATGATTATAGAGGCTGTCAAATAGCCTACACATAGGAATGGCCTCTGTGCATAAGAATGTGTTGTGTAGTTTATTATAAAGTGCATTTTTGTGGCTCTGAATTAGACCCGTTGAAGCAAGGTCTCTGAACATTTTGTTCAGCCAGCCACAGAGGCTTGGAAGTTCAAAAAACATCCCAAATATGACACAAGCTGGACGGATAGTAATTGGTGGCTCCTTTGTCTGTCTTGCCTTCCTGCAGTGTGTGAAAAGTGGGCTCTCAGGTACATGTAGGTAATGAAAGTCATTTCCTCTCATTTCCTGGAAAGTTCAAATTGTATTCTATTCATCCTGCCTTCCCCAGTGTCGAAAATAAGAGGACAAGTCTTCAGTTTCCCTCTAATTATTTTGACTCTCACTCCTACACTCTACTTCCTATTCGATTCATAACTCACCAGGATTATAAGTTTATTACATTTTACTTTTATATCTCCTTTTTGGCAAGTTCCTTAATATTTTCTTTCTTTATAATAAGGTAAAAATAAAATTCAATAAAACCTAGAACAAACCTTATTAAGAAAGCAAACCAACCAAAAAGAGGGGAGTGGGTGACAACCACTCCATTTATAGGACACAGTTCTTTCTATCCCAGGGCACATCTGAATGTCAGAATGTTCTTTCTGACCCAGTGTACCATTTGAATGTCAGAAATGCCAAGTTATTTGTATTAGAACAGGGAGAGATGTTAGTGGAATCATTTATCCAATAATGAAATTGACAACTTCCTAAGTAGCACATATGTGACCATGTGTACCTACAGCTTGTCCCAGACAGCCGTGTGAATGCATGTGTGCCAGAGTGCCATATTATCAGTCTTTAGGTTTTGATTAATCTGAGATAGAATTAGTACATGCCTCAGAGTCAATTATGAGCCAGGATTATGACAAAAATGTTCAAGCTTAGTAACAGTTTAAACAATTAAAGGCTGTTTTTCTTTCTCACTCTTTATTTAAATGTAGTTGACATCCAATAAATCTTTTAGACCTCAGCTAATGTCTATCAAACTATGTGCATACAGTTCGATAAATACAGGTCTCTCTCTTGTTCATCTGCTGGTGTCTATCTATGCTCTCTACCATTTTCCATGATGAGGGAAAAGATAGTCAAATTGTTTACAGTTATTAAAAGATTCTCATTACGATGGCATCTAAAGTAGAATATTTTCTTCCTCATTTATTTCTTATTATATATTTTCAACTATTCCTTTGATACCTATTTTCTTCAACTAAGGTTTTAGCCACAGCTTTAGAGTTAATGGAGAAAAAAAGTAACACTTGAATAAAATACACTGTAGTAAGTGACATAAACCACAAGTGTAGCACATGTGGAATAAATGAATCTTATGAAAATTAATAAAAAATACCCATTATAAGTATTTTATTGTTGAACTTCAGCAATAAAACTAGTCATGTTTTCTCAACTATTTATTAAACATTTATCTGTTATTCTAAACTTTGAGAAAAAATGTAATATTATTTTCAACTCAATTTAAAAGAAATGTGAGTGATTGAGTAGCAAAGCAAACAGTTGGAGAATTCAAATTCAGAATATGTGATAAAGAGCAGGTAGAGATAAGAAAATAATTAAGTATTTATATAATATGGGCTCTGTTGGGTTAATGTACCTACAGTTCTCACTACCATTATGTGGTGAGAATCACCTCAATTATTCCTTTACACTTTTGTCCACAAATACACAATCATGAATGAAATATTCTTTGAATGGAATCACAGTCACACCTTTTCCCATTCGAGAGATCAGAGCCCCAAGAATGAGTGATGAAAGCCTTCTAGATTGTTAGTACCACATCCACTAAACTCTAATCCCCCATCATAGAGCTAAATAAAGAAAGTTTAAAACTTTATGCATTAGTTCTCAAGGGTTTGTTAAAGCATTCAAACTTATGTGTGCATGAACTGGAGTATGCTAAGTTAAACATAACTAGGAAAAAGGTGTCACTATTTCTAAATATAAAGAGGAAAGAACATAAGGAAGAAACAAGAGCAAAGGAGTTTTCTATAAAAATTATAAGAGACAAAAGGGCAGCAATTGTGTAAAAAACTCTTGCCATTTTTTTCTATTTACAGAGAGACATTATAGGAATATGTGTAAATCAGATTCTCAAATGCTGTTTTCCTGATCATGCACAGGATGAAAGCTGCCACTGTAGATCAAGAAGGAGCAATGCCACTGAATTTCAAGATTTTGAGTCGGGAGATAACTCAAAAGAAAAGGTGCATGCAACTGTGACATTTCAGTTAAGAAGGGACATATTGATTATTTGAGTAAAAAGTCACAAGATGCAAGAAACCTCCAAGTACACATGTACTCTAATCCACAACATAGCAAAACAAATTTGTGGCAAATTATAAAACCATTAGTGTATTTTTCAGGGAGAATGTGATAGCAAACAATACACTCTCTAATAGCAACCATTAAAAGATATAAAATTCAGTCATGGTATAAATTGTAGGTGTGCAGCATGGAGTTATGACATGCAAATATGTAGAAAAATGTTTCATAGAGATAGGAAACTTAACATTGCCTCTATCAGTGTTACTGTTCTTTATTAACATTATGCTTTATACCTTTAAAATCATATTTCAACTCTCTACTTGTAAAGTTTTATCTCTTCAAAAATGTTGGACCATAGAAAAAGAATCCAACATAAAGCTAGACTTATATGTCACTTAGTTTTATAAATACTGTCAAAATACATTAGATTTTTCTCAATATGTTACTTATATGTATATATGTATGTATATATATACATATGTATATATATATGTATATATATATAAATAACACTATGAAGTGTTTCATTATACTGATCTTTTCTTAAAGAAGACTTTTTATTATTTTTTGTACAAATTTATTTGAAAAAAACAAAGATACATGTAGAGATTTTAGGCATTTTTTGCATAAAAGTATATAATACATTTTTGTCAGTACTTGGTTTTTTTTTTTAATGGTTTGATAGTGTGATTAAGATCTTACTAGTTACAATGAGCATAAAGTACATGTAAAACAAGATGTAACCTGGAAATAGTCAAAATATTATTGGTGTGTAAAGATTTATTTATTTATTTATTTATTTTATTATTATTATTTTTTTACAATGAGCAAACAGTACATGTAATACAGGGTGCAATCCCCGGAATTTGTCAATGTGTTCTTGGTGGGTAAAGATTGACCAAATTTTGTTTTGTTTTGTTTTGTTTTGTTTTGTTTTCTTTTTTTCTTGGACTTCACACAGTCTGAGTTGTTTCTGGGGCAGTGCAAGCCTCCGGGGTTAGCATCCCACTATCAGCGACTGCATATTATGTCTGTTCTTTTGTGACTGTGTTATCTCACTCAGGATGATATTCTCTAGATGCAGCAATTTTCTTAAGAATTCGGTTAAGTCATTGTTTGTGGTGGCTGAGTAGTATTCCATTGTGTAAATGTACCACAATTTTTGTATCCATTCATCTACTGAAGGACATCTGGGTTCTTTCCAGCTTCTGGCTATTATAAATAGAGCTGCTATGAACATTGTGGTGCATGTGTATTTGTTGTGTATTAAGGTGTCTCTGGGGTATATGCCCAGAAGTGGAATAGCTGGATCTTCAGGTAGTACTATGTCCAATTTTCTGAGGAATCGCCAGACATATTTCCAGAGTGGTTGTATCAGTTTACAAAGCTACCAACGATGGAGAAGTGTTCCTTTTCTCTGCAACCTCGCCAGCATCTGTTGTCATTTGTGTTTTGGATCTTGGCCAATCTGACTGGTGTGAGGTGGAATCTCAGTGGTGTTTTGATTTGCATTTCCCTGATGGCTAAGGATGTTGAGCAATTCCTCAGATGTTTCTCAGCCATTCAATATTCCTCAATTGAGAACATTTTGTTTAGCTCTGTACCCCATTTTTAATAGGGTTATTTGATTCTCTGGTGTCTAGCTTTTTGAGTTCCTTGTATACCTTGGATATTAGACCTCTATCTGATGTAGAGTTGGTAAAGATATTTTCCTATTCTGTTGGTTGCCGTTTTGATTTCTTGACAATGTCCTTAGCCTAACAGAAACTTTGCAATCTCATTAAGTCCCATTTGTTAATCTTTGACTTTAGAGCTTGAGCCATTGGTGTTTTTTTCAGAAAATTTTCTCCTGTGCCTATGTGTTCTAAGGTTTTCCCTACTTTCTCATCTAATAGTTTCAGTGTATCTGGTTTAATGTGGAGATCTTTGATCAACTTACACTTGAGCTTTGTACAAGGAGATAAGAAAGGGTCTGTTTTCATTCTTCTGCATGTTGAGTTCCAGATGGACCAGCACCATTTGTTGAATAGGCTGTCCTTTTTCCATTGAATGTTTTCGACTCCTTTGACAAAAATCAGGTGACCATATACCTGAGGGCTCATTTCTGGATCTTCTATGCTATTCCATTGATCCCCATGCCCACTTCTGTACCAGTACCATGCAGTTTTTAGCACAATTGCCTTGTAATATAGCTTGAGGTCAGGGATAGTGATTCCTGCAGATGTTTTCTTGTTGTTGAGGATGGATTTTGCTATTCTAGGTCTTTTGTTGTTCCATATGAAATTGCACATTTATCTTTCCAACTCAATGAAGAACTGGGTTGGAATTTCGATGGGGATTGCATTGAATATGTAGATTGCTTTGGGTAGGATGCCAATTTTTAAAGTGTTGATCCTTCCAAACGTTGAGCATGGGAGATCTTTCCATTTTCTGAGATCTTCTTCAATTTCCTTCTTTAGAGGTTTAAAGTTCTTGTCATACAGGTCCTTCACTTGCCTAGTTAGAGTCACACCAAGGTATTTCATAGTTCTTGTGACGATTGTGAAGGGTACCTTTTCCCTAATTTCTTTCTCCACATGTTTTTCCTTTGAGTATAGAAAGGCAACTGTTTTGTTTGACTTAATTTTGTATCCAGCCACTTTGCTGAACTTGTTTATCAGCTGTAGTAGTTCTCTGATGGAATTTTTGGGGTCAGTTAAGTACACTATCATGTCATCTGCAAAGAGTGATGTTTTTTCCTCTTACTTTCCCATTTATATCCCCTTGATCTACTTTTGCTGTCAAATTGCTCCATCGAGGACTTCCAGTACTATGTTGAATAGGTAGCGGGAGATTGGGAAACCTTGTCAAGTCCCTGAATTTAGTGGGATTGCTTCGACTTTCCCACCTTTATGCTTAGGTATGGGCCTTGGATTCCTGTTCTTTCCATGACTTTTAACATGAAAGGGTGTTGAATTTTTGTCATATGCTTTCTCGGCATCTAGTAATATGATCATGTGAATTTGTTCTTTGAGTTTGTTTACATGTTGGATTACATTGATGGATTTCCTTATATTAAACCATCCCTGCAACCCAGGGATGAAGCCTACTTCGTCATGATGAATGATGGTTTTGATGTGTTCTTGGATTCAGTTTACAAGAATTTTGTTGAGTATTTTTGCATCAATGTTCATAAGTGAGATTGGTCTGAAATTCTCTTTCCTTGCGGAATGTTTGTGTGGTTTAGGAACGAGGGTTATTGTAGCCTCAAAAAAGGAGTTAGGTAGTATTCCATCTGATTCTATCTTTTGGAATAGTTTGGACAGTATTGGTGTTATATCCTCAATGAATGTCTGATAAAATTCTGCACTGAACCCGTCTGGACCTGGGCTTTTTTTTGGTTGGGAGGCTTTTGATGACTTCTTCTATTTCTTTAGGTGTTATGGGATTATGTAGATGGTTTACTTTGTCCTGGTTTAACTTTAGGATCTTGTATCTGTCTAGGAATTCGTCCATTTCCTCCAGATTTTCCAACTTTGTGGTGTATAGGTTTTTGAATTAGGATCTCATGATTTCTTGAATTTCCTCAGTTTCAGTTGTTATGTCTCCACTTTCCTTTCTGATTTTGTTAATTTGTATACTCACTCTTTGCCCTCTAGTTAGTCTGGCTAGGGGTTTCTCAATCTTGTTGATTTTCTCAAAGAACCAGCTCTTAGTTTTGTTGATTTTTTCAATGGTTATTTTCTTTCTATTTGGTCAATTACTGCCCTAATTTTGATTATTTCTTGCCGTCTACTCTTCTTGGGTGTATCTGCTTCCATTTGTTCTAGGGCTTTTAGGTGTGCTCTCAAATTGCTGATGTATGCTCTCTCCCGTTTTTTTTGGAAGCATTTAGGGCTATGAGTTTTCCTCTCAGTACTGCTTTCTTTGCATTCCATAGGTTTGGGTATGTTGTGTTTTTGTTTTCATTGAATTCTAGAAACTCCTTAATTTCTTTCTTTATTCCTTCTTTGACCCTGCTATTGTTTTACAGAGTGTTGTCTAGTTTCCATGTGTATGTGGGCATTTTGTTGTCTTTGTTGTTGTGAAAGACCAGCCGTAGACCATGGAGATCTGAGAGGATGCATGGGAGTATTTCAATCTTCTTATATTGATTGAGGCTCGTTCTTTGTCCAATTATGTGGACAATTTTCGAGAAGGTGCCATGGGGTAATGAGAAGAAGGTGTATTCTTTTACTTTAGGATGATATGTTCTGTAGATATCTATTAATAACAGTGGGTTCAAAATCTCTGCTAGTTTTACAGTGTCCTTGTTCAGTTTCTGTTTCCATGATCTGTCCATTGGAGAGAGTGGGGTATTAAAGTCTCCCACTATTATTGTGTGGGGTGAAATGTATTTTTTGTGCTTTAGTAGGGTTTCTTTTATGAATGTGGGTGCTTTTTTATTTGGAGCATATATGTTAAGGATTGAGAGTTCCTCCTGACAGATTTCCCCTGTAATGAGTAAAAAGTGTCCTTCCTTATCTTTTTGATAACTTTTGGTTGGAAATTTACTTTATTTGATTTTAGAATAGCCACCTCAGCTTGCTTCTTGGGGCTGTTTACATGGAAGTTTTATTCCTACCCTTTTACTCTGAGATAGTGTCTCTCTTTGTCTCTGAGATTAGTTTCCTGTATGCAGCAAAATGCTGGATTTTGTTTATGTATCCAGTCTGACAGCCTATGTCTCTTTATTGGGGAGTTGAGTCCATTTATGTTAATAGATATCAAGGAATATTTCTTTCTATTTCCTGCTATCATTGCTTTCGTGGGTTGAGTTGTGTCTGTGTCTTTTTCTTCTTTTGGTTTTCTTGATTAGGAGCTTTCTTGTTTTTATTAGGATGTATTTCCCCTCATTGTATTGGGTTTTCTACCTATAATTAGGTGTAGTGCTGGATTTGTGGTCAGATATTGTATAAATTTAGATTTGTCTTGAAATATCTTCATCTCTCCATCTATGGTGATTGATATTTTTGCTGGGTATAGCAGCTTGGTATGGCACTTGTGCTCTCTTAGGGTCTGCATGATGTCTGTCCAGGCTCTTCTAGCTTTTATAGTCTCTGTTGAGATATCGGGTGTGATTCTGATTGGTCTGCTTTTATATGTTACCTGACCTTTTTCCCTTACTGCTTTTTGTATTCTTTCTTTGCTTTGGGCACTTGGTGTTTTGACTATTATGTGTCGGGAGGTATTTCTTTTCTGGTCCAACCTATTTGGAGTTCTGAAGGCTTCTTTTATGCTCGTGGTCATCTCATTCTTAAGGGTAGGGAAGTTTTCTTCTACGATTTTGTTGAAGATATTTACTGTGCCTCTTAGTTGATACTCTTCTCCCTCTTCAATTCCTATTATCCTTAGTTTAGGTCTTCTCTTTATGTCCTGGATTTTCTGGACATTTTTGGTTCGGAGCTTTTTGGTTTTTTGCATCTTCTCTGGCTGTTTTTTCTATGTTTACAATGTTGTCTTCTCCCCCCAAGATTCTCTCTTTCATCTCTTGTAGTCTATTGGAAATTCTTGCAACTGTGACTCCTGATTTTTTTTTTTTAGGTATTCTACCTCTAGGGTTATATCTTTTAGTGTTTTCTTTATTGTGTCAATTTTTATTTTAAATTCCCTCTTCCATTCCATCATCTCTTTGGTTGTGTTTTCCTCTAGTTCTTGGAGTTTGAGTGATTTTCTTGTTTTCTCTTTAAAAGCTTCTGAATCTTTTTGCTTTTCCTCCCGTTCTTGTTTAAGTATCTCTTTCAGCATCTTGAGGTATGATTTCAGGTCTGCATCTTCTTTTTCTGGAGTGTTTGGCATTAATGTTTGCTGTTATAGGAGAGCTGGGTTCTGGTGTTGCCAGGTTGTCTTGGTTGCCTTGGGATATACTCTTTTGCTTTCCTCTTGCCATCTTGTTGTCAGTGATATGCTCTTGCCTTTCCCTTGTATCTGGTCTGTGTACCTCGATCTCCACTTGTCCAGGTGGCAGATGGGCTGTGCCCTGTTCTGCGCCCCAACGTCGCCGGGTGGAAACAGAGGATCCAATCTGTGTCCCTGGTCCCTGGATCAGGCAGGGTGGGGGCGCGCTTTCTGTGTGCACTATGCAGAGATCTCGCTGCTCCCTGGCTGCCCTGGTCTCCTACTCACCAGTCTTTAAAACTTTAGGAACTGCTGGTCCTGGTGGCAGATGGGCCGAGCCCTGTCAAGAAGGTTTTTATGATCTGTAATTTTTAACTGGATTCCTTTCCAATCCCCAATGTGCTTTTCTTTTTTTTCTATTTATTTTTATTAGATAATCTGTATTTACATTTGAGATGTTATCTTTTTCCCCACCCTGCTCCCATCCCCCTCCCCCTACTGTTTTTATAGGAAGCACCTAAAATCCACTGTGTCATACACTTTCACTCTATAGTAAGAAACAAAATAGCATTATTGAAAATAGTTTCCTCCAGTGGTTTCAAGATTTATATTTACTCATCTTACCTCAATTCTGTTTTTTACACTGTGACACATATCCTCTTACCACCTTCCCCCAATCTGTCCTAGTGACCTCCATACTAATTTATTAAGAGTAAATGTTTGTTTCTGTTGAAGCACATGTAACAGAAATCATAAGGTACTTATTAGACTAAAAGATAATATCCCCTAAGTTCATACATTTTTTTCATGTTGACAAAAGAGTTCTATATCCATTTAAAAGTGTTACATGCACATATTAATGTATTTATTAATCTTTCTGCTATATAAATTGGAGTAGTCTGGAAAGAAGGAGTTCCATAGTATATAGAGCTGTGTATTTTAACTGTATCTCATCACTACCTCAGATGAATGTTTTCAAGGTGCCCCAAAGAATATCTTGAAATGAGAACTCAAGTCTAGTATTACATTTCTGATGTGAGTTTTTCAGAAAATTATTGTGATGCTTTTTTCAAAACTTCTACATTTCAGTTTTTTTTATTCATTCTAAAAGCTGCAAATTTGAATTCTGAAAAGAGAAATGACTGTGGGACTACAGGACAGTGCTTTCCAACGACAGCAATTCTTATGAACATACAGACAAATGCACGCAGACCATGGCATCATGCACAGTTCCTGGCACTCTGAGGGGAAGTGGACATAAACCCCTATCCCTAACCCAGGAGCTCAATCCTTTTGACAGCTTGTTGCAAATGAAAATTTAGCTTTTGTAAAGGAGTATCACTGTGTACACAAAACATACTTAAGTAACAGGCTTTGTTAATTCCCCCCCCCCCATTTGTCTTTTGCTAATGTGCTGTGGTTTTTATTTTGTCTTTTTGTGTGGTTTGTATTCACGCCTACATCTCTTTGAGAATATTTCTTTGGTATTTTTTATTGCTTTATTTATCTTTTTTCTCCATGTTTTTTGTTGTATTATGGTACATTGGTTTGTTTATGAGCCTGTTTGTTTTCTAAAGAGAGGGAATAAAGGCATGACATTGGATGGGTGGAGAAGTGAGGAGGATGTGGGAGAAGACAGAGGGGGAGAAACAGTAATTGAAAGACAGTATATGAAAAAAATGACATTTTCAGTAAACAAAGAAAGTGCATCAGTAATGTTGCAACAGGAAACCTTTGTTCTCACAATCTCAGCTATGTGTCTCTCTATACTGGATTTGCTATGTCTCTAATAATAAAAATAAAATATAAAATTCTAACGTGACTGAAGTAAAAACTGAGCATCATCCAACAGTCAGATAAATGCATGTCTGTATTAAAATAAAGATTTAATATTTAATTTGGACTTTGTTGCAGGCTTGTGTGCTTTTGTGTTAGGAATAGCTCCCAGAAAACTCACAAAGAATCACAAAAGAGCATTTTGAGTGAAGCAGGGTTGTAGAACCCAGACTCTAAAGCACTCATAAAAGGTAGAGGACCACTAGAAATGTTGCCAAAAATAGAAAGTGAAGGTATCTGCCCTCCTGCACAGCACTGCTGCATTACAATAGTGATTTATTTTATCATCTTGGGATTTTCCTAGTTTCAAACTCTTTAGACAGTTGGGAGTAAGTGGAATCAATAGTGAGTTGCCATTCAGTCTGTAAATTTAAATGTAAAGTTAATCAGTGAGATAAAACCCTAAAAAAATGCTTCAGCTTTGTAGTAGATTGGCCTGGTCTATGTCCCACAGATAACACAAAGTGAAAAATACCCTTTTTTCTTTATTTCCCTCCAGATGTCACCTGCATGATAATTTTAGAAGCATCAATGGAGTAGATGATCATTTAACTCAAGTCTCTCTTAAGACCTGTGAAATTTCAAACAAATGAAACATCAACAATCCTCTACTGATTAATTCTTTTTCACTGGGGAAAGTGAAATTTACACATTTGCATATCTATGGCCATTCTTTTTAAACATTTTAAAGAGTATTTTAAAAAGACATATGAAGTATTCCTATAGGATTGCTTTAAAAATCACTTTTTAGTAAGAAGTGAGATTTTAAGAACTATCAAGGATGTTCTTCCTTAGTTAATCAAACCATGTGTTATCTACAGATTAAAGAAGAGTGTTTTAGATACACTGCCGTGGTTCTGTCATTAACCAGGCATTTACTAACCACCCAACATCTACTGGAATTCTTCCACTTCTGAGTATGGGAACCCTGTGATATTAGCAATAGATGGGGCTCAGAGCCAATGTCCACCAATCTGTAAATGAACTGGGATGACAAAAATGAGAAATTTTCACAAAGAATACACAAGAAGTATGTGTGTTCTTCAATTCTCAGAGAAGATACATAATGAGAAGGGTAGGAGAATCTTCAAGGAAGGAGAAAGAAAGCTGACATTAGAACCATGTGCACACCTGTAGGACAGGATATGGCCTCCAGTTTATAATCGAAGCTGCTTCGCTTCCAAGTTCAGGGAAAATGGGTGCTAAAAAATTGAGAAATCCTTAGGCAAATGAATGGAATTAGAAAAAATTATCCTAAATGAGGTAACTAAGTCACAAAAGAACACACATAGTATGCACTCACTGAGAAGTGGATATAAGCCCCAAAGCTTGGAATACCCAAGATACAATTCCCAGATCATATAAAGCTCATGAAGAAGTAGAAAATGTGGAAGTTTCAGACGTTCTTAGGAAGGAGAACAAAATGCTCATTGATTTTGGGAGGAAGAGAAAAGAGGAAGGCAGGATCAGGTATGGGACCCCTCCCATACAGGATGATATACTGAAAGTCAGAAATTTAAACATAGATTTTTGTCGCAATGGGAGATGGGGAACTGGGAGGAGCCACTAGCAGGTCCCAGATGTCAGGAAAGCAAGAGGCTATCAGGACCCAACAATGATGAGGTTAGCTGAAATGCCTAACAAAGGAGAGGAGAATCTGTAAAGATCATATCTAGAGGTTATGCACCACTCATTGCCAAATTATTTAAACCAGAATGTCTCATGTCCAAAGAAAATATGGGGACAAAGTATGTAGCAGAGGCTGAAGAAAAAAAAGGTCACCCAGAGGCTGCCCTATCTGGGGATCCATTCCATATACACACACCAAACACAGACAAACAATATTGTGGATGCCAAAAAGTCATTGCTGACAGAAGCCTGCTATAGCTCTCTCCTGAGAGGTTCTGCCAGAACATGACAAATACAGAGGCAGATACTTTGGGGCGATGGGAAGAGAATCACTTGATACCCCAGTATAGGAGAATGTCAGGGTGGGAGGGCAGGGGAGTTATAGATGGTGGATGGGTGTGTGGGGAAGCACCCTCATAAAAGCAGGGGGGAGAGGGATGAGGTAGGAAGTTTATGGAGGGGAAACTGGGAAAGGAAATAACATTATTCAATAAAACATTATGCAAAAATTTATAACTTAAAAAAAAGAAAATTAGAATTGAAATATAATAAACAGAATAAAAATATTGATCTCCTAAAAGGAAATGTGTGTACACAAAATATCTTATGAAAAAGTAAAGAAAAGAGAAAGTACCAAAAACAAAAATAGTTGAGTACTTCAAGCTTCTCTCATAGTAGGAACTCCCCTGCTATGTTATGTTAACAAGTTAAACCTCTGAATGCCGGTAACATGACAATATGTTTATGAAACACTGAATGAAGGAAAAGCCATAGTAAAAGATACTTAGAGGAAATAAAAAAGAATGGCAATCTCTGCACATATGTACAGTTAACTCATTGCTAAGCCAGCATGGAAAACTTACATTACATTAAAAATTGCAGTTAAGAGTTGTTTTAGCATCATCAAGCAAACTTTAAAATGTGACAAATACATTGATTAATGTATTATTCAATAAAATTACAGAGTTACTCTTGTATTAATTTGACAGAAAACAACTTAGAACTTAAATATGTGCTGAAAAGTTTTCACAATAAATGAACTGTAGATATGCATATCTGACTTTCCAGTTTATCAACAACATAATCATTTTTCTTTAATTAAGTGGAAAACGTATCTGATTCTTCCTCGAAAAATTGGAAATAGATCTATCTGAAGACCCAGTTATACAGCACTTGGATATACTCAATGATACCCAATCATAACTCATGAACACATGTGCTCGACTATGTTTATAGCATTCTTATTTGTAATAGCCAGAAGCTGGAAAAAAACCCATATGGCCATCCAAAGAAGAATGGATATAGAAATGTAGTTAGTTTACACAATGTAATACTATTCAGATATTAAGAATGAGGACAATATGAGTTTTGTAGGCAAATGGGTGGAACTAGACAATATCATTCTGAGTGAGGTAATGCAGACCCAAAAGGACACGCATGGTATTTACTTACTAATAAGTGGATATTACCTAAAAAGTACAGAGAACCTAGGATATAACCCAGAAGTTAAGAAGTTTAACAAGCAGAAATACCCAAGTCAGGATGCTTCAGTTCCTTTAGAAGAGGAAAGAGAGGCAGAGGTAGAGAAGAACCTGGGTGGGAGAAGAAAGATGGAGGGGAAATGGAGAACAAGATCAAGTATGGAGAGGAGGAACAGGAGAGAAGCCCAAAGGGACAGGAGAATGAATGGAAATATTCACCCTCTGGGGAGGGAGGTGAGTTAACCCTCTAGAAAGTACCAGAGATCTGGGAGGTAAGAGACTCTCAGGACTCAGTGGGAGTGAGTGACCTTAGATGAAATGCCCAACAGTGGGGAGAGGGAACTCAAAGAGATTACCTGAGTAGAGAGACAGGGCCTCAGGTGAATGGATGAGGTTACCAACACATAGTCAAAGTTTCTGACCCAGAATTTTTTCTGTCTAAAAGAACTGCTGGGACAAAAATAGAGAAGAGACTGAAGGAAAGGTGGTCCCGTGACTTTCCCAACTTGGAACCCATCTCATGGGGAGGCACTGAGGCCTAAAACTATTATCGGTGTTATGGTTTGCTTACAAAGAGAAGTATAGCTTGACTGCCCTGAGAGAGGCCCAACCAGCAGCTGACTGAGGCAGACACAGATACTTACACCAAAACCTTGTTCTGAAGTATGGATTCCTAATGGTTGAAATAGGTGAAGAGTATGAAAAAGCCACTTTTTGTTGTTGTTGTTGTTTGTTAGATTTTTATTGGATATTCTCTCTATTTACATTTCAAATGTTATATCCTTCCTCCCCCACTCCTCTCTCTCCTCCCCTTCAACTTGATTCTATGAAGGTGCTCCCTCTCCCAATTACCCTATCCACCTCAGTGCCTTGAATGGTTCATAATGTTATTCTTCCCATGAGGTTGCAAAGCTTTTAGTTCTTTCAGTTCTTTCTCTGGGTCTTTCATTGGGGTCCCCGTGTTCAGTCTGATGGTTAGCTGGAAGCATCCTTCTCTGTATCTATAAGACTCTGCCAGAGTCTCTGAGGAGACATCCATATCTGTTTCCTGCTAGTCAACACTTCTTGGCATTAGCAATAGTGTTTGGGCTCAGTGGTTACATATGGGGTGGTTCCCCAAGTGAGGCAGTCTCTGTAGATCTTTTCTTCAATTCCTACTCCTCTATCTGACCTTGTGTTTTCTCCCATTTTGTTCTACCTTCTAAGAAATACTGAGGCATCCACATCCTGGTCTTCCTTAGAAAATGCCACTTGTGAACCTAATATCTTATAACAGTCCTATTTGTCTTTCACAAAATAAAATAATAATAATAATAATCAACACCTCTTTGCCAGGAATGGAGCTTTTCTATTAACTGTCATTCCAGAGGCTCCCAAAATTACTTAGGCTATTGTTATTGTTCTTGATTGCCTACCATAGGTAGAGGATGATACACTTTTGTGGAAGACACACACATACTCTGGCAATAGGATATTTATATTTGTAACTTAAATTGACCAGGGCAATTACTGTACCTTTCATAGTGCTAGACAATGCTATGCAGGCCACTGGGGAAGAAAAGATATCAATGATCTTATACAGCTCTTGACCTCACATGCTACAGTTCCGACCTACCAGATAATGTTACAACAATGGTAACAATTAAACACTCTCTGATTCGATTTGAGTCCTGATCTACCTAAGACATTTTATTCCTAATTCTGTTAGCATGATCAAAAGCCCATTGCTGGGGGGAGGCTGTAAGTCCCAGATGGTAATATACCACAGGCATTTTCTAAATGGTCATGTTTTCAAATTACCATCTAAATACTCATGTTTAAACCTGTAAGTTAACATTATCCTCGATGCTAGTCAGAGAATCTTAGTTTTGCAGGTAGACAACGGTTAATGCAAAAGCTGACAACTGGGGGACATGCTGAGAATAAGTGACTGTTTAAGTGCAGCCCTAAATGGGGCATCTTTATCAATCTTCACCATCACTGATGAGGAGACTGAAAGGATGCAGGCAGAGGGAACAGTTCTGTGAAATCCTCTCTCTGTCATGATGTGCCTCACTCCTAGCTGAGGACCTAATAGTAAATGGTGACTCCTTAGGGAAACAGAATCTTTTTCTCTTTTTAATGGCAAGGAGGACACAAAGTTGAGTGGGATTCCGAAGAATCGGAGGAAATGAGTAGGGGTGGATATAATCAGAATGCATTCTATACAGATAGAAAATAAATAAAACTTGAAAATACTAAAAAAAAAAAAAAAGAAAAACCCATTTTAGAACATTACACAGTTGCTCCTAACATAATGCTTTATCTGAAGCAGTGTATACCCATGTATCAAGTACCATTAAACAAACACTGATTACCCTGCGTTATAAGCAATCAGAAGAATTCTCCGGTCACCATGCTGGTACTGATGGTTCTAACAGGTAACATTCTTGACTTAAACATGATATTATCAGATTCAACTTGAAGGTTAGACATCAGACTTCTTACACACCATGTATGGTTGCATTATTCATTCACATTATCGGGTATAGTGTGGCTTTTTCAGTCCTGCTGTGGAGTGTGATAGTTCTATTTATCCAGGACTTCACATGTGTTTTAGTTTACATTTTCAGATTAATGCTTCTGTAATGGACATTGTATATGACTTCAGTGTACAAGCTATTCAGTGTATCTCCTGGTTTTAAATGGTGCACTTTGAAGACAGAATTGAAGCCTATTTACATAAAAGTCACTGGATATTTCTATTTAGAAGAAAATATGTAAAATGCAAATAAATAAGAAAAAGAGGAAGAAAGGAAGAAAATAGAGAAAAAGGAAAGAAGAGATGAAGAAAGAAGGCAGGTAGGAGATAGGGAGGAAGGCAGGCAGAAAGGATGAAAAGAAGAATGAAAGGAAAGAAGGAAGAAAGGCAAGCAGGATGGAAGGAAAGTGGAGAAGAAAGGAAAAAATAAATGATCACACTAAGTGAGGAAGGATATCCTGTACTTCCAAGTCACGTGTAAATGGTATCACCGAATAAAATATTCAAAGAAGTAGAATAACATTCTATTCAATTATTTTTATATGAAAACCAGTCTTTTGATGCTACCTTTCAAATGACTGACTTTCAAGAAAAGCATGTAATAATAATCCCGGTGACGTACTCTAAATTTTGACGTTGTGAATAATGGGCAGAATGTTCATTGGGGCATGTGGCAGTTTTCAGAATGCCCTTTCTTCATATAGCATGTCAGAATAACAGATGGCATACTCTGAAAAGAAAATTAATTTGAATAAGTCTGGTAGAAACCCACCTTTCTTGAGAGAAAAGGTCTTTTTCTATAAGAAGTTCATCTTATTTATTGCCTACAAGGACAGGTAATGTATTCAGGTTTTTCCAATCTAGTCCTTTGTAATAAAACAGTCCTAAGCTCCTCACTGTAAGAGCCACTACTAATCAAGGCTTATTACTCACTGATGCTCAAGTTTGCAACCGAGTTGTAGCATTTTTTGCTTCTAATCAACATTGCTTTCTATTTTTTTTCACTGTGGCAATGTTTCCATTTTAAATAATGACATAAGACCAGTGAAAATCCAGTAGTGTTACTTCTATGAGGCTCTCATAAGATGCACATTACTCTTGTTCACTTCTCTCTTTTAGCTGAAGATTTCTAAATTTCCTAAAAAGCTTCTTCATTTCATGAATATTTGAGATTAGTGATTATAAACACATTTTCCTTGCTGCAATAGAAACATTAATAACAACATTCATTTTTGTGATGCAGATAACTTCTTCACAGGCACAGGCCAATGTCAAAATATAGTTCTATACGAGGCACTAAATGTACTTTCCTTGTACATTAAGAATTCTCCACTGAAGTTCCAAGTAGATTGTCAATCACCAACACTGGAGCATGCATCAATTCATGGATACAAGTCTGTTGGTAAAGTTAAGAACTTACAGAGAAGGAGGTACACAATACATCTATAAATATTCATCCCACGAACCTGACTGAGACTAGTCACTAATGCAGAAATAATCATTAAGTAGGGCATAATAGCTCACATTGATAACTGTAATGTTAGGAAGGTATAAATAGGAGATCTAGCCATATTTCCATGGCACAGTTGAAGGTGCTCAAGGATAAATACCAAAAAAAAAAAAAAAAAAAAAAAAAAAAAGGAGAATAAACTTGATTTCTCTTTGATTTTTCTGTTGTTTTGAAATTGCCAAATAACACAAATGAACTTGTATTTGGGTGACAAAATAGAGAAAGAAACAACCACAAAAGCCCAGCACAGATACAATGACAATAAATGGAAATGAGAAGACCAGAGGGCGAGGGATTGACTCAGCCTAACTTAGAAACAGAAGAAGGACCACAGCCACTGTCTGTGCACAGACTCCAGACTGAGCTGGTAATCTTATTCACCACAGGTGATAGCCCCTAAGAACTCAGAAATTCAGTCTGTAAATAAGATAAAATTTCTAATCTGTGAAATTTAGAGTCTTTCAACAACAATAAAGTCTTTCAACAATAAAGCTGTCCCTTGAAGGAAAGGGGCAGCTTTATTATTACTTAGAGACTCCAGAAAAATAAATAAATTCCAATCAGCAACTAGAATTTTAGGATGTTGAAACCCAAGATTGAGTTTTTACCAACAGGGCTATAAAATAACTTGGTGCTATTGTAAGCAGCTAAGTCTGTGATCAACTGAAACACAGGATATAATGCAAGAAACAGGTGTCTGACCTGAAAGTGAGACACTGGGCCACCACTCCCAGTCCATTTTTCCAGTGACTATTGATGCATATCACAAAGCAAAATGGTGAGCTGAGCCAGACCCACCCGTTCATAGGCACATGAGACGCAACATGAGATTCACCCATTCAGGGTAATTGGCAGACAGTGTGGATTCGTTTATAAACAACCTATGTTAGGAGGTATTTCTATGGAATATCTACAAACCCAAAGAGAAATTACACATGTATGGAATAGTGCATAGAGGAGCTGTTTTTAAACATAGCAGGTGATGTGCCCAACGCACTTGTAGTAATGAGAAGACAAATTAAAATATAATGATCTTCCTCATTTGAACTCTGACAGATTGAGCTTGAAATGCATCACTTCCACCCTTACAAAATAGAAAAGCTGGGTAAATTGGAAATTATGTTATTGGAACATCAGGTTTTTTTATTCTCCACATACAAACATCAACGGACCTTCAGTCATGGGCTCCATGTACAATGGCAATGGGCCCTGGATCAGGCAGGGCAGGGGCGTGCTTTCCGTGCGCACTCGGCAGAGATCTCTCTGCCCCCTGGGAACTCGGATCTCCTTCTCACCAGGCCTTTATCTCTGGGAACTCACCAGTTTTCTTTCATCATTTTGAGTTGTTTCATTATTTGAGATAGCCTGTACAAAAGAAAATTACAGTATACATAAGTTATTATAAATAAGCTATGGTTGATTGTAAAGTTTTAAACCATGAGATTTTATAATCCATCAAGAGTAATTGGCAACGTGATATCTCCACTTAGTCCAACTCTCTTTCAGAGCATTAAAAGTGAAATGACATAATATTATTTGATATTTCTACAGATATTGTCTGCTATATGAAGTCACTTGGTAGTTTCTTTTCCAAGTTAATCATTTTTATCAATCATTACAATGTATTTGAAAAAGAAAATGAAATTAATATCCAGAACCATCCATTTCAAATGTTGGCATGAATTCTGAAAAATCTGAAGAAGGAAATTTCTGCACAACCAAAAAAACAAAAGCTGTAGTCACTTTTACTCTGTGAAAAAACAAAAACAGATGATACCTTAGTCAGCTTCATTTCAAATCCAGAAAAAAAAAAAAAAAAAAAAAAAAAAAAAAAACAACGAAAAATACTGATTGGCTGTTAGAGTCTAGCTATCATCCAGTATCTGCTAACCTCCTGCTCCCAGAAAAAAACTTAGATGTTTAGAGTAGAAAATGATTAACAGCCATGTTTACCTAATGAAAAGAACATGCTCCTAGTAAGCTTTAAAATAAATGGGACATAAGCGTGCATAGATGAGCCCATGAGCATATTTTGTTGAACAGAAGACAAATATATGAGGAAGATGAAAAGATAAGAACTGGGCGACATGTAAGATTCTATCTGGTTACTCAGCCAGAGGAGAAAGGGTAGGATAGGCTTGTTATGTTAGCATTGCAAATATTCTCTGTGTGCAGTCGGTTTGGAGGCCATTCTGACTTAGTCTGGGATTTGTGAGGCAAACTGCCCTGCTTTTCCTTCTGTGCCTGTCCAGAGCTCTTCTAGCACATGGAGATCTTTAATCTAGCAACTCAATTGTAAATTATGTGGACCAAAATTTGACCTGTAGGCTTTACTGAAATTTTTAAAATGTGGAACAAAGAACTTCTAGTGTAATTTATCTTTCAAAAACTTTCCTCTAAAATTTAAATAATTCAATTCCAACCTTATAATTCTAACAGGTATCTTGGTTATACAATACAATCTTAAACATGGAAAAATATTAATCTATCACAGTAATCTACAGTAGCTAATATTTTAAAATTATAGCATTTTTTCACAGTAGATTGCTTTTGCAGAAAATTTCTAATTTAATTGATATTTTGATTCACTATTTTACAAAAGAAAATATATGCTAAAATATATTCTTGGAATGTTGTTTGTGTGTGTTTTGTTTACACTTATATCAAGTACCACAAGACAATCACCAACGAAAAAGTAAAGTAGGGGGCTGAAGAGATGGCTTAGTGGTTAAGAGCACTGCCTGCTCTCCAGAGGTCCTGAGTTCAAATCCCAGCAACCACATTGTGGTTCACAACCTTCTGGAATGGGGTCTGATTCCCTCTTCTGGTGTGTCTGAAGACAGCTATGGTGTACTTATATATAACAAATAAATCTTTAAAAAAATTAGAAAGAAAAAGTAAAGTAAAATCTATTAATGAAGATTAGCTTTGTCTTTTTTCTGAAAAGTCACAATAATATAATTTTTTAAATTTAAAAAGTTATTTCTTTCAGTAACTCTGCCTTAGTAGAAGTGCAGATATGTCTGCTGCAGAATGCTATGATATATAGAGTATTCTAGAGCTATCATGGGAGCTAGTGGGAATCTTTATATATCTGAATGTAGAGAATAACCTCAGCCCACTGTTTTCAAATATGCAAATGTTAGAAGAAATATTAGCCTTTTTAAATAACACGTGGGTTAGATGTTATTCTGAGAAATAATGTATTTGATGATCATAGTTTCGACCATTAACCTGCACCCTATATATTTTTTTTTTTTTTGCTATCAGACTATTTCTTCATTTATTGCTCACATTTCTACCTTGTTTCAGGCAAAATCTAAGAGTTTCTTTTATGCTTTGATGACATTTTTTTAAACAACTTTATTTTACAAAACAAAGATAAATGTACAGATTTTAAATATTTTTTTGCTTAAAATTATACATTATACATTATACACCCTATATTTTCTATGAAACAGATTCCAGGAGCCTAGGAGCTACAGTGTCTCATGAAAATTAAATATTTCTTTTTATCTTGCCATTTTATGTGTTCTTTAAAAAATAAAATAATTCTTTAACTTCTCTTGAATTCTGTAAGCTAATTAATAACAAATGCTGTATGAGATCACTGTAAGAGTAACTTCAGGCTAATATGGAACAATCTAAGAATTACTCACTGAACAATAATCAGTACCTCGCTGTCAGAAAAGTGCTGAAAGAAACCATGGTCAATATCACATTAGTAAGCCTGTTATAAACGATTTCATTAACCACATTTGTTCTTTGTTAGGCCACAAACACAATTAAAAATAAATTTTAACTGCTAAGTAAAAGAATGAGCTGATGTATAGAAAAGAAGCTAAATGAATAAGTAATCACTTCTACTTTAGCAAAAGGAAACACTGTAAGTCATTATGAAAGACATCAGGTAATTACTTGTTAAAACTTTATACAATGTCAGAGATGTTCTGAGCAAAATGATTTCAAGGAAATGATTATAAAGCATTATTTTATATTAAAATTTTGAAAATTCACCTAAAAGTGTTAATTGTGGAGAAAATTATTTATTCTGTCCCTAGAAAACCGAAGGAGGAGACCATGGTGTATCTGAAGCCAGCTTTGTTTTAGCTGAAATCAGTCAGGGCTACATGGTCAGGTCCCAATTCAAAAAATAAAGAAAAAAATTGCATAAATTAGTTTCTTAACAATATGGGTGAAATAAGATAAATTAAATGTTAATGACTTCTGAATCATAGAGTTTTTAAATAGAGATAGGATCATGTGCTAGAACTGATAGTAACTGAACTATTATAATAAACTTTCAACTCACAGAGTCTAATAAATGTCTCAACTACATTGCATGGAGTAAGCAGAGAACACCAATGTTTATTTTAACACTCAGCGGCTCCGTACAATTGGAAAACCATTTAACCTTACAAGACTGTAAATATTCCCATTTTTCAAATTGCACATTGAAAACACAATATAAAAATCATGCTGACATATCTGAGTAGGAGAAACTGGACTCTAGCAGGGTCAGGAAGCCTTCTCTTTACAGACCCAGCTGCTTGGATTTCTCAGGCCATTTCTATACCATCTCAGAAGTAATATAATTTCTCCCTTAAATTGACCTTATAATCATAAATATGCTCTATAGCTCCTTGTGACAGCTATCCCTATATTATTTTAAAAGAATACAATGAAAGAATAAGAAAACCTGAGAGATGATACAGAAGAAAAGAAGGGTCTAGAACTTAAGGAATATGTCTAGCACACA
Organism: Micromys minutus; assembly: GCF_963924665.1. Classification (NCBI taxonomy): domain Eukaryota; kingdom Metazoa; phylum Chordata; class Mammalia; order Rodentia; family Muridae; genus Micromys; species Micromys minutus. Next base: position 16,227,455 of record NC_137973.1, read on the forward strand.
TGCCTAAACCGAGTAACAATTGTTGTACACGTTTTTAGATTTGAAGCTTCTGGGAAATAGTAGTCAGCCCACCTCTGTTGTAAACTAGGTAAGCACTGAATTGTGCATGCTGCTTTCAAAATTCATATGGCCAGTGATTACTAAATTCTATAAACCGAACCATTCATCTGTAAAAAGCTAAACCAGAAATATTAATATATTTCCCAATACATGTCAATATTCTACAATTCTAATATCTCTAGATGGCAGAACAGATCTAAAGTTTATTGTTCTTAAAGAGTATAAAATAAGGATATATTTAGTAAAATTAATTAAAAGAAGTAGGTCTGGATCCAAAATATAAAGAAATATGAAGATATGAAAATGTTAATTTAGTAGTATTTATCACATTACCTTGTGTTTTTCTTTTCTTTTTCAACTGGATAGTAGACGAAAATTAGCATCAATGGATATGTCAACTCTTCACTCAAAAGGACTCTGGGGCACAGCAAGACAATTGGGACTATAGGAAACTCAGTCTTTCCTTACAAACAGTTATTATCAGGAGGCTTTTGTAGGCCATTTTCTGGAAAGAAAATTCACTTTATTTGCTCTGTAGGAGATTGTTGTATGCATATCAGGAAATTGGTTTTACAGACTTATTGAGTCTAAATGTAAGGACAGCTGCCTTCAGGCTTCTTTAAATACGATACATGTTGATTAACATGGGGGAATGAGAACTCTGTGAGAAGTTTCTGAGAAATTCGGAATACAAGGAAAGTAATCAAAAACCCAGAAAAAATTACAGCAATATGCACAGCACTTTGTTCCCAGCATGCTGCTGAAATCTTGGGGGAATCTAGTCCAAGAAGTTGTCTCTGGTTTCTACGTGATGATCGATAGCCAAACCTGAAGTTATTGAGTACTCCCCCGACACTGATATAGAACCCAACACCAAGCTGATGTGCTGAAAGGTAGTTGCCCCAGTGCATTCTTTACATGTCCAGAAGTGCACATGCAGAAACCAGGGCCAGCTGATTTGCCATATGGAAGAGAAGAGAGGCTATGAATTGATCATACTGCATGGCACCTGGCTGGCACCTTGCCAAACAGAACTAGAAACACTGAGAAATGTACTTTATGCTCATCGTAACTAGTAAGATCTTAATGCACACTATCAAACCTTATTTAACAAAAGGCAAGCAATGACAAAAATGTATTCGTATACTTTTATGGAAAAATGCTTAAAATTTGTACATTTATCTTTGTTCTTTTAAAATAAAGTTCTTTAAAAAGAAAAAGAAAAAAGAGAAACACTGAGAAATGGATGAGACTTTCTGGAGGTGTGCTGAGTTAAAGAAGCTGACAGAGGCACTAAAGTCAGTGAAGTTAAATAGCAGCAGACTCTTCAAAATTAAACTCAGAGTTTCCTTGAAAGCACATCCTACCTAGACGATTAAGTGGTGGTCAGTTTCTTCTGGAATAGTTCACCGATCTCTGATTCAACAGAAGCAATGATGAATACCAAACACACGTTATAACAATCAATGTAAGTATCTATTCAATACTCTCTAAAAAGCAAGCTCATCTATTTATAAAATGTCTGCGTAGTAATTGTAGTAATTTACTTAAAACTCACCATTGATTTCTATGGTAAATTATAACATTGGTAACCATTGCATTATAGAAGCCTCTTGATGGAAATTGTATGAGTTCTTAGTCTTTTAGTTGAATGAAGGAAAGGTCATTTTGCCATGGCTGCTGCTACTTTTGAATTAATACATAGTTATTTAGGATTAAAACTGCTAATATTACAAATTGTGCATATGACAATATGTGGGGAGTTGTGGGTATTAGTTGTATGATATGTTTGGGTGACTAGTGTTAGTGTGACATATTTGGGGTGTTAATGTGTGGGGTATGTAGGTGTGGTGATGGTGTGAATGTGTAGTGTATGGAGCATGAGTTTGGGTGTATGTGCCAGAAGATTAGGTCAGGTATTCTGTTATATCACTCTCAGCCTTACTTCTTTAAGATGGCTTACTCCACAGAAGCAGGAGCAAACCCAGCAGAACAAGGCCAGCAATCCTAATGTGTCTGTCATTCACAGCATTTCGTTTGTAGGAACACACAGCTATGTCCACATTTCTACATAGGTGCTAGGGATACAAGCAAGATTCTTATACTTTCACACTGAACACTTTTATACACTAAGCCTTCAACTCAGAATGGGAAATTTTCTTTCTGTACTAATGATGGTCTTAGTTAGGGCTTCCACTTCTATGAAGAGACACCATCACCAATGAAACTCTTATCAGAACAATGTTTACTTGAGACTAGCTTGCAGTTTCAGATGTTCAGTCTGTTATGATGGTAGGAAGCATGGCAGCTTCCAGGCAGACACAATGCTGGAGACAGCACAGAGAGTGGTGCACTTACACATAGGTGGATATGTGTGTTAAGCCTAGAGGTTAACCCACCATATTGTTCCTCAAGAACTGTGTCTCAGTGGTCAGAGCTTAACAAATGTGCTAAGCCAGCTGACCAGCAAAATATAAGATTCAAGCCCATTCCTGCTCGCCTCCCTAGAACAGGGGTTACCAACACAGACCACCACATGGCGATTTTTATGTGGGTTTTGCAATCAAACACAGGTTCTTGTGCCCAAAAGGCTAGCACTTCATTGACAGGTCTCTCTTCCTAATTCAGGATTGTTAGATCATCTGATAACCCTACTTTAGTGTCTTTATTTTAATATAAACCCTATTTAATTATCTACATTCAATAATATAGATAATTCTCTATAATTATCTTTGCACCACCTTACATTCCTGCCAGTGTGCAAGGGTTTCTTTGTCTCCAACTCTTTGCCAAATTACTATCATGTTTTTGTTCTTGCAATATTTGTTCTGCTTCCATTGAGATAGGCAGTCATGCTGAGGTTCCTCGTTAGTGACCATGAACTCTTGCTCATACACCTGTTAGCTATTTGTATGCATTCTCCGAAGGCATTTCTAATTTTTTCTAAAACCAGTTTTGCCATATATTTTAGATATTAAATCACTGAACTTGAACAGATTCTGGGCATCAACCACTTTCAGATGTATGGTTGGCACCTTCAGATGTATGTTGCTCATCCTTCTTCTGACACTGTGCTGAAGCTTTGTGGTTTAATATGATTTTACTTGTCTAGTCTTCTGTTATATGTGCTTTGGGATTTTATGTTAGATGTTTTTCCATAAAAATATCATTTTTCTCTAACAGTTTTATAGTTTCTGGTCATATGTTTATTCTTTAAACCATTTTCAGTTTATATTCGGCATGAAGTGATGGGGATCTAGAGTATTCATCTGTATATGAATATGCATCTCATATTTTTGGTTGTGAGCCTAGCCTTTAGCGGCTGAGCAATCTCTCAAGCCTTCTTAGAAAAAAAATAAGTGTATAGCACCCTCTCAGCATGGGGTACACCTAGATCTTAAATCATTAATTACTCAAGAGCTAAGAAGATAGCCTTGTGGCAATTTTTGGTATTTGAAAATCATTGTTTAATTTTTTCACACCAAGAAAACTTTGACTATTTCCATGTAATGTTTTGTTTTATATGCACTTTATGCTTATGGTAACTAGTAAGATTTAAATGCATGCTATCACATCTTTAAAAAATTAAGTATTGACAATAATATATTCATATAGTTTTATGCCAAAATGCTTTTAAAAATCTGTACATGTATCTCTGTTTTTTTAAATAAAGTTGTAAAAATATGTGTACCTTGTATAACAGTATGTATTGGAAAAGCAGTCTGCTCTCCAGTGTATAGTAATAGTGCCTTGCTGAAGACCAGTTAGTTAGCTATAGGTTTTGTTCTATATTCTCTTTTATGCTTTGTTGACATAAGTGACAATTTCCATGTCCCAAAGTGTGCTGTCTTCATTACTACAGTTCTATAGTCCTACCCTCTACTATGTCCTTTTATCAAAACTCCACATATTCTCTTGTGTGTGTGTGTGTGTGTGTGTGTGTGTGTGTGTCTTTTGTTCAAATACATATTAGAGGTATGTGTCTGTCTTTACTTTTTTTCAGTGCCTCAATCAGGGATTTTTAAAAATAAATTACAAAATACAGTAGCATTTTATCCAACATCCTACAAGTTTACCAGTATTTTAATATGACAAATTTTAATTTAAAATAACAGTATTTCTGAATCTGTAAATTAACCAAAATAATTTAAAACTAGGTGTATGGAATATCTTCAAATGAGTAAATTCACAATAGTGTGAAAGCCATTTTCGTTTTATTCTTAAGGGTTGTTAACAGCTAATAAAGTCTTATTATACCATGAGAAAATTACCAACTTTCCTTCGATGACCTTGTAAACCGAAGCTTATCCTCTTGTAAAATTTCATGAAGATAAGATACAAGTGTGACAAAAAATAAATTCAGTGGGATGCAGAGAATGGAGCTGAGCTCTAGAAGCCCTGATGCTATCTTACAATTATGTGTGTTGGAACTCAGAGGTAGGGCATTACAGACTAGGGACCAAGGCTTGCTCAGTCATTCAGAAATAGCCACTTATCAAAATGTTTGGTCCCTCATCCCAAATTTTCTGTGAGGACTCTTCAGTTCCTATAAACGTTGCCATTAACTGGTAAGTAAATTGAGAACAATTACTACTTTATCCATTGGCTTTCACATGAAAGTACTTTTAAAACAAATTCTCTTAAAATATCTTCTGTTCCATTTCTTACTGTAAGTTATCACCTTTTTTTCTCATTTCTCTTGATAGAAACTTCCAAATAAAATTACTAAAATACTTGAAAAGATTTAACAAGTTTCTATTAGTACCTTCAGATATGGCCCATTAATATACATACTGAGGCTTTCTTCCAGATTCCATAAATGTCATTAAAGTATCAAAGAAAGGTTTCTGGAGAGTTAAGAAACATCATGCATTAAAACCAAAGTTTGTTTATCATCCTTTTTATATTTTGTCTGAAGAATTACTTTCTATAGAATGGCATAGATTAAAATAGGGTATTAGTATTCACTATAAAATGTGTTAATATAGTTTGAAGTATTTATGTTCACTCCTTGCTAACAAAAGTGTATTTCCATTGCATGCTGAATAGAACTTCATTTCAAAATAGAATATATTACAGCTTCCTGCTGCTTTGTGCTATCACACAACAATAAGGTGAGGTCACTTACCCTTACTATGGCCAGTCTCCTCCAGTATACAATAAGGGCGCATGCACCACAATGTTCATAGCAGCTGTATTTATAATAGCAAAAAACTGGAAAGAACCCATATGTCCTTCAGTAGATGAATGGATACAAAAATTGTGGTATATTTACACAATGGAGTACTACTCAGCTAGCAGAAACAATGACTTTATCAAATTCCTAAGAAAATGGATGCATCTAGAGAATATCATCTTGAGTTAGGTAACTCAGTCACAAAAGAACAGACATAATATGCAGTCACTGATAATTGGACACTAAGCCCAGAAAGCTCTAAACACTCCAGAAACAACACACAGGCCATATGAAGCTAAAGATAAACAAAGGTCAAAAAATAAAATAAAATAAAGCCTCAGTCTTTCTTAGGAAAAAAATGTATAGCACCCTCTCAGAATGTGGGACATCTGGACCTTAAACCAGTAATACTCCAAGAGCTAAGAATATAGCCTTGGGGCAATTTTTGGTATCCACAGATCATTATGATTAATCTATACTCACCAAGAAAACTGTTTTCATGTTACGTTCTTTATGTTAAGTTCTTATGTTAAGTATACTTTATACTTATGGTAAATAGAGGGATTTCAATGTATGCTATAAAACCTCTAAAGGAATTAAGCACTGACAAAAATATTCATATATTGTTATGCCAAAATGCCTTTAAAAATCTGTACATGCATTACTCTTTTTAAAATAAAGTTGTAAGAGACAGAGAAAAAAGTGACTAATTGAAGTCATGATTAATAGAATTTAAACCAAGTACTTCTTATTAGTTTCCATTTTAATAGGTTATCAGCAGTTTTACCGTGAAGAATGCATGACATTAAAGGAATCTGCTATCCATCTTTGTACTTCGCAGAGTCAGTATAAAAGTTGCATCCTTGTGTTTTTTTTAAATCACTTAAATTTTTATTTCTGTGCATTTTTGTGTACATAATACTTTTTTTGTTTTTTTGTACAACATTATTTTAAAAACAAAGATAATTGTACAAATTTTAAGCATTTTTGAATTAAAGTATATGAATACATTTTTCTCAGTACTTGATTTATTTTACAGGTTTGGTAGTGTGCATTAAGATCTTACCAGTTACAATGAGCATAAAGTACATGTAAAAGAGGATGTAACCTAAAAGTAGTCAAAGTTTTCTTGGTGTGTAAGAATTAACCATAATGGTTTTTTCTTTCTTTTTTCTTTTCTTGAACTTCATACAGTCTTTGAATTGCTTCTGGGATGTTCAAAGCTTTCTGGGGTTAGTACCCCATTATCAGTGACTGCATATTATGTCTGTTCTTTTGTGACTGGGTTATATCGCTCAGTATGATATTCTCTAGATGCATCCATTTTTTAAGAATTTCGTACAGTCATTATTTCTGATGGCTGAGTAATACTCCATTGTATAAGTGTACCACAATTTTGTATCCATTCATCTACTGAAGGACATCTGGGTTATTTCCAGCTTCTGGCTATTCTAAATAGGGCTGCTATGAACATTGTGGTGCATGTGTCTTTGCTGGATAGTAAATATCTAATGAACACAATCTATAATTCATATCCTTACTTCTCTGATTAACATGTTAATGTAAGGCTCTGTCTTCATTCTTTTTATTTACCACTTGAAGTTTCCCTTTCTAATATGCTTATTCTCAGAGTTTGCTGGTGTTTTATTAACTTCACTTGTAACTATCTAGAAATTATTTAGAATAATTTGGCCCTTAAACCATTTATTCACAAGATGCTTTATTTTTTAAAACAAACTCAAATATATAATATCTGCGTAATTGAATAGGAAATTATTTTGCAGTCAGTGCCCATCCTTTTTTTAAATCTAAACCAGAGCTTCTTTGCCTTTATCTAGCATATGCTTCGATTCGCACTACTAATACATTGCTTTAATGTTTGAAATATCATGGCATTACAACTTTTTGCAAGTAAATTAATTCCACTTTACAGCCTGCACATAGGCTAAAACCATTTTTATAATAGTTAATTTTAATCCATTTTAGTGTAATTTATTAAAGCATAGAGAGTACATATTTAAGAGAGGTCTTAAGAAAATCTATTCCTATGGTTTCTGCCTTTTCAAAGATTTGTATGCCACTAACTTGTACACATTCATGTATACTATTCATGACCTGTTTAATCAATTCTTCAAGTAATAATTTATTTTTAGAAATTTTATAGCTTATATGAGTTCTTAGTAATAATTTTAAAATCAATTGTGACAGTAATTGACACAGAATCAGGAATTAACAAGGAAAGGATACTTTTGATTTAATGCATTAGCTATTACAGAGATATAAAAGATATAAGGTAAGGATATTGTCCTACTCTGTAGACTGAGACTAGGTCCTATTGAAGGTGTCCCTGCCTTGCAGAAGTTTCTGTTTCATAAGGTACAACTTCTTAATTGTTGATACTGGTACCTGTGCTGTTGATCATCTTTTCAGGAATTTGCCAACTGTTACAATTTATTCAAGACTGTTTCCCCACTGTGATGGTTTGTACATGCTTGACCCAGGGAGTGACACTATTAGGAGGTTTGGTCTATTTGGAATAGGTGCGCCATCATGGGTGTGGCCTTAAGACCTTCACTGTAGCTGCCTGGAAGTCAGTCTTCTACTAGCAGCCTTCGGATGAAGATGTAGAACTCTCAGCTCCTCCTGTATACTATGTCTGCATTGGTGCTTCTAGGTTCCTGCCTTGATGATACTGGACTAAATCTCTGAACCTATAATCCAGCCTCACTTACATGTTGTCTTTTATAAAACATTTTTGATCATGGTGTCTGTTCACAGCAGGAATACCCTAAATAAAACAGAAGTTAGTACCAGAGACTGGAGTATTGCTGTGATTAGCCTTACCATGCTTTCCTTTGAAAGAATATAGATTTGGAGACTTTGGATTTGGGAAGCTGTGGAATGCTTTAAATGTGGCATAATGGGCTATCCTAGTAAGAATATGGAAGACTTTGTTACTGAGAATGAATTGAACTTTGCAGAACTGGCCCAAAGGGTTTTAGTGAAGAATTTCAACATGTGGCCTAGAGACTGTTTTGTGGTATTTTGGTGAAGAATGTGACTACTTTATGCCCTTGTCTGAAGAGTCTGCCTGAAGCTGAGGTGAAGAGACTCATTAATTACATTGACAAAAGAACTCTCAAAAGAGCCAAACAGAGACTTTGTTCTTTGGTTAAGTCTCCTTAAGAGCATTTTGAACAAATGTAACAAGCTTAGGGAAAAAAAGTAAAATATATGGTTCAAGTATTAAAGGGGCACCAAGAAGTGAAATGGAGCTGAATCTTATATTCAAGGATATTAAATTGAATTAAGGAAATAGTGACATTCAGGCAAGATCTTACCCAGTTAAATGTAGGTCCAAGCACAGTAGTACAAGTTTTCAATCCCACAAGACAAAGACAAGCAGATCTCTGAGTTCAAAACCAGCCTAGAACAGAATAAGTCTGGGTTAAGAAAACATTAATTCAGGCTTGGTAGACCATACCTTTAATCCCAGTGCTTACGAGAAAGTCATACAGTGCAAGTTCCAGGACAGCCAAGCTTATGCAATGAGAAAGTTGGAAAACTGCTGATGAGAATATAACAGAACAAATGCCCTGTTGCAGCCCCAGCAAGCAGGAGAGCTAGGCAGCTTTTGTCAAGTGGTTCTGGTTTCAGGGTCCAGAATAGGAGGCATTACCAGGAAAAATTGATGCTATTTATCTGGAGCTAAGAAATTAATGGTGATTAAGAAGATACCAGTATCACTAAGGTGAAATCTTCTGACTGATTTTTGAGAGCACAAAGAAGCTGTGTTCCAGGGATAGCCAAGGTTGTACCTCCTGCAGCATCTATATTTGGTAATGTGTAAGAGACACTCAGGTGGTACTTGTTTTGAAGGCATAAAGGAATCATGAAGAAAAGCAGAGACCTGGCACTGTGAGAGGCCATGAAAAGCATTTGCTAATGATGCAGCCCTAGTTGCAGTTGACAGCCCAGGTTCGAAGGGGTGAAAGGAGTTTAGGCTTGGCACTATGAAGAGAGCCTATGTAAATCTATTAGTGAAGCCTAATTACAATAGAAAATCCCAGAATATTGCAGATGCCAGCACCATGGGATGATCAACAAGATCAGCAGCAGCAATTGATCAATCTGTGCTTAGAGAGCAGAGATGGAGAGGTGATAATAGCCCTTAGAAGGGTTATCCCAGAAGAACATATGTGGATCCCAGACACTGAAACAAAAAGCTGTAACACTGAAGTTGCCTTGGAGACCCCAAGATGTTCCAGATGCCAGAGCTGTGGTCTGTCTGCTGAGATAACGCTGCTAACAGGGAACCAGCCCAGGTGAAAGAAGTTTGTTGTCAACCGAGATAAAAAAGGAGTTGGAGATCTGAGAACTGCTTTGACAACAGACATGGGGCTTTAAACTTTGGACTTTTGACATTGTTGATACTGCTGTATAGTTTATTGGGACTTTGGAAGTTGGATTAAATGTACGTTTTAAATTATGCTATGACTAAATCTAGCCCCATAGACTGATGTGTTTGAATACGCATATGAAAGCCAGGGAGTCAAATGTTATGGTTTGCATATGCTTGGCCCAGGGAGTGGCCCTATTAGAAGGTGTGGCATTGTTGGAGCAGGTGTGTTACTGTGATCATGAGTCTAAGACCCTCACCATAGCTTCCTGGAAGTCGGTCTTCCACTAGCAGCTTTCAGATAAAGATGTGGAACTTTCACCTTCTTCTATACCATGCCTGTCTGGACACTTACATGTTCCTACCTTGATGATACTGGACTGAACTTCTGAACCTGTAAGCTAGCCCCACTTAAGTGCTGTCTATTATAAGGCTTTCCTTACACACTTTCTCTTCTTTTAGATTTAGTGTATCTGGCTTTATGTTAAGGTCGTTGATCCACTTGACTTTGACTTATATACAGGGTAAATTGATCTATTTTCATTCTTCTATAGCAAACATCAAATTACTTCTGCATGATTTCACCATTCAATTTTTTACTTTCTTTTTAAAATTTTATGATATTGGCTTATTTCTAAAAATCTAATGTTCTTTCTTAGTTGTGTGGTTCTTCATTTATATCTTGATCTTTAACTTGATTCCATTGATCAACTTGTCTGCTTTTATACCAAATCATGTGGTTTTCTTAATATTGTTCTGTAGTACAGCTTGATGTCAGAAAAAGTGATACCTCTACAAGTTATTTTATTGGACAGAATTAATTTAGCTAACCTTAGTTTTAATTTTTCTATATGAAATAAAAAATTGATTTTTGAAGTTTATAAAGAACCATGTTGAAATTTTTATGTGAATTCCATTGAATCTGTAGATTACTTTTGGTAACCTGTCCTGTTTTACTATGTTCTTACTAGTCCAGGAGCATGTGAGATTTTTTCAACGTTAGATATCCTCTTCAGTTTCTCTCTTGAGAAACTCGACGTTCTTGTTATACAGGTCTTTCACTTGCTTGGTCAGAGTTATACCAAGTACTTTATATTATTTGTGGCTCCTGTGAAAGGTACTGTTTCCCTAATTTATTTCTTAGTCTGTTTGTTATTTGTATAAAGGAGAGTTACTGACTATTTTGATTTAATTTTGTACCCAGCCACTTTGCTGAAAGTGTTAATCAGTTGTAAGTCTCCTTTGGTATAGTATTTTTTTGTTTTGTTTTCTTTGCTTGCTTGTTTTGGTCATATAAGATCTTATCATCTGATAATATTGATACATTGACTTCTTCCTTTCCAATTTTATCCCCTTTATCTCATTTAGTTTATTTTTCTTAATTTGGGTTTTATTGCTGTGAAGATATTCAAAGCAACTTTTACGAATCAAACATTTATTTGGCCCTGGCTCACAGTTTCAGAGGTTTAGTCCATTATCATCATAGTTGGGTTAGTTGTTTGAATGTCCAAAGTTCAAAGTCTCTTCTGAGATTCATCCAATAATTTCATTGTACTCTCATATAAAATAAAAGTACAAAAGGAGATACCATACTTCCAGCATCATGGAATATACATTAACATTCCAAATCATCATGGTGAATGAATATTAGAAAAAAGCAAGACCTAAAACTACCTGGGCAAACAAAAATCTCCACACCTTTATGTCTGATGTCCAACTTATTTCATATTTGTTGACTCCAACAAATATCCTCCTCCTGTGCTGGTCCTACTCTCTGTTAGCTGCTTTCCTCAGCAGTTATCACTGGGTTCTGGTATCTCTAACATCTTATGGTTTCTTGTTCCAGTGTTTGGGTTTTACACATCTTTTTCTCTGGGCTTCTCCAAATGACTTAGATCACTTCAGGTCTACCCTCTCTAGCACTCTAATCTCTGACTGACTCCACTTCAGTGCTGCTGATATTCTTGGTGGTCAACCCACAATACTGGCATTTCCAAAATGCTGGGGTCTTTCACTGCAACTAGGCTTAACTTACAGCCTCTCATAGGCTCTCTTCATGGTACCAAGCACCATGCCTCTTTCTCCTGAGTTCTGTAAATATTACCACTCCTTGATCTAAATTATTCCCTACTTGAACTTTCCTCTATACCAGGATGGCTTTTAATTCAGAGATCTGCATGCCTCTCTCTCCTGAGATTAAAAGTATGCACCACCAAGCCTATACCTAAGCTCTTCATGGCCAATAATCAATGTATGGATTATAAACCTGTGTCTTCCAGCCTCATGCCCCCTTTTTCTGTAATTAGTTTATTCCAAATTAGATGTCAAAAACAGAAAAAAACAAAAATACAAAAACAAACAAACAAACAAAAAAACATAGGATTTAACTTTATTCTAATTCCTGGTGCCCGTTTATCACTTGAAGCATACATTTTTATTTCTTTTTTTTTCCTTTCTAAACTAGCTATAATTGATCAAATTGCTCTTGTAAGAATGAACCACAAAACAAAGTTTAAACTAGGTTTCTTTGGCCAATATAATTAACCCAAATCACTTCACCTTTAACTCAGGCAGACTACTCAAACAAAGGCAGAAAACAGCCATGTTTGTTACCAAATTGTCACAAGAAGAGTTTGTAGGCCACATAATAATTTCTTTCCTCTGAAAACTTGTGATCCAGACCTGTACAATCCAAGTCACCCTCAGCATTGCCGCCTTCCATGTTTCTACTGGTATTTCCTATCAAGCCTTCACTTAAAGCATTCTACTGATTTCATAATTCACAGTTCCAAAATCCACATTCCTCCAAGCAAAAAAATATAGTCAGGTCTATCACAGCAATACCACAGTCCCTGGTACCAACTTTTTACTTTGGATTTTATTGCTGTGAATAGACACTATAAATAAAAAAAAAAATATTTAATTCAGGCTGGCTTCCAGTTTTAGAAGTTTAGTCCATTATCTTCATAGTGAGAAACATGGGGTAAGCAGGCGAACATGAGGCTGAAGGAACCAAGAATGCTACATTTTGATCCAAAGGCCTCCAGGGGGAGGCTCTCTTTTGTGGCATAGCTGTAGCATGAGGAGACCTCAAAGCCAATCAGCCTATAGACTGACACCATTCCTCCACCTATTCAAATAAGGCTACAGATCCAAATAGTATAACATGACACAGGATAAACATAGTCAAACCACCACAGTTGTTTTATAGTTATAGCTAGAAATTCAGATTCTACATTGAATAGATACAGAGAGGGTGGGTAGCTTTGTCTTGTTCCTGATTTTAGTGGAATTGCTTTAAGTTTTTCTCCATTTAATGTGATGTTGGCTATTGGCTGACTTTGCCTTTATTATGTTAAAGCATGTACTTTGTATCCCTGATCTCTCCAAGACTTCTAACATGAAGGGAGATTGAATTTTGCCAAAGGCTTTTTCAGCATCTAATGAGAGGATCATGTGTTTATTTTTTTTTTTTTTTGGTTTTTTTTTCCTTTCATTTTTTTTAATGTGGTAGATTACATTGATGGATTTTTGTATTTTGAACCATGCCTGAATCTCGGGGATAAACCCGGTCAGTCATAGTGTATGATCCTTTTTGATGTAGTCTTCGATTTGGTTTGTGAGTATTTTATCCAGTATTTTTGCATCAAATAAAGTTGGTCTGAAATTCTCTTTGTTGATTCTTTGTTGTACTTTAGCTTTCAGGGTGATTGTGGACTAATACAATGAGGTGAGCAATGTTTATTCTATTTTGATTTGTGAAATAGTTAGAAATAGTTAGAGGTATTAGTATTAGCTCTTCTTTGAAAATCTGACAGAATTCTGTGGTAAAACCGTCAGCCCCTGAGATTTTATTGTTTGGGTAACTTTTAATGACTGCTCCTATTTCCTTAGGGGTTATACTGCTATTTAAATTATTAAGCTGATTTAGCTTTAATTTTAGTAAGTAGTATGTATCATGAAAATTGACCATTTCATTTAGACTTTTCAATTTTCTTGAATGCAGACTTTTGAATTAAGACCTGATTTTTTTTTTTTTTTTTTGATTTCTCAGTGTCTATTTCTGTGTCCACTCTTCATTCCTGATTTTGTTAAATTGAATACTGTCTCTGGTTTTTAGTTCATTGGTTAAAGGTTTGTCTATCTTGTTGATTTTCTTAAGGAACCAGGTCTAAGTTTTTTTTTTTTTTTTTTGTATTGTTCACTTTTACATTTATTTATTTATTTATTCATTTATTTATTCATTTATTTATTTATTTATTTTCCGTCCTGACTTTGACTGTTTCCTGCTGTCTCCTCCTCTTGAGTATTCTTTCTTCCCTTTGTTCTAGAGCTTTCAGGTATGCTTTTAACTTGCCAATGTCAAATCTTGTTAATTTCTTTATGAAGACACTGATATAAACTTTCATCTTAACATTGCTGTCATTTTGTCCAAAAAATTTCATTATGCTGTACATTCATTTTTATTGAATTCTTAAAAAAAACTTTAATTTCTTTCCATTTCTTCTTTTGCCCAGTGGTTATTGAGAGTTATTCATTTTCTATGCTATTTAAAATTTCTATTATTTTATTGTTGTTGAAGTTCATATATAATCCATGGTGGTCTGATAAGACAGAGGTGGTTATTTTACTTTTCTTGCATCTGTTGAAACTTGGTTTGTGACTGAGTATGTGGTCAGTTTTAAATAAATTTCCTTGAGGTACTAATAACAATTTACATTCTTTTGTGTTTGTGTGAAGTGTTCTATTGCTATCTATAAGGTCAAATTGAGTCATAATATCTGTTAATCCCATGTACTTCCTGTCTGGATGATCTGTCCATCGTGGAAAGAGGAGGGTGAAAATCTGTCACTATTATTGTTTGTGGTTTGTTATGTGATTTCAGCTTTAGTAATATTTCTTTTATGAATTTGGGTGCCTTTGCATTTGGGGCAAAGATGTACAGAATTGAACATCATCTTGGTGGATCTTTCCTTTAATGAGTATATCCTACCCTTCTCCGTCTCTTTTGATGTATTTTTGGCTTAAATTGTATTAAATTGGACAAAAAATGTTAAAAAAATAAAAAATAAATAAATTGGATATTAGAATAGCTATTGCAACTTGCTTCTTGAATCCATTTGCTTGGACAGCATTTTTTTCAGCTTTTTATTTGAGGTAATGTCTATCTTTTATGTTGAGGTGTCTATCTTGTATACAGCAGAATCCTGTATGAATCAGATCCTGAATTTACATTTATTTTGTTAGTTTATTGGAGTGTTGAGACCATTGATATTAAAAAGTATCAATGACCAATCATTGTTAATTCTTGCAATTTTATTAGTGATAGTATTGGTGATGATAGGGTAGAAGCAAGAAAGAAAGGAGGGAAGCATGTAAGGATGGAAGAGGGAAGAAAATAGAAAATGGCCTTTGTTGAGTATCTAAAGTAAATAAGTAAGCACATTAATGGAAATATTAAAAAGTAATGATTCACCCTATTGCAAACACAAAAGCTATAACTGTAATTTTTCTCAATCATTTTTGTTGAATACTTGGAATATCTGTTAGTGGTATAAACATTAAGCCACTATATTTCTGTTGAATTGTATTCAGAGCTACAAGGGCACAAGCATCATTGTGTGTCCCGCACAACTGTCTCACCAGCAAGAACAACGCGGCACACAAATAGGATTCTTCTGCGGTAAAGCTTTAATGCATGTTGAGAGGCAGAGCATAAGCTTGCAACAAGTGAAGACGAAGACCCCGAACTATCTAGCCTGTCCCCTTATATAGGAATCAGTCCTTGCCTTGGACGTGGAGCCCCCTAATTGGTTGAAACTCATCAGGCCCTATGACGCCACGGGAGAGGCAGAGCTCAAGGAGTGGAAAGTTACCCAGCGCGTGTGCACATGACTTGTTTACTACTAACTCCAGCCGGATGTCAGCGCCATCTTGTAATGGAGAATGTGCAGGCAGCGCCCCACAATTGTGATTCCTCATAATTTAGACCAAAGTATATGTCAAATCTTGTCATATCTATATAACAGTCAGCTTTGCAACTTTTGACTAAAGTAATAATTCTATTGGATACAGACTTTTTTGCATGTCTATAAGTGTTCAAAGTATAGAAAATGTTTCTCTGAGTATCTTATGTGTTATGTAGATAATGTAATTACTGTTTTAATAATATTAATATTATTTAATAATATTTAATTGTTATCTAGTTTAATAATAATTTACTAAAAGTATTCAGAAATTACTTTTTAATTCTAAACAGGTCAAATAAAAAGGGAATTGCACTTTAATTCTCTTCTTAGAGCAATGGCAGCATTATGAGAAAGAAGTTTGTTTCCCAGGTCTGGACAATGTTGATTGCAATGTTTGAATTTTAACATGTTTTTCTAATGAGAAATATATTTTATGCCATGACAAAGTGTTAGCAAAAAACTGTGGGGAAAAGTTTTCTTACAGAGGCTGAGCCCTGGAAATAGAAGACAGAACTGCAGTTCTGGCTTCAGAACATGCTAACAATCAAGGTCTTAAATACTATAAAGCAATCCAGTAGCTTTAAAATTTTTGGAAAACTTGGATGTATATCTGACCAGTTGCATTGAGAATATTTCACTGCCATTCATGTTTTTACTTTCCAGGGCATAGAAGTTACAGATATTGAGGCTCAGTTCTACTAATACAGATAATTTCATCCATGACAGTGATAGATGTACTGCCTTACACTTTTCCTGTTATCATGACGAGTTCCCTTAAACTCTAAGTGACCTCTGCACAGTTAAAATTGAATCCTTGGTTTTGATGTAGAAAAAAATTCTGAGATGAGTTTGTATGACACATAATGGGAGTTTCATAAAGAGATGCTTGCATAGCTTTTAAGCATCAGGTTAGGAAAAGAAGAGATACTTGAAAAGAAATGCCCAGGAGCAAAGGTATTAGTTTCTCAAAGACTTAAACTTCTGCTTCTTCACAATAACCATATATACTGATTTGGTGGGAGATTTAGTACAAGTAGTTTCAGAGGTTTGATAGAGTTTCTAAATAAAATCACAGAGTGGCTGCTGATGTACACAGAACAGGACTAAAATACTTAGAGTAAATGCTAAATCAAATGCATGAGAAAGTTAGGATCTGTATACTACAAACAAGGTTAGTAATCTGCATATAAATTCCCAGAAAGTGTGTGGGAAAAGACTAAGGCCATGAGAAAGTCAAACACATTCTAATCTTAAACCTGGAACATTATTTATTTACTTAAAACATTTATTCAAATAAGAAACTTTATCTCTATATCTGAAACCATGAAAAATGTAAATAGTGCTGGAATTCTGGCATCCTACTTGAAAAGTGGCTCCAAGCAGACTCTAGGGAGGGGGATGGCTTTCCCATATCCCCGTAATTTTTCTCTGTCTTTCTATACTTCTTCAACAACCCAACTTGGTAATCAAAAATAAAATGCTCTCATGAGTAAATGTTGTTGAGTATCTTCTGGGTAAAATAGCAAGATAGAAGTGACCTCTCTGAGATAGTCTCTGAGGAAAAGAGTCAAAATAAGAGAATGATATCAAAATGATATGATGTTTTAAAGAGCACAGAAGAGTGACAGAACTTTTGATAAATCTAAAAGGTGATGAAAATATATCTGAAAATAGCAGAACTGAAGGCTGTGGATGCAGAGAGGTAAGCCAAACCTAGGATTACTTACACAATTCTCCAATGTGTGTGTATATGTGTGTGTGTGTGTGTGTGTGTGTGTGTGTGAGTCTGTGCACATGTGCAAGCATGTGTGTGCACATATGTGATTGTGTTTATGTGTGGCAGGGGAATAGAAGCCACTTCTAAATGGTAAACAAGGCAAAAGACATCACAGCAGCCAGGACCAAATTTGTGATAGAATCAACTATCAAAAAATGTTAGTCTTCTAAGACCTGAAATCAAGAAGAAACTGCAGGTGTGTGAGACCCAACTCTTATCTGCCCTGTCCCCTGGGTGAAAGAAGGCCTGAGAAAGTAGTTGTGGAGAGCAGGAGAGCAGAACTCCAATGCAGATGTGTGAAGACAACAGAAGACTCAGTTAAGATGTCCATATCTGCAGTGCATGATAGTCAGCTCCTTCAGACCCAGGATTTAGAATGGGGGTGGGGGATGGAATGTCCTCAGGATCTCTCTTCTCTGTGGATGGCATCTTTTCCTGCTGTCTACAGCATCTACTACTCTTCTAGTAGCTGTTTTTCAGCCTTCATCAGATTCTGCACGACTCCAACAGTATTACCTGTCATCTTAGCGATTTTACTTTGGCCACATACTTAGGGTATACAATAAAATGTCTTTATACACGTAAGGAAGCATCACTATAGCCTTAAAGGTAACATAAATCTATGAGGGCAAAAGTAATTTCTCACTTATGTGTGTCTATTTAACAATAATTAGTGCAACACTCAAGCATCTTGTCAACAAACTGCAGATATTGTAAATGGAATCAGGTTTCTACAATCAGAATGATATCACACAAACTAGACACCATAGTTTAAATATACATCTAAATAATGTCTACATCTTCCAAACTTACTGCCATATGATATAACTGACAAGATTATTTAAATTATGCCTTATTTCCCTTTTTTGTTACCTTCGTTATAGATGTGACTATATATGCCATTCATTATTTATTTTTTTTTTTTGTGTGTGTTCTGCATTATGGTTGGGTTTAAAAATGAATACCTCTTCTATTTTCTTTTCACAAAGAATTTGAGATTAAATTCAAGAACTCAGGAGGCTCACCTTTCACACTGCAGGCAAGTACAATTATAGGTTGTTTCAAGGACAAATTCTTAAGAGGATAAAATGGGAACAATTTTTCGGTCTTCTTCTTATAATTGCATACTTTAAGAGCAAGTGGGAAACTGTGGCTGTCCGGAAGTGATATGGGTTCTAAGACTCTGATCTCCAGTCCTCACACCTATACAACAAACCCTTGATTGGCGAAGTCTTTGCCACAGCCCCAATGAAAAACGTTGATAGTGCTATCAGAAAATCCTTCTGGGTCATTTGATAAAATGGCCCCCAGAGGCCTAAAGGGAGTGACACTATTAGCTGTTGTGTCATGGAGTGCATGGGTGCTTTAAGGTCTCAGAAGCTCAAGCCAGGCTTAGTGAATCAGAGTATTTTCTTTTTGTCTGGATGAAGACCAAGAACTCTCAGTTACCTCTGTTGCTGTATCTGTGTGATGTTATGCTTTCTGCTATGACAATAATGGAATAAACCTCTGAACTCTATTTTTCAAAAAATAAAGGTTTTGCTTTGTTAGAGTTGCCATGATCATGGTCTCTTTCCCCATCAATAGAAACCCTAACAAAGCCACCAGAATTGTGACCTTCCCATTACAAGGAATCAGTGTTCTTTTATGCTATGAACATTTTTCTATTATTACACAAGTAATGTCCAAATGCCTTGGAAGACCAAAAAGATTCACAGATAATAATAACACACAGTACTTTCTTATGTTTTGTTGCTATTAATGGGTTTAAAATGGGTAAACCAAAGGTAGGCATTTTGCATGTCATTTTGTTTATATTTTGTTCTATTGTGATACAAAAAGATGACATATATTCCCTAAATGTCAAGGTTATGTTACAATATTGGTTTCTATAAAAACAACATTATGCAACAGCTGTTTAGCACCTAGCCATCTTGCATAGCCAAAGATTAATGCTGGCTAAATAGCAGCTCCACATCCTCCTTATTCACAGCATCTGGAAAATATGAATCTTCCTTCTGCCTGTGTCAATTTGAAGAACTCAGACGTCACATATAAATAGAATCATGTATGATTTATCTACCACATTTTATATAAGATGACCTGTTTTCATATGCCATGGTTTTCTTTCCTGATGAATGAAATCACATTTAACATTTGCTTTATTTAGACACCTGCCTTGGACATTTAGGTTGTTCCCACATCATAATATGAATAATACATATCCTGGAACCTTAATCTTTTATCCATGCAGCTACTCTGTCTTTTGAATTAGGAGTTTAAAAAATCTACATTTAAAGTAATTAATGAATTACTATTACCATCTCACTGTTTTTCTTTTTTCTTCTATTTCTGTGTTCCTTTTTTTTCTGTCTTGCTGTACTATTATATGTTCTGTTAATTTTTGAACAGTGATATGTTTTGTCTTTTAGTTTATTGTTTTCATATAAGAACAGTCTTATTGCTATCTAAAGATCACATAAAGCATCTGAGATAATGGCTTTGGCCTGGAACTATGTATAACATTGAATAAGATAACTTGCTTCCCTTGCAGCAGAATGTGGTTGCCTATACCACATTGTAATATGTAATAGTACTACTTATTATTACCTAATATATTATGCATAATACATCAATTATAGATAAAACTGGCATGGTTCCAATGTCCTTCCTCTATGAATTATGTTAATAGGGTTGTAATTTCAATTTGTTTTTGTTTTGGCAGTAACAAACTCATGGCTTCCCATGCTAGGCAAGTTATTTCAACACTAAACTTTACAATTGGTCTAACTCACTATTATTGGGTATTCACTAGCATAATTGCAGCACTACACTTATTTTCCTCTATATTTTGACCTTCGTTTTTACTTAGAGTAACTGATAATCTAGTGTTCTCTTTTGACAATATTTTCTATTTGTCTGCATATTTGCTTTTAATAAAGTCTTTTCACATATTTTCATTAATTTAGAGTTTTCTTTACTTTAGCTTTAATAACATCTTTTAGCATATTGTAAAAAATAAGTGTGGCCATGCTATGTTTTCTCAAAGTTTGTTGCTTCCAGGGGGAAATATTTATGTTTTCACATTTGAGTGGCTGTTTTTAGATATTAATCATTTTCTTTTGCAGATTATTTATATCAGCAATCTGAATGTATTTCAATGTGTGACTGGCTATAAATTTTAGGCTTGGAAACCCACTAATAGATTTATGATGTCACTATTTTACATGAAAATTTACCATGCTCTTTCTGCTTTTTAAATTCCCTAGAGTGTTACTAAAGTTTTGAGTTCCTATTATGAACCAGAATTTTACACTGTGCCTTTAGTTTATATTAATCTGTATGAACATTTCCTTCCTCAGATTTATTTCTCACTTCTTTCTCAAATTCACCATTAGTACCATCAAATGTACATATACATGTGGACACAAACACATTTTACATATGTGCACACGCAAACACATGCATACTTGCACAGATACACAGGTATGTGTTTATGCCTCAAAAAGATTGCAAGTTTGGTCTCAGTCAATAAAACCAAGACAAGTGTCATTGCATTGGTTATGCTTCCCACTGCTCTAATCAAATACTAGACAAGAAGCATTTAAGGGAAGAGAGATTTCTTTTGGCTCATGGCTCATAATGGTGTGAAAGGCAAAGCAGCGTAAGGCTAAAACATATAGCACTACTTATGTCTAAGTGGACCAGAAGGCAGGAATAGGTTATAGAACCTTAATTTTCACTTGAAGCTACATTCTTACAAATATAACCTACCTCCTACGTGTTCTACAACCACCTGATATGGTGCTGCCAGCTACAGTCCAAGGAAACAGATCAGTTTCCTGGGGCTATTTACTGTCCCAAACATAACATTTTAGATGTGACTCCCAAAAGCACATAACTACTTCATAAACTAAAATGCATTTTATACAGTATTTATAATACTGAAACTGTTCAAAAGTTCAAATTTCAAAACATTTTATGAGAGTCAAGGCAATTACTTAATTAGGAATCCTTATTAAAAAAAAACTGTGTATATCTCTCATATATAATAAAAGCACAGAAGCACATTATATGTATGTCCATACCAACAGTGAAAAATAAGGGAAGAGCAAAGATAGTTTAGACCGAAGCCAGATTAAAAGCCAAGAAGGAAAAATGAAACTCTAAAGCTCCATCTGGGCATCCAGGTCTGATGGTAGCATTGCCTTGTTTGCAATTGTCTCACATGGAATACACTTGGATTTCATCCTTTGATTCTATGCAATTTGAACTACCAATATGAATTGAGTTTTACATTTAAAAGATTCTAAACTAAAGAGAAAATACCAATCTCGTATCTCTCTACAAAGTTCTGTGTTCAATATTCCATGGCAAATTTTGTCCTTGAAGCACAAAGAAAGATTATTTGTGTCTCATTAATTTTTATGTAAAATTATTCTTTGTTCCTGTGGTTGCTCCTTCACTAAATTAGAAGGGAAATAACTGAGGAAACTTTTATGAGTTTAATTGTCTAGATTTATACATCTACTGCTGGTAATTAAAAATGGATATTATGGATGTCCATGATAAATATTTAGTGAGATTTTTGTTATTTATTACATTCATTTAGGGCAATGGCAATGTCATTAAGATGAATAAAGGAAGAGAAACAAAGCAAGGCAAAAAAAGGGCTGAGAAGATTATTTTAATTCATCAGAGATCCAAGATTGGCTTCATCACTGACATATAATTTCATTTTTGCCAAGCGAACAAAGTCATTATAATATATACAAAACATGCTCGTATCATAAAAAATTACTTAACACATTCAACAATAGCTATTGTTAAACCATGGTAACTTTCATTTCTTTCTTTGTATATTAGCTGTCATATTCCTATCACTTGTAATTATGGAACAGTGTTTCATCCACACATTATACATGTTGCTTCTATCTAAACCATGAATAAACTAAAAAACAAAGCAGTGATGTCTACAGAACTAACAGTCGTAACTTGAACTGTTTATACCTTAGATTGGGTGGGATAGAAAAGACCAATACTTTGTTGTGTTTGCTCTGAGTAGTGCTTGCCTATTTCTTTAGATGAGCTACAACAGCCTCAAAAACACTTACCTATGTATTGCTTTTTGGATGACTTGTGAGAGAACTGAGATTATTTAGTGGGGAGAGGAAAGCATTGATGAAGATGTTAATCATTAAACAAAATCAAAGAAATGATGGGTGTGTGAAGAACAATAGCAACTGTGGGATTCAATAAGGATATTGACTATAGAGTAAAATTGAGCAAGAGGATATATATATATATATCTACTGTATCAGTAAATTTACTGTATATATATATAAATATATATATATATATTTACTGATACAGTTGAAATTCTTGATGCATTTATTAATAGTTATGTTTGAATTTTTGTTGTGGCAAATTTTCTGAGATGAACCTTCACTATACAGCATAAAAATCACTCATATTGAATATTATTTTTAACATTAATTCTAAGCAAACATGGGTAAAAATAAAATCATAATAAGACAAAATAAGTAAACAAACAGAAAAAAGACTAGGCAAATAAAATATGGGGTTATTGTTTACTGCTCAAGTTCTTAAACCACACACAGACACTGGTTTGACTTTCCGCCATTTTTGTTACCTGTTTGAAGGTTTTAAATTAAAACTTTAGAATTTAGTAATATTTAAGTTTTAAGTTGCATTGCATTTCAGGGTTGAATGATAAAACTCCATACTGTGTCCTTACATCCATCTCTTCTGTTACCTGTAAGAGACTTGACAACAATGTCAGATGTCAGAACTCCCATAATATCTCAATAGTTACAATGAGAATAGAGAGATGAAATATAAGGTACTCAGAAGGAAAAAAAAATACGCTTTACAATGGAAGGAGAGAAAAGCAGAATGAAATGTGATCCAAAATCGGATATGATATGCAACATTTTACATCTAAATAGTAATTTTTAAACATATAATTCTATTCTTTAAAAGATATATTTGTGATCTGTGCACAGAGCCACAGGCAGAGCCCACACACAACCATCAGGACTTGTGGACTGCTGAGAAAAAGCTGAAAATCCAGAGGAGATGAAAGAGCACTCTTTCTTCTGAGCCCAGTGGCTAGGTGACACTCTCTCCACTGACTAACTGTGGAGAGACCTCCAGGAACTCTCAAGGTGCAGCAATCACAGTGCAGTCTTGGTTCTGATTGGTATGGCCTCCATCTGTGCTCAAGGCCATAAGCAAAGTCAGCACACATCCATTAGACCTTCCCACAGAGACCTGAGCACACACAGGAGATGCAGAAGCACTTTCTCTCCCAAGCCAACAGGTGAGCCCACACACTCTCTTCACTATCTGATGAAAGACTTCCAGGAACTCTCAGGCCACAGGTAACAAAGTACTGCTTGGGTCTATACCCTTCAGGCGTCCATCTGTATCCAGAGCTACAGCCAGCCCATCCCCATCAGAATTCATGGACTTCCCATTGAGAGCTGAACAGCCAGGACCAGGAAAGACAATCTCCATTCAAAGACAACAAGATCAACTAACATAAAAAATAAGAAGATGTCAAGAGGCAAGCACAAGAATCTAAGCAACAGAAATCAAGGCAACATGGCAACAGCAGAACCCAGTTCTCCCACCACAGCAAGTAGTATATGTCCCAACACACCAAAATACAATATTTGGACTTAAAATTGTGTCTCATGTTGATAATAGAGGGTGTGGGTGTTAAGTAGAACATGAATAACTCTTCAAAAGAAATAGAGGAGAAGACAGATAAACAAGTACAAGCCCGTAGAGAAAAAAAAAAAAAGCAAACAGATGAAGGAATTGAACAAAACCATCCAGGATATAAAAACAGAAATGGAACCAATAAGGATAACACAATGGGAGACAATACTGAAGATAGAAAACCTAGGAAAGAGGTCAGGAGTCATAGATACAGCATCACCAACAGAATATAAGAGACGGAAGAGAGAATCTCTGAGGCAAAAAAGATACCATAGAAAGCATTGACATAACAGTCCGAGAAAATGTAATAATTGAAAAGTTCCTAACACAAAAGATCCAGGAATTTCAGAACACAATGAGACCAAACCTAAGGATAATAGGTATAGAAGAGAGCTAAAACTCACCACTAAAAGGCCCACTAAATATTTTCAACAAAATTATAGAAGAAAAATTTCCTAACATAAAGAAAAAGATAGCCATAAAAATACAAACAGCATACAGAACTTCAAATAGATTGGACCAGAAAATTCTCCAGACATATAACAGTCAAAACACCAAATGTTCAAAACAAAGAAAGTATACTAGAAGCAGTAAGGGAAAAGGAACAAGTAACATATAATGGAAGACTGATCAGAATTACACCAGACTTCTCAACAGAAAATTTGAAAACTAGAAGAACCTGGAAAGATATACAGACCCCAAGAGAACACAAATAACAGCCCAGACTACTATATTCAGCAAAACTCTCAGTTACTATAGATGCCAGAACCAAAATGTTCCAGGACAAGACCAAATTTATGCAATATATGTCCACAAATCCATGTCTACAAATAAAATAGTAAGTGGAAAACTCCAACACCGGAAGTGAAATTACACCCTAGGAAAGCAACAAAATAATCCTCTTGCATCAAAATCAAAAGAAAAAAGGCACACAAACATAATTCTACCTTTGACAACAAAAATAACAGTAAACAACAAACATTATTGCTTAGTAACTCTTAACATCGATAGACTCAACCCCCTCCCAAAAAGTCACAGACTAACAGGCAGGATACATAAACAGGACACAGCATTTAGCTGCATATAAGAAACTCATTTCAGCAAAGAAGACAGACAATACCTCAGAGTAAAAGATTGGGAAAAAATATTTCAAGAAAAAAGCTGGAGTATTCATACCAATATTTTTTAAAATAAATTTTCAACCAGAAGTCATATAAGAGATAAGGAAGGACACTTTTTACTCCTCACAAAACAAATCTATCAAGATGAACTCTCAATCCTGAACATCTATTACAAATAGAACGACATCCACATTCATAACAGAAGCTCTACTAAAGGCCAAATCATATATGACACCACACACAATAATAATCTGAGACTTACTTCAACATCCAAATCTCATCAATGGGCAGATTATGGAAGCAAACACTGAACAGAGACATCGTGAAACTAACAGCAGTTATGAACCAAATGGATTTAACATACATCTATAGAATATTTCATCCTAACCAAAAGAATATACCTCTTTCTCAGAATCTCACAAAACCTTTCCCAAAATTGAACATATAGTTGATCAAAAATAGGCCTCATCAGATACAAGAACATCTCAATAACCCCATTCATTCTATCAGAACACCATGGACTAAGACTAGTCTTCAATAACAAAAACAACAAAAATTCCATATACACATGGAAGCTGAACAATGCTCTACATAACCATAGATTGGTCAAGAAAAAATTAAAGAAAAAAAACAAAAACTTTTTACAATTAATAATAATGAAAGAACAACATTCCCAAACTTATGGGATACAATGGAAACAGTGTTAATAGGAAAACGCGTTGCTCTGCTCACATCCAAAAAAAAAAAAAAAAAAAAAAAAAAAAAAAAAAAAAAAAAAAACTGAAGAAAGCATAGACTAATGACTTGAGAGCACATGTGAAAGCTCTAGAACAAAAAAAAAAAAAAAAAAAAAAAAAGGAAAAGGAAAAGAGAAAAGAAAAAAGCAGATACATCGAAGATGAGTAGATTGCAGGAAACAATCAAACTCAGAGCTGAAAACAACCACATAGAAACAAACAAACAAACAAAAATACAAAAAAAAAAAAAATCAAAAAGAAAAGAAAAAACAAAAGACACAGTTCATTGAGAAAATCAACAACATTGATAAACCCTTAGCCAGAATAACTAGAGGGCACAGAAGAGAGTATCAAAATTAACAAAATCAGAGAAGAAAAGGAAGGCATGAAGAGAAACTGAAGAAATTCAAGAAGTACTCAGATCTTACTACAAACACCTATAATCAATGTAACTAGGAAATCTAAAAAAATAAATAAATAAAAATTTTCTAGACAGATACAAGGTAACAAAGTTAAATTAGGATCTGATAAATCATCTAAACAGTTCCATAAACCCTAATGAATTAGAAACAGTCATCAAAAGCCTCCCAAAGAGGAAAAAGCCCAGGAGCTGATGGGGTCAGTGCAGAATTCTGTAAGACTTTTATAGAAGACCTAATAGCAATTCTCTCCAACCTGTTCCACCAAACAGAAAGAAAGAGAACACTACCCAACTCATTTTTTGAAGCCACAATTGTGCTCATTACTAAACCACCCAAAGACCCTACAAAGACAAAGAACTTCAGACCAATTTTACTCATGAACATTGTTGCAAAAATATTCGATGAAATTTTTATAACCTGAATCTAAGAACACATCAAAATGTTCATTCACCATGATCAAGTAGTTTTCATCCCAGGGATGCAAGGATGGTTCAATATGCAGAAATCTATCAATGTAATCTACTATATAAACAAACTCAAAGGGAAAATAAACACATAATCATCTCTTTTAGATGCTGAGAACACATTTGACAAAATTCCACACTCCTTCTTGTTAAAAGTTTTGAATAGAACAGAAATTCAATGCCCATACCTAAACATAATAAAAACAATATATAGCAAACCAGAAGCCAACATCAAACTAAATGTTGAGAATCTTGAAGCAATCCCACTGAAATCAGGGACTAGACAAGGCTGACTACTCTCTCCCTGCCTATTTAACATAGTATTGAATGTCCTAGCCAGAGCAATCAGAGAGCAAAAAAAGAAGAAAGGGATACAAATTTGAAAGGAGGAAGTCAAAATATTACTTTTTTCAGATGATATGATAGTATTTTTAGGTAATTTGAAAAATTCCACCAGAGAATTCCTATAGCTGATTCAAAAAAAAAAAAAAAAAAAAACAACAAAAAAAAAAACTTCACTAAAGTAGCAGAATATTAGCCTTACTCTACTCAAAAGATAAACAGACTAAGAAAGAAATTAGAGAACTGATACCTTTCACAATCATCACAAAGAATATACAATATCTTGGTGTGACCCTAATCAAAAAAGTGAAAGATCTATATGACAAGAACTTAAAGTCTCTGAAGAAAAAAATTGAAGAAGACCTCAGAAGTTATAAAGATCTCTAATGCTCATGGATTGGAAGGATCAACATAGTAATAATGGCTATCTTGCCTAACACAATCTACAAATTCAATGCAATCCCCATCAAAATTCCAAACCAATTCTTTATAGAGTTAGAAAGAACAATTTGAAAATTCATTTGGAATAATGAAAAACTCAGGATAGCAACAACCAGTCTCAACAATATAAAAATATCTAGGGGGAACCACTATCAAGCTGCATTGCAGATCAATTGTGATTTAAAAAAAAAAAAAAACTGCCTGGTATTAGTACAAAGACAGCAAATCTATGGAATAGAATTGAAGATGGAGAAATGAACCCATAAACCTATGGTCACTTGATCTTTGACAAAGAAGCAAAAAACATTCAATGAAAAAACAAACAAACAAACAAAAAAAAAAAAAAAACAGCCTCATCAAGAAATGGTGCTCATTCAAATGGCAGTCACCATGCAGAAGAATGTAAATCAATCCCTTCTTATCTCCTTGTACAAACCTCAAGTTCAAGTGGATCAAATACCTCCACCCAAACCCAGGTACACTGAAACTAATAGAACAGAAAGTGGAGAAGAGCTTAGAACACATATGCACAGGAGAATATTTACTGAACAGAACACCAATGGCTTATACTCTAAGATCAAGAATTTATGGAATTGCCAAGCTTCTTAAGCAAAGGACACTGCCCAAAGGACAAAAGGACAACCAACAGACTGGGAAAAGATCTTTATGAATCCTACATTTGGTAGAGGGCTAGTATCAAATATATACAAGGAACTGAAGACTCTAGAAAATCAAATAATCCTAAGAATGGCTAATATCAAAATTTAATGTGACAGCAGAAGCAGACAATGATGTGGAGAAAGAGGAACAGACCTCCACTGTCTCTAGGGTTGTAAAATACTAAAAATACCCAGTCCTGTGATTCCTCAAAAAACTGGAAATAGTAATACCTGGGGACCCAGCTATACCACTCCTGGGCATATACACAAAAGAAGCTTCAACATCTAACAAGGACACATGTTCTTCCCTGTTCACAACAGGATTATTTGTAATAGCCAGAACCTGGAAAGAACCCAGATGTCCATCAGCAGAGAAGTAGATACAGAATTTGTGGTATGTTTACAGAATGGAGTACTACTCAGCTATTAAAAACAATGACTTCATGAAATTCCTACGCAAATAGAAGGAACTTGGAGCTATCATTAAGAGCGAGACAACCCAGTCACAAAAGAACACTCATAGTATGTACTCATTTATAAACAGATACTAGACAAAAGGATTAGAATACCGAAGAAACAATTCACAGAAATTATGAAGCTCAAATAGAAGGAAGGATAGAAGGTGGATACCTCAGTCCTCCTTAGAAGGGAGAGCAAAACACTCATGGAAAAAATAAAGGGACAAATAGAGGAGCAGGGATTGGAGAAAAGATCATCCAGAGACTGCCTCACCTGGGCATCCACCCCACTATTGATGATTCCAGGTAGTGCTTACTGGCAGGAATCTAATACGGATGCGTCTCAGAGGTTCTGCCAAAGCCATACTGATATAGAGGAGTACGTTTGCAGCTAAGACTGAATGGGGACCCCAATTCTCTAGCCAGAGAAAGAACTGACAGAGCTGATTAGATCTGCAGCCACATGGGAAGAAAAAAAATTATCAACTAACGAAACCCACTACAGTTCCCACGGACTAAAACACCATCCAATGAGATCACAAGGAGAGACTCATGGCCCCAGGTGCATATGCAATAGAGGATAGCATTCTGTAGCATCAGTGGGAGGAGAGGCCTTTGGTCCAGCGAAGGCTTGTTTGCCCAATGTAGGGGAATGCCAAGGGGCTGAGTGGTGAGAGGGTGTGTGGGAGAGGGAGCACCTTCTTGGAGGCAATGGGATGGGGAGAGGGATGGGATTGGGGGAAAAGGCATAACCTCTGAAATGTAAATACAGAAAATATCCAAAAAAAGAAAAGAAAATGAAAAGATATTTTTCTATTAATTAATTATTTTGTTTATTTATGTCCCAAATATTGACCCCTCTTTTCTCTGATCACAGTTTTTCACCCTCTTTTCCTCCCCTTCACCTCTATAAGGGTAACTCCACTGGATATTCTCCCTCCCTGGGACATCAAGTCTATACATGTTTAGGCACATCCTCTCTGTCTGAGGCCAGACAAGGCAGTCCTCCACTACATATGTAATGGTGGTCTCAGAGTAGCGTATATATGCTATTTGTTTGGAGGCTTAGTCTCTGGGAGCTCCCAGAGGTCCAGTTTTATTTACACTGTTGGTCTTCCAGTGGGATTTCCATTTCCTTTAGTTCTATTTATTTTTGCTGTAACTCTTCCATAGAGGTCTTCTATATCAGTCCAATACTTGGCTGTGAGTATCTGCATCTCACTGACAGATGGTGGTAGAACCTCTTAAAAGACTGCCATACTAGGCTCCTGTCTGCAAGTAAAACATAACATCAGTAATATTGTCAGGGGTGGGTGCCATGGAACAGATCCTGAGATGGGCTGGTCTCTGGTCAGCCTTTCATTCATTCTCTGCTCCAGTTTTTTTTTTTTTTTTTTTTTTTTTTTTTTTTTTTTTTTTTTTTGTCCATGCATTTCTTTTAGACAGGAACTATTTTAGGTCAACAATTTTAGGGTAGGTTCATTTCCTTCAGTTGGGGTCCAGTCTAACTACTGGAGGTGGTTTCTTATGTTCCATCTCCCCATTGATTGTTGGGCATTTTTTTTCTAAGGTCACTCACATTGAGTCCTGGGAGCCTCTGCTATCTTAGGTGTCTGGAACTTTATAAACGTTCCCTAACCCCAGTCAGTTGCATATTTCTTTTCATGCTCCTGGTTCTCTGAGCTTCTCTCCTGTCTCCCACCATTCATGATCCTTTCCTTCATTCGCCATCTTTTCTCCCCTCCCAACCATGTCCCTATTTTTCTCTGCTCCCATGAATATTTTGTTCTCCTTTCTACATGAAATTGTAGCATCCTCATTTGGGCATTTTTTCTTGTTTCACTTCTTAGGATCTGTAGAAAGTATCATGTGTATTCTGTACTTTTTGACTAATATTCAGTTATCAGTGAATACATATGATGCATATCCTTTTTGGGTCTAGGTTACCCCATTCAGGATATTTTCATACTCCATCCATCTGCCTGCAAAATTCATGATGTTCTTGGTTTTAATAGTTGAATAGTATTCCATTGTGTAAATGTACTACATTTTCTTTATCCACTTTACAGGTAAGGGGCATCTAGGTTGCTTTCAGTGTATAGCTATTACAAATATTGCTGCTTTGAAGAGAGTAGAGTAGATGTACTTGTGATAGTAAAGCATCCTTTGTATTTATGCCCAGGAGCAATATAGTAGAGTTTTCATTTAGAACTAATCAAAGAAGACCTGAGAAAATAGAAAGATCTCTTATACTCATGGATTAGTAGGATTAACATGAAGAAACACAGCCATTATACCAAAAACAATCTACATTGTGAGAATTTCAGTCTAATTCTCAAAAATTTCAATACATTTCTTCACAGACATGCAAAGAACACGTTTCAACTTCATATGGAATACAAAAAAGCTTAGAATAGGCAAAACTATTCTCAACCATACAAGATCTTATGACCTCAAGCTATACTCCAAAGTAATTGTGATCATTAAAAAAGTTTATGGTTTTAGAAGAGAGAGAGACAGGTAAATCAATGGAAAAGAATCAATGACCCAGAAGTAAATCCATACATCTGCACCTAAAGATTGACACTTAATTTTTGACAAAGAAACCAAAAATATTCTTTGGAAAAATAAGGCATCATTAACAAATATGGCTGGTCTATCAGTCTATATGGAGAGGAATGAAAATTGATACATCTTTATCACACTGCCCAAAGCTCAAGTCTAATTGGATCAAGGAACTCAATACAAAACCAGATGCACTGAATCTAATAAAATAGAAAGTAGAAAATAGGCTTTAATGAATTGGCATGGTGGTGGGGTCAGGTGCTGATTTCCTGAAGAGAACAGCAGTGGCTCAAACTCTAAGATCAGCAACTGATAAATTGGT
This sequence comes from Micromys minutus, assembly GCF_963924665.1. Lineage (NCBI taxonomy): Eukaryota > Metazoa > Chordata > Mammalia > Rodentia > Muridae > Micromys > Micromys minutus. Next base: position 16,259,114 of record NC_137973.1, read on the forward strand.
TGTCTTAAAACTGAAGAACTTCTATGATGGAAAAGGCACTATCAATAGCACAAAATGGCAACTACAGATTGGGAAAAGATTTTTACTTACCCTACATTTGATAGTGGGCAAATATCCAAAATATATAAAGATATAAGAACTTAGACTCCAAAATTCCAAATACCCAATTACAAATCAGGGTACAGAACTGTAAAGAGACTTCTCAACAGTGGAATCTCAAGTGGCTAAGAAGCACTTAATTAAGTACTGACAAAAATCATTCATATAGTGTTATGCCAAAATGCCTTTAAAAATCTGTACATGTATTCCTCTTTTTTAAAATAAAGTTGTAAGAGTAAAAAAAAAGTCAACATCCTTAGTTATCAGAGAAATCCAAATCAAAATGACCCTGAGATTCTACCTTATAACAATAAAAATGGATAAGATGAAAAACTCAAGAGGCAGCACATACTGGCTAGGATATGTGGAAAGAAGAACTCTTATCCATGGCTGGTGGGATTGCAAACTGGTTCAAGAATTCTGGAAATCAATCTAGTGGTTCCTCAGAAAACTAAATAATTTTTTTCCAATTGCTCTTTAGGTAAGATGTTAGACTAGAATCTACCTCTGAGTAACCCAGGTAAGAAGAACAGCAATGCATTCTTAAATCTTATTGATTTTAAAGTTAGCAGACAAAGTGGTAAATATCATTATGGCATTTCTATTAACTTTAATCCTTATAACCTCCAATCTGCTATTCTTTCTCATATCCCACATACATGTTCCCAATACATGCATATTTATCATAATAGAAAAGTTATCTTCATGTAGGAATGATATGTATTAATGCCTATGTGATTATATAGAATCAGATAAATTGTATGCACATTATTATCTATCTACTGAAATAAGACAGCTGAAGGAATTGAAATGGTTACAGATTTGAAAGGAAGAAGTCAAAGCACCTTTGATTCCAGAAGACTGGGTAGTTTACATAAATTTTCCTAAAAAGTTTCACCAAAAGACTTAGACGGCCATAAATTATATATATATATATATATATATATATATATATATATATATATATATATATATATATATGCCTACATGCAAACAACAAATAGACTAATAAATCATATAAACAATACCTTACACAACAGCTTCAAAAAAATCTTGCAGTAACTCCAATCAAACAAGTGAAAAATATATGTAATAAAATTTAAATGTTGGAAAAAGAAATTGAAGTAGATATTAGAGCTTGTGAGGAAACTCCAGGAGAACAAGGCAAAAGTCTTATGACCTCTATTTTTTTCTTGGAATGTGTATTTGTGCTCCTCCCAGGTATAGTGGATGGGAGTGAATTTGATGAAGCTAGTGTAATTCATATGCCTCTATGGAAAAACATACTTTTGCCACATGTGGCCTTTCTTTGTGATTGAATATTTTCCTTAGGTGATAGTTCCTAACCCTCGGAGTATAAATTACCTGATGCTCAGAATAAAAATTGTGTTAGCATAATACTTTAGTCCATGTAGCTTTTAAGCCCTGATTCATGCTGCTAATTCATGCTGTTAAGGACCATGGGAACCCTCAAACAAGTCAGGTTTTTCAAAGGTAGTCACCAACTGATATCAAGGCCCTAATGCTAAGGACTACATCTATGTAATTCATTAATCATGCAAAGATGTGTCTAGCAAAGCCTACCTATAGTGTTCACTCCTATTGGGTAGTGTTTTTGGTACGAGAAGGTGTTCTGAATACCACCTAAGGATAAATATCAACCCAACTACAACCTCTTTGATCTACAGTGCTATCTTTCCAGGCATGTATGCTAATGTAATAGTGGGATAAAGATTGTGGGAATAATCAAACAACAGCTAATTTTATTTAACCCTTTCTCCATGAGATGGAATCTATACAGAGTAATGCTTGGGTGACAAAATACTTGAAACTAGATAGGGTATATATGTAGAGAAATATCAAATACTTGTGTTCTGCTAAAAGAACATAGCAAGAAAATGACTCCCAATAAAATTCTGTTATATTCATAGATGAATGCCTTGCTCAACCATCATCAGAAGTTTCCTCATGTAGCACATGGAAAAATTACAAAGACCCTGAGGCAGACAATGTGCAGTAAATGACTGATCCTATAACACCTATGCCTAAATAGAACGTCTTTAACCATCATCAGAAAAGCTTGCTCATATAGCACATGGAAACAAATACAAAAACCCAGAGCCAGATAATGTGCAAAGAGTGAATGTCTTTATCAAATACCCTGCCTTCAGGCCTTATGGAACTCACAAGAAAAGGGAGAAGCATGTAAGGAACAAAGGAAACAGTGGACACTAAATAAACAATGTCTTCTCAACACAGCGGTGTGAAGGTATGTAAGAACTCTAAGACTAAGGCACATAAACAGGGCCATCATGGGTCTGTACAAGATATGGTCCTAAAGCTAAAAGCAGAAATAGATATATGGCTTCATCCTTTACCCTGAAGCAATCCCCAGTTGATAACTGCTTGCAAATAAAAATCTAATTAAATCTCCCAGGAACTCTCACTGGGAAAAAATTACTCTAAATATCCAGGGTTAAATGGCCAACAAAAAAATGAACTTAATGGCATCTTTGGATAGTCTTTGCCTCATAATTTCATATCTGGGCTCTTATTTTCATTTTTCAATGATATTTTGTCTTTTTATTTTTACTGTTTTTCTCTTTACCTAACAGGGTTTGTGTATTTATTATGGCTTCAATTGTTTTAATGTAATTCCTAAGTGTGTAAATACCTGTTTCTTGGCACTTATAGCTGTCTAGTGGGCTTTTTCTTAGGTTCTTTTCCTCCTAATTGTTTCTTTTTATTCCAATTTTTGTTTTTGTTCTGTCCTATTATATTCATTTCATTACTATCCCTTAGATAGCTATTTATTTTCTAAGGAGAGACAGAAAGAGGTTGAATCTGGATGGAAGGAAAGTGAAGAAGAATTAAGAGAAGTAAAAGGGGGGAGACTAATTACAATATATTTGATAGAACCTATTTTCAATAAAAAGTGTGTTTAAAGAAATAATCATATGTTATAGGCCAAAAATATTTAATGTATTCTAAAAAAATAAATTATTTAGAGTTCTACATAATTCTATAGTCATATTATTAAACATTGTTTTTCTTCTGCTTTCTCATCAACAAAATTGCACTGACCTTAGACTTTGATGTGAAGGGTCTATCAACATTTTCTAGATATTCTATAGTTTACTTTGTATTTTCCCTTTCTTTCCATATTACAAAAACTTTATAGTGCTTGAATTGACTATATTAAATAAAAACATTCATTAGTGGACCATTAAGATAACTTGAGTGAGTAGTTCACAGAACTCATATTTATGAATTGTTGAGAGACTTTTCAAATTGAAAGATGATAAACAACATGTCTTTCACATATCTGAAGAAATTAAATCCAGGTTTGGAAGAAGTACAAATAATCAGAAGAAATTTTTTCAGTGGAATAAAACTGCTTTAAAATAAAGACCAAGGCAATGTTTTAAAGAGGCCAGATAAAATGCCTTAAAAGAAATACAAAAAGAAGAGGTGATAAAGGACTTAATCTAAAGTCAGATGCAGTATTGCAAAACTTTAAAAACTAAAAGAAAAACAACTGTCCAGCTATAATTGTAAGCCTAGCAAAACTAGTTTTCCCAAACAAAGGAAAGATAAGTTGCATTTTATTTGTATTTCAATTCTATTGGATATTCACTGTATTTACATTTCAAATATTATACTCCCCCCCCCACTTCCCTCTCTCTTCCCCCTCAACTTGCTTCCATGAAGGTGCTCCTTCTCCCATTCAGTCTCTCCACCTCAGTGCCTTGGGTGGTTCTTGATGTTGTTCTTCTTATGACATTGCAAACATTTTAGCTCCTTCAGTCCATTCTCTAGCTCTTTCATTGGGGTCCCCACGTTCAGTCTGATGGTTAGCTGCAAGCATCCTATTCTGTATCTCTATGACTCTGGTAGAAAGCCTCTGAGGAGACATCCATATCTGGTTCCTGCCACTAAGCACTTCTTGGCATCACCAATAGTAACTGTGTTTGGGGGCTGCATATGGGGTGGTTCTCCAGGTGAGGCAGTCTCTGTAGATCTTTTTTTTAATCCTTGCTCCTCTATTTGACCTTGTATTTCCTCCCTTGTATTGATCTCCTTTCTAAGAAGGACTGAGGCATCCACATTCTTGTCTTCCTTCTTTTTGAGATTCATAAGTGCTGTGGATGGTTTCTTGGGTATTCCAAGCTTTTGGGTCTAGTATCTGCTTGTAAGTGAGTACATGCCATGAGTGCTCCTTTGTGACTGGGTTACATCACTCAGGAAGATAGCTTCAAATTCTTCTATTTTAAAATGGTAAACTAATATAGGCCTCTTTGTGATAAAGAAACCCATACTTCAATCCTAAAGACAGAACTATTGACAACTCTGAAAATCTGGGAGAAGGAGAGGTCTCCTCCAGGGAAGAACAAGAAAAAATTCATGAGAGTAGTGATAGGTTACATGAAAAATTCAGAGAAAAAGGTGGCAAAAAAGAAGGCAAGCATAAGACGGCTCACAGCTTGCAAAGCCAAATGTGGTCAACAAACTCAGGATATAAAGGAGCTTATAAAGTAAATACAGCTTTAATGGGTATTAAGTTTGTCTAACAAATGATCAACATCAGTTCAACCTATAAAACCAACAAGCCTACAAGGCAACAGTCTTTGTTCTGATAGCTTAAAAGATTCAGAATCTTAGAAAAAAATTCTCCAACATTTAATCTTACTTTTAAATCTGTTGTTTTGTACTTGTGCTTCATTTTCTTGTTATTCTTTTTGCAGTAACTTTTCACTGTGTTTCTTTTTAATTAATTATTTTTTAAATTAGTTTCTTTAATATACTCATCTAATTTTGTTTGCATATCAATTTTTATAACTTGGTAGTATTTACTTCTCTTTTTCTTTTTTCATTTTTAGCCTTCTTTTCCCTATTCTTTCTTTATAATAGTCTGCCATTATTGATATTTGAGAATTGCATATATTAGTAAAATAATATTTTTATCATTTCTAGCATTCCATTCATATTTTTCCCAAATCTTCCCTCTCAAACTTGGAATTTACAAAAGAAAAATATTATTTGCACCAAAAACAAAAATGTTGAAATAAATAAAAAAATTAAAATGATGATAGTTCAATGTGGTCACATTACACTAAATTTTTTCATATCCATGCATCCATATTAGAAAAACAAAACAAAGAATATATACATTAACACAGCAACCAAGAGCCCTGAGAAATAGTCTATACACAAAGCTCAAGAACCCACAGGGTAGAAGAAGGAATGAGACAAGAAAAAAATGAAAGATAAAGAAAACAAGAAGAAAGAGAAGATCAAAAAAGAGAAAGAGGAGGAGGAGAAGGAAAAGAAAAGAAAGACCCACAATGAAAACATAGCAGATAATAAACAAAAAAAAAGTGAAATAGATAATTGAACCAAATGAGGCATGCCAGAACATAAATTCCTTACAAAGTATTATAGTTAAGACATAAAATTTTCAAACCAAAGAAAACACCTGAAAAGTTTTAAGGAAGAAATGGGTATTAAATTCTGAAGGCAAATGCATCAGAATAATAGCAGATCTTTCATCAAATCTAAGCATAAAATGACATAGTCAGGGTCAGAACCTTAAAAAAATAAAGCAACTTATCAACCAAATGTGCCACAACTAAAAAAATGTTATGTTAAAATTTATGGAAAGATAAGAACATTCCAAGAATAACACAAATTTGGGTATCAAATGATTTCAAGTGGTACCAGTCAGTGGTACTTAAAGGAATGCTGTGCAAAAGAAAAGAGCAGGTGGTCACAAACATGACATCAAAAGAAAGAAAATTCTGTAAAAGAAACAGATAATCAAAGGAAATCTAGGAAGGACCTCATCATGTTCTATATAGTAAAGCCCAATTTCCAAATAGCACCAGGAAAGAAGAGTAGAACCAGCAGCAATCCAACAACTAATGATCAAAAATGATAAGGACTGCCAAATATTTCTCAATAAAAGTCGTATATAAATGACCTCATTTCACCAATTAAAGAAAATGAAGAATAGTGAATGGCTTTAAAATAAGATCCTATTATATTTTGTCTCCAAAAAATATACATTAAAAACAACACTATTCACAGCCTGAAAGCCAAAGGCTAAAAGTCAATCAAAGTCAGAATAAAAATTAAAAAAAGAAGATAGACAGAGAAAGAGAGACAGAGTCAGAGACAGAGGCAGGAGAAAGGAAGGAAGGAAAAAAAGAAAGAAATAAAAAAGAATAAAATAAATGAAAAAAAGAGACCAAACCAAGCTCTATTACCAATTCTGATAAGTATATGAGCTATGACATATGATCACTTGAACTTTGACAAAGGAGCAAAAATCATCCAGTGGAAAAAAAGACAGCATTTCAACAAATTTCAACTGGCAGTCAGCATGTAGAAGAATGCAAATTGATCCATTCTTTCCCCCTTTATGAAGCTCAAATCCAAGTGGATCAAGAACCTATACATAAAACCAGATACACTGAAACTAGTAGAAGAAAAAGTGGCAAAGAGTTTCAAACACATGGGCATAGGATAAAATGTCCTGAATACCAATGGCTTATGCTCTAAGATTAAAAATTGACAAACAGAAATGGATAAAATTGCAAAGCATCTGTAAGACAAAGGGCACTGTCAATAGGACAAAACAGTAACCAACAGATTGGGAGAAGATCATTACCAGAAGAACTGTGCTTCATGTAGAATTTAAAAAATCATAACCTTTTAACATCTTATATCTGAGCAGAGTGAACAGACTTAGTAGGCTGAGACCCTGCAAATAGAGGTACAGGCATCTCAGAGAGCAGGAGAAGTACAGTATAACATTAGATAGATGGAGAGATCGATAGAGAGATAGATGGATGGATGGATGGATTGATGGATGGATGGATGGATGGTGGGCTGGCTGGATGGGTAGGTGGGTGGGTGGGTGAATGGATGGATGGATAGATGGATGGATGGATAGATAGATAGGTAGATAGGTAGATAATAATAATAATAATAATAATAATAGATAGATAGATAGATAGATAGATAGATAGATAGATAGATCATAGATAGATGAATAGATGGATAGTGTACTGGCTGGTTTTGTTTCAACTTGACACAAGCTGAAGTTATCACAGAGAAAGGAGCCTCAGTTGAGAAGATGCCTCCATGAGATCCAGCTGTAAGGCATTTTCTCAACTAGTGATCGAGTGGGGAGTGGGGAGGGCCCAGCCCACATTTGGTGGTGCCATCCTAGGGCTAGTAGACCTGGGTTCTCTAAGAAAGCAAGCTGAGCAAGCCATGGGAAGCAAGCCAGTAAGTGGCATCCCTCCATGGCCTCTGCATCAGCTCCTACTTCCTGGCCTGTTTGAGTTTCAGTCCTGACTTTCTCTGGTGATGACCAGTAATATGGAAGTGTAAGCTAAATAAACCCTTTCCTCCCCAAATTGCTTCTTGGTCATGATATTTTGTGGAGGAATAGAAACCCTGACTAAGGCAGACAAACAGACAGACATACAGACAGACAGGCAGATGATAGATAGATAGATAGATAGATAGATAGATAGATAGATAGGTAAATAGATGATAGATAGATAGATAGATAGATAGATAGATAGGTAAATAGATGATAGATAGATAGATAGATAGATAGATAGATAGATAGTAGCAGAGATAGCCATAGATATGGATATACTGGTTTGGGGTAACAGTCTCATGTTCCTGGAACCAGCCTACCTGACAAGATTCATAAAGCAAAAATTAACCAGACTCTGGGGATTGGGAAGTGCCCAAGGGGATGCCTGAACCTCTCACTTCCTATATCTAGTGCCTCTCAAAACTCCAGCCCATCTATGCTGATAATTCCCTGAGGTCAACAGAACACATTTGAGTTTTATTAGGAAAAACAAGTGCCATTTGAGGGTCTTAAATCAACCCTACATCTCTTCCCTGTACTCTTGAATCCCAGGCCCTGAGGAGGACCTGATTACTATGCATTACAGAGCCACATAGTAAGAAAGAGCTGGGACTTTAAGAAGCATATTGACAATGCCCCTGTTCAACCTGTGCACTGCACCTGATAATTTACATTGTGGCAGGATAATTTATCAAGCCATCAATTTCTATACCCTACTCCTTGACTATTTCCCAAAGGATGAAAATGTAAGTTCTGCCTTCCTGTGTCTTAAGAAGTTCCAAGCTTTTATTCTGTACTTATTAATCTTGTTTTATTTCCTGCCCTAAACTAAAATTGATAAGCAAGAGTTTCCTCAGCTTATATTAGTTACTCTTCTAATGCACAAACACCTGGCAGAAGCAACAGAAATCTTTGGTTTTGTTCAGTTTCAAAATTCAGCTTTCAGACTTTGAGCAGAGCACTGCAAACATGGAAATATGTAGAAGAAGACACTCACTCCATTTCTGATGAAGACCTAGGGGAGGAGATGGCACTCTAAATTCTGTGCCAGGCTTCAGGCATTGGGATGGTGGTATGCTCATTTAAGTTGAAGGTTTTACCCTCAGTTAATCTACCCTGGAAACACCCTCAGAGACATGCCCAGAGATCTATGTCACCAATCCCTTAGTGGATCCTGAATCTAATCACCTTGCTAACAAAGTCAACCATCACACAGCCCTATTTAGATACCTTAATGGGATAAATGTTTAACAGTGTCTACAACTTAGGGAATAAAATACCACTATAGCTTTATAGTGGTAGATTTGCAAGTGGTGGCAGTGAGACTTGGTTTGGGTACATGGATAAGCTGAGAAAAAAAAGGTTTTAGAAGATCTAGATAATGATGTTAACCCTCATGCATGGATGCTAAAGAAATCAGCAGTAACTGAATACTAAAAGCTCTCTTCTAAGTAACCTTTAAAGAGTATATCTCACTAAATTTACAAGACGAATTGTCATCATAGCTGAATGAATATTTTAGCCTCATAAATGATGACTGAGTTCCAGAGTTAATTTCAATGAGAAAAATTTAATATGATTTCACTCAAAACTCAGTGCCCTGGAACCAATTTATGATTTTATACTTACCATAGCATTTAATCATTCCTCTTTAAAGAAAATAGTGGTACAGGCTGAGCAACTGGTGAGTGGGAGACCTAGGCTGCGGGGGAGCAGAGGGATCTCTGCGGAGTGCACACAGAAAGGGCACCCCCTGCCCTGACCTGCCCTGTCCTCCCCGATCCAGTGACCAGGAACAGATCTTAGGAACTTCTGTTCCCACCCGGAGACGACTTCAGGACGCAGAGCAGAGCCTGGCCCAACCACCAGCCGGAAAGGCGGCTCGTACAGGCTGAGCTACTGTGACCTGGAACAGATCTTAGGAACTTCTGTTCCCACCCGGAGAGGACTTCAGGACGCAGAGCAGAGCCTGGCCCAACCACCAGCCGGAAAGGCGGTTCGTACAGGCTGAGCAACTGGTGAGTGGGAGACCTAGGCTGCGGGGGAGCAGAGGGATCTCTGTGGAGTGCACACAGAAAGGGCACCCCCTGCCCTGACCTGCCCTGTCCTCCCCGATCCAGTGACCGGGAACAGATCTTAGGAACTTCTGTTCCCACCCGGAGACGACTTCAGGATGCAGAGCAGAGCCTGGCCCAACCACCAGCCGGAAAGGCGGCTCGTAAAGGCTGAGCAACTGTGACTGGGAACAGATCTTGGGAACTTCTGTTCCCACCCGGAGAGGACTTCAGGACGCAGAGCAGAGCCTGGCCCAACCACCAGCCGGAAAGGCGGCTCGTACAGGCTGAGCAACTGGTGAGTGGGAGACCTAGGCTGCGGGGGAGCAGAGGGATCTCTGCGGAGTGCACACGGAAAGGGCACCTCCTGCCCTGACCTGCCCTGTCCTCCCCGATCCAGTGACCGGGAACAGATCTTAGGAACTTCTGTTCCCACCTGGAGACGACTTCAGGACACAGAGCAGGGCCTGGCCCAACAGCCAGCTGGAAAGGTGGCTCGGAGAGGCTGAGCATCTGTGACCAGGAACAGATCTTAGGAACGTCTGTTCCCACCCGGGGGCAACTTCAGGACGCAGAGCAGAGCCTGTCCCAGCTGCCACCCGGAACCTGGGCTGCTGGGGAGTAGAGAGATCTCTGAGGAGTGCACGCGGAAAGTGTACCAGGGACACAGAACAGATACAAGGGAAAGGCAAGAACATATCACTGACAACAAAATGGCAAGAGGAAAGAGAAAGAGTATATCCCAAGGAAACCAAGACAATCTAGCAACACCAGAACCCAGCTCTCCCATAGTAGCAAACATAGGAATTCCAAACACTCCAGAGAAAGAAGACACAGACCTGAAAACATGCCTCAAGACGGTGATAGAGTTACTTAAACAAGAAAGGGAGGAAAAACAAAAAGATTCAGAAGCCTTTAAAGAAGAAACAAGAAAAACACTCAAAGAACTCAAAGAACGAGACGAAAACAGAACCAAAGAAATAAAGGAATGAAAGAGGGAAATTAAAACAGAAATTGACACAATAAAGAAAGCGCTAAAAGAGATAACCCTAGAGTCAGAACACCAAAAAAAGAAATCAGGAGTCACAGAAGCAAGCATTTCCAACAGATTACAAGAGATCGAGGAGAGAATCTCGGGGGCAGAAGACAACATTGCAAACATAGACAAAACAGCCAGAGAAGATGCAAAACACAAAAAGCTCCTAACCCAAAATGTCCAGGAAATACAAGACACAATGAGAAGACCGAACCTAAGGATAATAGGAATAGAAGAGGGAGAAGAGTATCAACTAAGAGGCACAGTAAATATCTTCAACAAAATCATAGAAGAAAACTTCCCTACCCTCAAGAATGAGATGACCACGAGCATAAAAGAAGCCTTCAGAACTCCAAATAGGTTGGACCGGAAAAGAAATACCTCCCGACACATAATAGTAAAAACATCAAGTGCCCAAAGTAAAGAAAGAATACTAAAAGCAGTAAGGGAAAAAGGTCAGGTAACATATAAAGGCAGACCAATCAGACTCACACCCGATTTCTCAACAGAGACTATGAAAGCTAGAAGAGCCTGGACAGACATCATGCACTCCTTAAGAGAGCACAAGTGCCAGCCCAAGCTGCTATACCCAGCAAAACTATCAATCACCATCGATGGAGAGACAAAGATATTTCAAGACAAATCAAAATTTACACAATATCTGACCACAAACCGAGCACTACAACGAATTATAGGTGGAAAACCCAATACAAGGAGGGAAAATACAGCCTAGTAAAAACAAGAAAACTCCTAAACAAGAAAACTAAAGAAAAAAACACAGACACAACTCAACCCAAAAAAGCAAAAATGGCAGGAAACAGAAACAATTATTCCTTGATATCTATTAACATAAATGGTCTCAACTCCCCAATAAAGAGACATAGACTATCAGACTGGATACATAAACAAAATCCAGCCTTTTGCTGCATACAGGAAACTCATCTCAGAGACAGAGACAGACACTATCTCAGAGTAAAAGGGTGGGAAAAAAACTTCCAAGCAAACAGCTCCAAGAAGCAAGCTGGAGTGGCTATTCTAATATCGAATAAAGTAAATTTCCAACCAAAAGTTATCAAAAAAGATAAAGAAGGACACTTTTTACTCATTACCGGGGAAATCTGTCAGGAGGAACTCTCAATCCTTAACATATATGCTCCAAATAAAAAATCACCCATATTCATAAAAGAAACTCTACTAAAGCTCAAAAAATACATTTCACCCCACACAATAATAGTGGGAGACTTTAACACCCCACTCTCACCAATGGACAGATCAGGGAAACAGAAACTGAACAAGGACACTGCAAAACTAGCAGAGACTTTGAACCAACTAGAATTAATAGATATATACAGAACATACTATCCTAAAGTAAAAGAATACACCTTCTTCTCACCACCCCATGGCACCTTCTCGAAAACTGACCACATAATTGGACACAGAACGAGCCTTCATCGATATAAGAAGATTGAAATACTCCCATGCATCCTCTCAGATCACCATGGTCTACGGCTGGTCTTTAACAACAACAAAGACAACAAAATGCCCACATACACATGGAAACTAAACAACACTCTGTTAAAGGATAGCAGGGTCAAAGAAGAAATAAAGAAAGAAATTAAGGATTTTCTAGAATTCAACGAAAATGAAAACACAACATACCCAAACCTATGGGATGCAATGAAAGCAGTATTGAGAGGAAAACTCACTGCCCTAAGTGCTTCCAAGAAGAAACTGGAGAGAGCTCACATCAGCAACCTGACAGCACAGCTAAAAGCACTAGAACAAAAGGAAGCAGATATACCCAAAAAGAGTAGACGGCAAGAAATAATCAAAATTAGGGCAGAAATAGACCAAATAGAAACAAAAAAAAACCATTGAAAAAATCAACAAAACAAAGAGTTGGTTCTTTGAGAAGATCAACAAGATTGATAAACCCCTAGCCAGACTAACTAAAGGGCAAAGAGAGAGTATCCAAATTAACAAAATCAGAAAGGAAAGTGGTGACATAACAACTGAAACTAAGGAAAATCAAGAAATCATCAGATCCTACTACAAAAACTTATACTCCACAAAATGGGAAATCTGGAGGAAATGGACGAATTCCTAGACAGATACAAGGTCCCAAAGTTGAACCAGGACCAAGTAAACCATCTAAATAACCCTATAACACCTAAAGAAATAGAAGAAGTCATCAAAAGCCTCCCAACCAAAAAAAGCCCAGGTCCAGACGGGTTCAGTGCAGAATTTTATCAGACATTTATTGGGGATATAACACCAATATTGGCCAAGCTATTCCAAAAGATAGAATCAGATGGAATATTACCCAACTCATTTTTTGAGGCTACAATAACCCTCGTACCTAAACCACACAAAGACCCTACAAGGAAAGAGAACTTCAGACCAATCTCACTTATGAACATTGATGCAAAAATACTCAACAAAATCCTTGCAAACCGAATCCAAGAACACATCAAAACCATCATTCATCATGACCAAGTAGGCTTCATCCCTGGGATGCAGGGATGGTTTAACATAAGGAAATCCATCAATGTAATCCACCATATAAACAAACTTAAAGACCAAAATCACATGGTCATCTCACTAGATGCTGAGAAAGCATTCGACAAAAATCCAACACCCCTTCATGTTAAAAGTCCTGGAAAGAAAAGGAATCCAAGGCCCATATTTAAACATAATAAAAGCAATATACAGTAAACCAACAGCCAACATCAAACTTAATGGCGAGAAACTTGAAGCAATCCCACTAAAATCAGGGACTCGACAAGGCTGCCCACTCTCTCCCTACCTATTCAACATAGTACTGGAAGTCCTGGCTGGAGCAATTAGACAGCAAAAGGAGATCAAGGGGATACAAATCGGAAAGGAAGAGATACAAACATCACTCTTTGCTGATGACATGATAGTGTACTTGAGTGACCCCAAAAATTCCACCAGAAAACTCCTACAGCTGATAAACAAGTTCAGCAAAGTGGCCGGATACAAAATTAACTCAAACAAATCAGTAGCCTTCCTATACTCAAAGGACAAACATGTGGAGAAAGAAATTAGGGAAAAGGTACCCTTCACAATAGTTACAAAAACTATGAAATACCTTGGTGTGACTCTAACTAAGGAAGTAAAGGACCTGTATGACAAGAACTTCATACCTCTAAAGAAAGAAATTGAGGAGGATCTCAGAAAATGGAAAGATCTCCCATGCTCATGGATTGGAAAGATCAACATCTTAAAAATGGCCATCCTACCAAAAGCAATCTACAGATTCAATGCAATCCCCATCAAAATTCCAACCCAGTTCTTCATGGAATTGGAAAGATCAATGTGCAATTTCATATGGAATAACAAAAGACCTAGAATAGCGAAATCCATCCTCAATAACAAAAAAACATCTGCGGGAATCACTATCCCTGACCTCAAGCTATATTACAAGGCAACTGTGCTGAAAACTGCATGGTACTGGTACAGAAATAGGCAAGTGGATCAATGGAATAGAATAGAAGATCCAGAAATGAGCCCTCATGTATATGGTCACCTGATTTTTGACAAAGGAGCAGTAAACGTTCAATGGAAAAAGGACAGCCTATTCAACAAATGGTGCTGGTCCAACTGGCACTCAACATGCAAAAGAATGAAAATAGACCCGTTCTTATCTCCTTGTACAAAGCTCAAGTGTAAGTGGATTAAAGATCTCCACATTAAACCAGATACACTGGAACTATTAGATGAGAAAGTAGGGAAAACCTTAGAACACATAGGCACAGGAGAAAATTTCCTGAACAAAACACCAATGGCTCAAGCTCTAAGGTCAAAGATTAACAAATGGGACTTAATGAGATTGCAAAGTTTATGTAAGGCTAAGGACATCGTCAAGAAAACAAAACGGCAACCAACAGAATGGGAAAAGATCTTTACCAACCCCACATCAGATAGAGGCCTAATATCCAAGGTGTACAAGAAACTCAAAAAGCTAGACACCAGAGAATCAAATAACCCTATTAAAAAATGGGGTACAGAGCTAAACAAATCATTTTCAGTTGAGGAACACCGAATGGCCAAGAAACATCTGAGGAAGTGCTCGACATCCTTAGCCATCAGGGAAATGCAAATCAAAACGACCCTAAGATTCCACCTCACACCAGTCAGATTGGCCAAGATCCAAAACTCAGATGACAGCAGATGCTGGGGAGGCTGCGGAGAAATAGGAACACTTCTTCACTGTTGGTGGGGTTGCAAGCTAATACAACCACTCTGGAAATCTGTCTGGCGATACCTCAGAAAATTGGATATAGTACTACCTGAAGACCCAGCTATTCCACTTCTGGGCATATACCCCATAGACACTTTAATACACAACAAAGATATATGTACCACAATATTCATAGCGGCTCTATTTATAATAGCCAGAAGCTGGAAGGAACCCAGATGTCCTTCAGAAGATGAATGGATACAAAAATTGTGGTACATATACACAATGGAATACTACTCAGCCACCAGAAACAATGACTTAACCAAATTCTTAAGAAAATGGCTGCATCTAGAGAAGATCATCCTGAATGAGATAACCCAGTCACAAAAGAACAGACATAATATGCAGTCACTGATAGTGGGATGCTAACCCCAGAGGCTTGCACTCCCCCAGAAACAACTCTCAGACTGTATGAAGTCCAAGAAATAAAGAAAACAAAAACTATACATATATTCACAAAACAAGAAGACTTTGACTATTTCCATGTTGCGTTTTGTTTTGCATGTACTTTACGCTTATTGCAACTAGTACGTTTTCAATGCATACTGTCAAGTCCTTGAAAAAAATCAAGTACTGACTAAAAAACATATTCACATGGTTTTATGTAAAATTTATTTTAATGTCTGAAAAAACAGAACTGACAAAAATGTATAATTTTAAGCAAAAAATGTTTAAAATCTTTAAAAAAAATAATAAGCTGTTAGTCTTTTGTGTAGATGGAAATATCTCAAGAAACACTTCTTGTTATGATTAATAATTTGAGTCTTATTTGTAACAGATAAGAGACCAATGTATTTTCCATGTATTTTCATGTTAAAAAAAAATAAATCTTGTTTTGAAGACAAAAAAAAAAAAAAAGAAAAAAAAGAAAATAGTGTTTATACTTACTGACATATAGACACCTGGTAAATTTTTAATTGATGAACACAGGTGATGGAGATACTGATAGGGAAGATTCTGGCACTACCAGGATAATTGCAGCATGGGACCACAGTTTATTCCAGGTAGTAGTGCTGTGAGCTCTGTGGATGTAAGGGGGATTTTAGCTCTGTCTTCTATGCTGGCTTTTTCCTTGGGCCTCAGGAAGAGACTAGATATCTTCTAGCAAGTTGTTAGGCAAAGCCTGTCAGGTTTAAAAACCCAGAAAATGTGACATTTTCTCCCAACAGTCCCTGCAAGTGGCACCAATTCAATCATGAAACAGTCATTTTATGGCAGGTTGAATGGAATCAATCCTCTGTAGGCCAGGTATGAATACTGATGTGGGAATGTGTCTTCCCAAGCATATATGGACCAAAGCTGAGAAATTGGTTTAGCCTCCCAAGAGGGCAAGGAATTTTCAGTTTACAAAATGTGAGTGAACCATACATGAGAAAATACAACAAAACCAAAGAGACTTCATTCAGTACAGAAGCATTGTTTCTGTTTGGTTTGTTTTTTGTTTTTATTTTGGGGGGTGAGGGTTATAGACTTTTGTACTGCCTAAATCCTGTTCATGGCTCAAGGCCACACTACCACATGTTCATACTGCAAAGCTAGCTGTTAATATGGACAGGGTTTATTTAGAGTCCAGGTGTCCTAAAACCTAGGGGAAATAGAAGAAAAATGGAAGAAAATATCTGCCAAATATATAGTTTCCCCAAGATGGGATCATTTGAGAAGATCACTTCTCATTTCCTGACTTGGTGATTTCAGGTTTTCTATCACTATTAAAAATAGACATGGCAAAGACCTCCAATTACCTTGAAGAACAGTCTTTTGTCTTGAATGACACCATCTGACATTGGCTTCTGATTTCAGTCTCCTGTCCCTTCCTGTTTCAAATGCAAATCCTGCAGTGGGAATTAATCCAGTGAATAAATACATTTGCATGGAAGAACAAAACCAAATAAAAACTCTTGGTAGGTACTATAAATAGACACTTGCCCACACATAATACAACTGAGCATGCTCAGAATATTGAAGGGAATCATAAAAACTGAATGTCAGTGACCTTTGTTCTAGGATGTTTACTATTCTTTACCCTCTCACAACAGTTTTCATATCAAGTTATAGTATCCTAATTAATTAATCTTAATTAAAGTTTTAACTAATCCTCACATAGAAAGTGCTAGAATAAACTATATAAGTCCAGGCACTTTGATTTCTCTTGTTCAGAATAATTTCTCCAAGGTATTATGTTTCTATTAGACATGGGCCTAATTCTGACAAGTCTGTAAAATATTTTACAAAATAATCTAGCAGGAGTACATGAAGGTTTCAAAAGTCATAGACAACACTGAACCCAAGAGAGACACAGTCATTATCTCTGTTTACAACTATGAAAGTGGCATTTGTACCAATGGCATATATATATATATATATATATATATATATATATATATATATATATATGTATATATATGTATATATATATATATATATATATATATGTATGTATGTATGTATGTATGTATGTATGTATGTATATGCTCTTCACTTGGAGTTCTACCTGATCCCCAGGTTGAGAAAGTCAATGAACCTATGTTTCAAGCCTCAACATCTACAGAGGAATTTTAATTCCTGTCAATGAGTCATGAGAGCATGAGTAAGAATAAAATCTTCAATAGTAGCAATAGATTTGCGTATCAGCAGAACTGGTACAATAAACTGGCACACAGCCTTGTTCTTTGAGGCCCTCTGAGTGCCTCCTTCATGGGAGAATGGGTTGTGAGCATATTTTGTAAATAAGGCAGAAAAATGTAGACAACTACCCCATAAACTCTTCTTGATATTCTCATTTTAAATGAAAGTTTAGAACGAGTTGTATGGCATGATAAGAACCTCAGCTACTTTATGACATAGGCTCTAGCCATGGCTTGCTCTATCCCAGTTTTCATTAATGGCTTACAGTGAAGACTCACATGGTTAATATTCTAAATGCTTACTTTTCTGTTAAGCCCTAAGACCATCAACTGCTTTCTAGATATCACAAAACTCCATTTGTCACAGTCTCAGGTTGTGATAACTTTAAGATATAAGGCTGTAAACCAGGCACAGTGATACACATCATAATTCCATCCTTTTGAAGTCTAAGATATGAGGATTGCAAATTTCAGACTCATCTGGAATAGCACCACAGGCCAGCTTAACAGTTTAGTGAAACTATGACTAAAAGAAGGAACTGAGAAGACAGCTCAATCAATAAAGAACCTGCTCCACAAGTATGAGGTTTTAAGTTTAGATCCCAGGGTGCACATAAGAAGGCAGCTAGAGCAATGTGAACCTCTAAGCATAATTTAGCTAAACATGTAAAACTCTGGTTCAGAAAATAATGTACAAAAAAAGGGGACATCTAACATTGACCTCTTGCCACTGTATGTACACACAAACACACACATCATATATATACCTGAGCATACATGTACAAGCACATCAATAATAAAATGGAAATATCAAATAAAATGAATATAGCATAGCTAAAGAGACATTTATATGGTAAAAAGATTAATTTACCAACTATGTTACATTAAACATAAATATTTGTTATCCTAACAGATTGAAAATATGTGAAGTAAATCTGGAAAATATAAAATGAAATTGGCAATCTATGATATAATTTTGATAATTTTAACTCTAGGCTTTAGGAATGTTTTAAAAATAGCAAAATCATGTAAGAGTACAACAATATGCATAACTAGATTTGGCTCAGATATACAACCTACAAAAGCAGAAGAGATATAACTACTAATTACAAAGACATTAAAAATAATAAGGCCTACCTTATTGTGTAAAGTTTATAGCAGTTTATTTAGTGATCAATACATATTGGTTATGAATATTACTTTTATCACAAATTATTATTGGAGAGTTAAAAAAAAACTATATTGGGCTGCTGACTCTTTCCTTTCTTTTCTATTCTTTTCTTAAGAGAGGGTTTTACTATGAAGCCTAGATTATCTGGGATTCCCTGTGTAGATCAGACTGGCAACAAACTCACAGAGTACCACCTAACTCAGCCCCTATCATTTGAGTTGTTGGACTAATGTAGTGCATTTCATTCAAAGAAAATAAATCTGAACTTAAATATAGCATGATCGATGTTAATTGTGCTTTTAAACAATATAGAATCAGAGAAGAGCCCCCAAATGTCTATGAATAATAATTTCAATTAGAGTAATTAATATGGAATAACCAACATATTGTGATACCCATTCTGGACACAACAGAAGAAATGTAATGGAACACTGGCCTACATTAATCCAATGTTCTTTGCTCTCAATTGTAGATGTAATGCAACCAGTTCTCTCAAGGCCCAGCCATTGTGACATCTCTATCATGATGGACTTTAACCTGGAACTATGAGCCAAATGAACTCTTTCTCTCTTAAACTGCTTCTGTCAGAGTATTTTACCATGGCAACAGAAAAGAAGTAAAGGCATAAGATTTCATCCAAACATGTAAAAGATACAGTGGGCCAAACAGCTTCATCAATAAATTTTATTAAACACAGCAGGAATAGACATCAAATATAGAAATTTCTTACAGAAATTAGAAGAAAAATAATGTTATCAAGTATAAAATATTCTTCACCTTGACTAGTGTTTGGGGGTAAAAGTTCATGTAACTGTGAAGATATTAATAATTTCAATATCAGTAAATCTCACATATAACCACAAAACACACTTTAAATTTTAATACTAAATGGGTTTAAAGATCATTCACCTATGCCATGAACATATCTTAATATAGAAATATGTTATGATTTCTAAACTGAACTTTTAACTGAAATTTAGAGAAAAGTATACTTTAGTTATTAACTATATATTCTTATGCAAAGCTTCGACTCTAAGGACCCACCTTTATGCTTACCTGGCCTTCCTTGTTCTGAGAATGGACTCCTATGTCACTCTATGTTGAATTTGGTTCTATATCTCTTCCATCAGGCTCCCGTAATATAGGCTCTGACTCTAGCCAAACTCAGAATGTCAAATGCTCATCAAGCCTAACACACAGCTTTACAGACTTATCTATAAGCCAACCATAGAGGAACTCCCCTCTTACAACACTGTTAACTACCTGACCTGATCTCAGTCATATTGAGCACTATCCTTAAGATATCCTCTCCACTAAATGTACATATTAGCCTTTTTAATACCTGTTGGAGCATATATTTAATTTTAAATTGGGATTTCTACCTGACCTTTGATCATTCAGTTCCTAGATAAAAGACAAATAACTTTTACATCATAATAAGCTTTTAATGCATTAGAGATGGGCATTTATCTACCCTCTATGCTATCAGAATTTACTTTCCCATCAATAACCATGAATTATATCTTTCAATTTTCCATCTGGGCAGCACTTAACTCCAATTGGCCAACATTCACGGGCATGTTTTCATAATTCACTTACCCCATGGTATCTTTTCCTCTCTCCACCTTTCTCCTCCCACTCATCTTCCACCCTCTATAGCTTCTCACATTCTTCTCTTCCTCATGGTTGGTAAAGCCGTGGAATCCAAACTTTGCCTTCTTTCCAGCTATAGTCTTTAGGCATCTTTATTCATCAATCAGAGATAACTTAGGAAGCAAGGTTACATAGCATTACTTGTGTGTGTGCAGATTCTTTCATATCTGGGGGCAACTGGGTCTGGGGGACCAGGATTTAGAATTACAATACATAGCAAAGGACCAAACCTCAACATACCTCTATACTATCAGGTGGTGCTTATTTATGCATATAAGTTTCAGCCTTCTGTACTGAAAGATCTCTGCCAAAGATTTCTCTTTATCTTTTCATATTATGATTTATAGCAAGAGGTCAGTACTTAACCTCCATCCAAGGCCTATCTCTGCAGAGTTGTTAAAGCCTGTATAGCCTTATCCTCCTCTTCAGTTGTGATAAATACAGAGAAAGTGAATTGACAGGTAGAGAAATAAAAGAAAGGTGGGATGCAGAATATTTAAGTTGTGCCACTCAGATAATTCATTCCTTCAGTGCTTTGTATTACTTGCTGGTAAGCAGAACTCCATTAGAGTGATTTAGCTGATACTGCTTTAGGAAGATGAAATAAAAACCCAAACCTAAAGATACTAAAAATTCAATAAAGTCCCAAAGAGTAGGACTAAGCTAGCTCTGTCAGAATTAGATAACTATGGCTGTTTTCATAGGCCATTTCCTATCATAAACTCAGTGCTTCCTCCTGAGAAATGCCATATGTTTGATGACAACAGAGATCTAGCAACCTTACTAGAATGTTATACAAATAAGCTTCCTTGCATAGATTGTTACACTCTACTAAAAACTCACATCACTCTATTTGTAGTGTGGGAAAGCTAAGGACTCCCCATCAATGTTCTTTATTCCAGTTATGTTTCATACAAAATAAATACAACTATGCCTCCTTTCTTCTTGATTTCTCTGCTGTTCCTATTTCAAAAAATAATACCATAGATGGGTATTATAAGCATTTTTTGAAAATCCTTGTAAAGAGAGCTGGAAGTTACAAAAATGTTCCAGTTTTATACGAGGTAATCTACACACCTTTCCTCTCTGTGTCAAAGTTTGATAAAGTGACCCAAACTGAGGGAGAATACAGTTCATTCATTTACCAATGATACACACACACAAACATATACATACACAAACACATACACACACACACTCACAATTAGGCAGCATTCACCAATGAAATGAAAGTTAGAATAAATGTGTGTGTGTGTGTGTGTGTGTGTGTGTGTGTGTGTGTGTGTGCGCATAGGTGTACATGTGTCCACTAAGCTGAATGACTCAGTTAGTCTTCAGCATATTCTAGAAAATAGAAGAAGGAGGATCTAATGCTAGTGAAGGAATGAAGGAATGAACTTACTAGCAAGAGTAAGGGCCAGCAAAAAGCAAAAGCTTCTTGCATCCATGTTCCTTACATTGATTGCCACTAGAATGTGTTGCCCTGATTTAAGGTGGGCCCAGTTTTTACACTAATAGCATGGTTATTCATATTTTAAAGTGTTTTGGTTGTTGTAGTTCTTGAAATGTCTTATTTTCCAGGAAAAAGGTGCCTGTAACTATGTCTTAACTCAGTCATCTCAGTTTCTAAGCTTAGCATCAATATAATTCAAAATAATTTGGACAATGAAGGGGTTAAATGAGTTTTGTTCTACATGGCCTACGTGCTTTGGTTGTAGGCCACTGTGGGTGTTTATGCTCACTACTCCACACTTGTTGCAGGCCTCACAGTGATGGTAATACTGAGAGTTTCAAGATTCCTATGCTGAATTTTATATGTAACTTGAGCAAAACTTGATCAGGTTTGAGTCAATGGAAGCAATCTTTGTGATTGACTTGAAAAGGAATGTTGCAAGATGAACAGAGAAGGTGAAGTACTAGGTGGTTTGCCCTCACTGAGTCAGTACAAATATCCTATTTCCATGGAGGTGCTCATGTTTTCAAAAGGTTCTCATAATTCTATTACCTGCTTACTCTTCTTGAACCTGGGGTAAGAAAAATGGGTAAATAAAAGAGAGGATAACCTACAATTCAAAGACCCAAATAATAACAAATAGGACTTAAGAAAGGGTGCTTACCTCTCACTGAGAAAGGGAAATAAAATAGACATGGAGATGGATGGAGGGAAGGACCTAGGTAGTAGAAAATGTAAGGAAAAGGAACAGTAGGAATCAAGTCTGGAGAATGTGAGGAGAGAGAGAGAGAGAGAGAGAGAGAGAGAGAGAGAGAGAGAGAGAGAGAGAGAAGGAGAGAGAGAACTAGAATTTTGGGGGATGCATCTATGGGATGAAGTAAAAACCTAGAACAAAGGAAATACCCTGGAACTTATAAACTTAAGCCTAGCTAAGACTCCTAGCAATATGGAATAGGGGACTTGAAATGGCCACTTTCTATAACCAGGAAATACTTCCAAAGAAGGGACTGCAACATCAACCCGCCCACAAAACCTGCAACCCACAATTTATGCTGTCTACAAGATGTTCAGTGATAAATATAGAGCAGAAATTAAAGAAATGGCCTACCAGTGTTCAGCCCAAGTTGAGAACCAGGCCATGAGAGAGAAGGAACAACCCTGAAGTTATTAGTGATAGTCTCCTATGCTTACAGACAGGAGCATACATAGCATAACCGTCATCTGAGAAGCTCTACCCGGGAGCTGACAGAAACTGATGCAGAGACCCACAGCCAAACATCATTTGGAATTTATGGAATCTTGTGAAAGAGGTGGAATAAGAACTTAAGGAGACAGAGGGGTTAAGATCATCTCAAGAAAATCTACAAAATTAAGTAACCTAGGCCCATAATGACTCACAGAGCCTGAACCATCAACCAAACTGCATGCATGGATGGACCTAGGGTCCCTATACATACGCAACACATGTGCAGCTTAGTCTTCATGTATGAACCCTAATGACTGAATTGGGCTGTCTCTGACTGTGTTGCCTACCTTTAGACTTCTGCCACCTAACTGCAGTGTCTAGATTCAATGTAGGATGTGCCTAGTCCTAGGTTATTATTGACAAGAGGCCTCCCATTCTCTCAGAGGAAAGGCGGGAGGAGGGGAGGGGAGAGAGAAAGACTGCAAGATGTAGAGGGAGGAGAAGCCAGCAGTGATCAGGATGTAAAGTAAATAAGCTAGTGAATTAAAAAAGAAAATAGAAAAGGAAAAGGAAAAAGAAAAATAAGCAGGAGATTGACTATTTTCAAAGTAACACTAGAATGAAACATGACTGTTTAAAAATAATATCTACTAATTTTAAAAGAGGAATGGTATTCAGAGTTAAGGCCAGGTCTTTCCAGGCTCTTGAAATCTTACTTCTGAGTAAAATAAAAGGCTTACACAGACTCCAAACTAGAACAAATACTATATTCAAAGCAGAGTGATAGTACAGATTAGAAATAAATTCACCATGAAGCATTGCTGTGGCTTACATGAGGGAAGGTTCCCTAGGACCTTGTATCATTGCTTGGGTCTTTATTTATGGTTATGCCTGTCTATAACAGCCTAAGCATGGCTTCGTCGCTCTCAGAATAACATTTGTTTCATGCTTGAGTTCTACAGATAAAAACTATTCCTGAAATCCAGCCTGGGATGTATAAAACCTCAGACTGAGATGCTGTAGTAGTTCACTGTGTTGCAAAGGGAATCCTCTAAGATATTTCCTGTCCTGATTGGTTTTTGAGCTTTCTTGGTTTACCTAACATAACTCCATTTGTTCTTGCTAACTATGTGTGAGTGATTGTTTCTTTGAATAGCTGATGAAACTACTCTACATCACTGGGTGCAGATTTTGGCAAGTGTGTTTATGCAAAGACTGCCAATCTGAAAACCTGAGAATGCAAGGTATTTAGACCCCTCCCTCCAGAATTGGTAACTGAGGACACATGCTTACCAAACAGACTTGCCATGAGTAAAGAGAACATTTTCCTCAGTGTTCTCATTAATTTACAGTTCCAACTCTGCTAAGCAGGAGTCACCACCCATCACAACATTGTCTTCATCTTCTCACTGTAAATCTACTTCAGAGTCTTTATTTCTAATATTTCTCAAGTCTGTCTCTGCTCAAGGCCTCACCATCTTTCACATAAGCTGCAGCACTTACCACTGCATCCTCATCTGTTGGGGTAAATATTAAAAAGGTTGGCTACCAGTTTCCATCACTTTCTTTTCCATGGGCTACTCTAGCATAGCACCACACCACCCTACCCCTGTGTACTCTCCCGGCTGTCTCTGCCAGCCTGGAACTCTGCTCACATTCCCAGCAGCCTGGTAAAATCAAGACGCTAGAGGTTCCAGCAGAAGCTGGGACCCCACGGCCCTGGGACCAACTCTGTCTTATTTTGGCTCCCTGCTGCCTTGTAATCTGCCCAACCAAGTCAAAGTTCCAGAAACATGTAATTTAACAATGGCTTTATCTCAGATTTTCTCAGTAAATTTTACAGTCCATAGAATGTCTACATTATAAACTCAGAGCCAAACTGATATGATATAATTTGCCCACCTACACAAGACATCATCCTATGCAACCCTCTCTTTTAAAATATATTAATAACCTGTATCCATGCAGAGAAAATAATTTTGACAACTGCCTCCATGTTCTCCAGCTCCTCTCTCACTCTGACTCCTTCTTCTCCTTCTAAAACTTTGTCCCCAATCATCCTTTTTCTCGTCCAATAATAGGCCTTGCTTTATTTTGGACCTGCCTTTCTGCATAATGACATCATCTTCACTCATCCACTCTGCTTTACCCTTTGATTTCCTCCATCCATATCACTGCCACAACAACAGACTATACAACAAATTGCATGACCTTAATGGTCAAACCTTATTTCTGAATAACGCAATTTCCTGTCCACCAAAGGAAGATTGTGCAAAGAAATTAGCCATGGCACCTACTTACCTGTTGCACTATGTTTCATTAGTCTGGATATTCTAATACAACTTCCCCAAAGAGAACACATAGAAGGAACAAAAGCTCCAGATCCACATGTAGCAGAGGATGTCCTTGTTGTGCATCAATGGGAGGAGAAGCCCTGGGTCCTGCCGAGGCTTGATGCTGAAGTGTAGGGCAATGTAAGGGTGGGGAGGTGGAATAGGGTGGGTGGGTGAATGAACACCCTCATAGAAGCATAAACAAGGGGAGGGGTGATTGGATAGAGGATATAAAGGGGAATCCAGGAAAGGGGATAATTTTCAAAATAGAATCAAAATATATCCAATAAAATCAGAGAAAAAGAAAACACTTCTACTTGATTTCTCAAGGTTTCCAAAGGTGAGAAATCATAAAATGTTTAGCTGAGTGTCTAGCTCAGGGTCTCTCAAAAGGCAAGAAAACTGAGACTCCACTAATGTAAAATTTTCACCTGAAAAATATTTTCTTCTCATTCAGGAATGTAAGTAATCATGTTCCAGATTGTCATTTTAATATAGAGGCATCTTGATTTAAGATAGAATTGTTTTCTGGTAAAGCTTAATTACTTCAAAATTTAATAAGACAAAAATATGTTTAATATACCTAACCCAATAAACTGTGTGGTCCAATAGCACCATGTGCACTGACTTATGATCATATTGCTGACTGGCCCCTGACTTCTGCTAGCATTGCAACAGTAAGTAATACCACATATTTCCTATAAATATAAAAATTAAAAATATAGCTTGAAATAAAGGAACATTGGTTTCACATCATCTAAAACCTAACAGGAGAAATTACAATTAGTTCCATCACTGAGGGAATCTTCACTTTAATGTCCACTGATATCATCTTGATTCCATGGCTCTGGCTTACAATCTCCTGACATTTACAGCTGTGATCTCTCTTAGAAGGAAACCTATAGGCAGAAATCAACAAAAGAAAAAAAAATAAATGATACTTAAATGCCAACAACTATGAGATATGATTCTACAATAGGAATAAATCACTTCAAAGAAACATGATTAGAGATAAAATAGACTATAGTATATAGTTGAATTATCAAAAGTACGTAGGAAACAAAATTAAAGGCTGTTTTTAAAAAACCAATGAATTTTCATTGCCAAACACATCAATGTAATATCAGACACTCATATGCAGCTTTAAAAAACAAGAAAGCGTGGAATGTTATGTCTCAAGCACTTAAATTAATAACTTCCAACCCCCCAAAATGCTTCATAATGAAATCCTAAATTTGAGAAAAAATAAAAACATATAAAAATAAAACATAAAGCAATTCAACTGACCATCAAGTTAGGGAAACCAAAGACCCTTAACAGAATCCTGAACAGTGAGAAGGAAAAAAGAAACTCACCATCATAGTAGGAGAGGAAAGGTATCAACTTCATGACAGAAGGAGATAAACAAAAAAAAACTAGAAAAGAACCCCCAATGCCTAACAAAGTGTGATGGTTTATATATGCTTGGCCCAGGGAGTGGCCCTATAAGAAGATGTGACCTTGTTGGAGTCAATTTTTCACTGTGGGCAACGCTTAAGATCTTTACCCTAGTGTCTGGAAGCTACTCTTCCATTAACAGCCTTCAGATGAAGATACAGGACTCTCATCTTCTCCTGTACCATGGCTGCCTGGATGCTCCCATGTTCCTTCCTTGATGATAATGGACTGAACCTCTGAACCTGTAAGCTAGCCTAAATTAAACGTTGTCCTTTATAAGACTTGCCTTGGTCATAGTGTCTGTTCACAGCAGTAAAACCCCTAACTAAGAAACACAATAAAACAGCAATCTCAGAACTAATGGGAGAAAAGATAAAAACAAACAAAACTCCAAACAGACAAAAAAAATAACAAATTATAAATGTTAGAAAAGGAAAGGCCTCAAAACTCTGTTTATTCATTATAAAATAGCTGAGATCACTGACAAATAAAAATTATTGCTAAGCAAAGGGAAGATGACAAAAAGCTTATATCATAAAGTTAATAGTGTATCTCCAGGTATTAGAAAAAAAACAAGATTAATTTAAATACAGAAGAGGTAGAAAAAACATATTAATATTATTCCAGAAAATAATAAAATGGAGCCTTATGTATCAAAGCATTGGTTCTTTGACAAGAAAAACAATGTTAAGAAATTCTAGTCAAAAGAAATACAGAAAAGCAGAAACTAAGAAAATTAAGACATGAAATACAAGACATTGTTACAGATACTAAAGAATGTGAGAGAATTGTCAGGGAATACTTTTTAAAAATTACATTACAAAAATATCCTCAAAAATAGAGAAAAAATTATTAGCTACATAGTCACCTCCCAAAATTAAATTTAAAAGATATAAATAGTGTCAGCATATGTATAGCAAAGCAAAAAGAAAGAGACAGAAACAGTGATGAAGAAAACTGTTGCAGTGAAGGGTGAGTCAACTTATTCAGCCCACTGTCTCCTCCTGAAGGGGCTGCCCAGAAATATCCCAGTGCATGTGGTGGTACTCACTTATAAGCAGATACTGGATGCCCCCCTCAAAAAAACTCAGAATGCAGATGTCTCAGTCCTTCTTAGAAGGGAGAACAAAACAGGGGAGGAAATACAAGATCAAATAGAGGAGCTGGGATTGAAGAAAAGATCTACAGAGACTGCCTGACCTGGAGAACTGCCCCATATGCAGCCTCCAAACCCAAGTGCTATTGCTGATATCAGGAAGTGTTTACTGGCAAGAACCAGATATGGATGTCTTCTCAGAGGCTCTGCCAGAGTCATATAGATACAGATGAGGATGCTTGAAGCTAACCATCAGACTGAACATGGGGACCCAAATAAAATAGCTAGAGAATGGACTGAAGGAGCTGAAAGCTTTGCAACCTCTTGGGAAGAACAACATCATCAATCAGTCAAGGCACTGAGGTAGAGAGGGTGATAGGGAGAGGGAGCACCTTCATAGAAGCAATTTAATGGAGAGATGGGAGGGGAGTGGATGAGAGGGTATAAAATTGGAAATGTAAATACGGAAAATAAATAAAATTAAAAAAATGAAACAATGGTAGGAGGAGAAGACGTTGGTCCTGTGAAGGCTTGTTTCCCTAGTGTAAGGGAATGCCAAAGTGTTGAAGTGGGAGTGGGTGGATAGGAGGGGTAATATCCTCAAAGAAACAGGGGGAGGGAGAATTCGAAAGGGGAAACCAGGAAAGAGAATACCACTTGAAATGTAAATATAAACTATCCAATAAAAAATAAAATAGTTAAAAAAAAACTGCTGCAAAAGTAAACAAACTAAGAAACCAGAGGATAAGGTGGACTCCCTCCCTAATGCTACCACTAAAGAGAAACTCAGAGTAACGTTGTTCTATAAAATAGAAAGAGGAAAAAAGCAGCCAAGCTTATTCTATCTACAGAATACTGAAGCCAAATAGTCACAACAAAAAGAAAACTAACCAACTTCTGTGATACACATGTATGTAATCTTAATACAATGCACTGATTATACTCTATGGAAAAGTTGATTTCATAGTAGACATTTTAGGACAGGAAAACATATAAATCAATGTATATAATATATTACAGATATGAGATCAATTACTTTTATGTCCCTAACTACATGATTATCGCAATAGCTACAGAAATAGCCATTGAAAGAATTAATAAAATTCTAAATAGAATTCCAGAGCAGAACTCAAAATAGAGGGACCATTTCTTTATATTATACAAGCTGTATACAACAAATCTTTAGCCAGTGTTGTTCAAATTTGTGAAAAATTGAAAGCAATTGCCTCTCATTTCAGGAATGATAAGACTGATAATCTCTACACTTATTCAGTACCGTTCTAAAAGATTAGCATATCAATAAGAGATTGTTTGGATCAGATTGATTTTAGGGTATTGTTTTGGATATTTTCTTGAATTTCATTAATGTAGAATGATCCAGGTCACTGTTGGTGACACTCAGTCCTGGAATTTGTAATTCAAGAACTAGCTGAGCACAAGCAAGCAAGTGAACCTACAGGTATTCATTTCAATCTGCTAATCTGAAAGTCATGCAACCTGACCAGCTGTCTCAAGGTCCTGCTTCTTTGGCTATCCCACACTGATGGGTTATCACCTGAAATTTAAGGTAAAATAAATCTCTTCTTCCTAAATTGGCTTTTGTCAGAGGTAATTTATCATAACAAAGGAAATAAAACTAAGACATATATATATATATATATATATATATATATAATTTAGTTCAACATGGTTTAAATAAATTAATACAATAGATAAAACTGGGATTATTGGAGAAGAGCAGAAAAAAATATCTGTAAATGACAGAGGCAGGCGTTAATTTATTCAGACAACTCCACGTTTTTAGAAAAGTACTCAATAAATTAGAAGGCAAGATTTAATAAAAAGAAAAGAAAAAATCAAAGTTCTTTAGAACAAAAGAATTAGTTATTTGAGTTGAGACATCATACAGAATGGGAGGAAGTTTCTGAAACTATCTGTATAACAGATTAATAATCTAAATTATAAAGAATTTAGTAAGCTATACACTCAAAAGCCAAATTATTCTACCAATTAACAGACAAATGAATTAAATAGTTCTCAGAACAATGAATATCAATTATTAATTAACATGTGTAAATTTTTTATTCTTATTCATTAAGAACTTGCAAATTAAAAGCATATTTGGGATCTGCCTCATCCTAATAAGAATTGTGATGGGGAAGAAATCTAATAGTAGTGAATGCTAGTGAGCATGTGGAAGAAAGGGAACTCTACTATACTGCTGGTGGTAAGAAGAAGCTGGCGTGCTGGTTATTCGTTATTAACCTGACATAGTAGAGACACGTGGGAAGAAGAAATCTCAACACAGACATGGTCTTCATCAGATCAAACTTTGTGCATGTCTGTGGGACTTTTATTCAGATTATGTCAGGAATCCAGCCCACTGTACATATACCTAGGCAAGTAGCCCTGGATTGTATAAGAGGGCAAGTTGGTATATAAACAGATTTCCATTCAGATATAAAAAAATGAAATTAATCACTTTATATTAAAATAAATAGAATTGAATATCATCATGTTTAATTAAATAAAACAAACAAATATGATGTATGTTTTGTGTTATATGGCATCTAGATTGGATATATTTTGGCTGTTATTTTATTTTATGTGATAGACTGTTTTGTCTGCATTATTTTTCTGTGAACCTGCTACCTGAGGAGACCAGATGAAGTTGTATTTCGAGGAGTTGAAGTTACAAGTGGTTGTGAGCAGCTATGTGGATGCTAGAAATTGAATACAGGTCCTTTTCAATTCACTATAATAATTGTTATATATATATATATATATACATATATAATATGATAAGTGTTCTTAACAACTGAGCCACCTCTACATCTTCTCGCATATTTAAAATATAATATATATATATATATATATATATATATATTCTCCTTTATATATGGCTATATATACATAAAAACAAATGATATGAAAGAGGAAAGGATCACTGAGGAAAGATTAGAAGAAGTAAATGCGAAAAGAAATACAATACATTGTATGTTTTCTGTCATATATCAAAACTAGGTTTAGTTTTGATATATGTACATAGGTTTAAGTTAAGGTGATACATGGTTGGACAGCAGAGAGGTAGGCAGGGAAAGGGGTAGTAAAGCAGAAGAGGAGGTAGTAGGAAGAGATTTGGTGGAGGAAGAGATGGTGGCAGATGTGTATGTTTCTCTTGAAGCATCTCTAGCTTGAGGTTGACATGATTATTTCTCAGAGTTTCTATGGGTCTAATTTATCCCATATAGATGGGAAGTTTATATCTTCATGAAGTGGTTGTAAGCTTATTATATAGAGGGTTTGTGGATTGAAAATTTAACACTTAAACCTGTTTTATAACTTGATGGTTGTTTCATAACATGTTGGGACAGTTGTATCCATCAAGGACAGAAGTATCAGGAGGAGTGGAATGAATTGTGCCTGATTTCTTAGTGACTGCGTAAAGCACCAAGTTAGAGATCCCCACAGTGTCAGATGCCCCCGAGGGAGCTGGCATTAACGCGGGGTAAGGTTTCTACTTTTTGATATTTACAGCAACATATAAACATATTATAAAAATAGATATGTGCCTACATATAGTATAGAGATATCTGGGTGCAGAGAGAGGGACTTGACTAAAGGGGAGAGTGGCAGTAGTAAATTCTGGTCATAGTATTTACATGTATGAAATCTTAACTTATGATTAAAACCTTAAACAAAAAGAAAATCAAAACCTCACAGATATTTAAGTTCTAAATGTAGCTCATGTTCCTTTTAGAAAATAATCCATAGAAACCGACATATATGCCCAGTACTTTTGCATTTCTACTTTACTGCAGTAAAATATATTTAAATTTGGTAGGATCAGTTTTTAGAATTTTTTTTCTGAATAAAACATCTATTTATTCTTCAAAAAACCAAAAATACAAATATATAAAAATACTGTCTATCAGTATATAATAATAATTATAAAGGCTGAGTTAAATGTTGGATTTTATAATAGTATGAATTTTCAATTTTACTGAAAGTGGACTCAGAGGATATTTTAAGAGACTAGCTATGAACCTTTAAATGATTCACCCTTTCAATGTTTCTCATAGTCCATGAAAGCAAAATTAAAGAAAACTTCCATTAGGAACAAACAGTAAATTTTCATAAAATTGAGTATGAAGAAATGACAACAGCAGAAAGATGTAAAAATCATTAATATAGGAACAGTTGTAGAAAGGCTTAAATCAGGACAGAAATATTAGAACTTTTACTAAACACTTAAATTGCTAAGAAACTCTAAATCTTACTAACACACAATGTTCAACTGAGATTACATAAAGAAAAACAGTATTTAATCTCCAAGTGTAAAAGTGTTTATCACCATAGCTAAGATGAAAACACTTGAGGCTGGGAGCAGGAGTTCAGCAGTGAATGCAAGTGGTGAGGTTCCATCTTTTAGAAGCATCAGTGATGCTGATGGCAAGGGACCAGAAATATCTGAATTATGAACAGATCATAAGTACATGTTGTGCTCAGTATATGAATTAAACAGTGTGTATAAATAACCATGCTAGTGTTTTCTAAATAAAATGTTTTTAATATCCCAGTAATGAACAAGAATTTACAATTTACCCAACTGAGGATTTCCATGCAGATAATAGTAGTGATATATCATTTAACTCAACATGTTCAGTATAACTATAAAATTATTTACCAGTGTAGAAGAAAGATGACATTAAAAATCTTCCTAGGGCTGAGGGTGCAGACCAGCAGTGAAAGTCCAGTTTATTACATGTGGTCTTGCATTCCATACCTAGCGCTACAATACATGTAACAACATTTCACTAAGCTGCATTGGTGTCAAATAAAAATATACAAGAGAAGACTATACATAGTACATAGAATTAAGCTTTCTAAATATCCCCAAATGATATAAAACAGTTTTAAAACAATAAAAAAAAACTCTACACAGATATCAGATAAAATAAAATTCCTATAAACTACAAAATAACTCTGACCCAAAGAAAACATCCAATAAATTTCAAAAATATCAACAAAAATTCACTAATGAATGCAACAGGCTAATTAACTTTTGTTGTATAGAATTCAGAGAAAATCACTATAAGGTCAGGTTAATTACTGTATCCATAATCAGATAGATATATAAACATAGTTGTGGGTATATTAATGAGTTAGCATAGCCAGATATGTATGGATGCCTATGCTTAGAGAAGAAGGAAACAGCACCATGCCAACAGGAATGAGCATACCTACCACCCGCGTATTTATCTCTAGATGCCTTTCTAAAATAGAAGGGACCAGAGGAAGAAATGCTGCTCCTACATTGAAAATTACTCTGTAATATCTCTGTATGAGGATCTGTACTTAAACAAATGCTTCAATAGGTTTAAAATAATCAACAAAGATGGAAACTTGCACAAAGAACAAATGAACCTCTTTGGACGAATTATTTGGTTAAAGATGAAGCAGTTTGTGCAAAATTAAACAAAACATATAAAACCCACACAAATTAAGAAAGCATCTGTAATATTATAATACCAACCTTCTTCACAGGTGTCAAGATTCTTAAAAATTAAAGAAAGGCAAAGAAACTTCACACCAGTTCCTGTGGAGAAAGAACTGTAAATAGTGCAGGCCACTAGATTTGCCACCAGAAGATAAAAAGAAAAGCAGAAGCAGGAGTAATGGGATGTTTCAAATGTATGTAATCTGATTAAGAACACTACAACAATGTTACTTTCTATTTTCCACAATTCTCTCCTGCTCATATAAGGCCCTAAGATGAGAAGCATGAGTGTGTGGTATAGGGTAGAGAGGATAAACCTTCGTCTCTATCTCCTTCATCTTTCTCATGCCTAACAGCTCAAAATAATATTTTATACTTTATGTAATTAATGTTTCCACAGTGCACATGCCTGTAATGCCAACACTTCGGGACTGAGACAGGAGGTACTCAGTGGTCTACCCCACATGAACTATGTAATGAAATGTCATCTAAAGTAAACTAAAAGGAAAAGAAGCTGAGATAAAAGCACAGTGGAGGAAGGTGAATTACCCTTTTCCACAGGAAGAAAATAAATGTATAACATTGTCAGGCAATAAGGAAACACAAATTAAAACTATATTGAGATTTCCTTTCATTCAGTATGGATAGCATTAACATAATAACAAAATTGTTAGACAGATTGTGAGGGGAAAGGAACCGTTAGACCCTGCTCTGTGGATATAATGGCCTCTCTGAAAATGAGAATAGAGATTTTTGAAACTAACAAACAAAAACAACCACATAAGTATACATAGACTTATCAATCACTAAGCAAAACAATCCCATTTGCTTATGTACCCAAATAACCTCAGAGATTGCTGCACAACCCTTTTTCTTACAGCAATATACGAATAACAAAAATACACAAATAGCCTGTGTACATCAGAAGATAAAAAGGTAAAGAAAATGTTATATTTCTATGAAATGAGGTTTTACTCAGACATAAAAAAGATAAAAATTGATGAAATTTGTGACAACTCTATGAAGTGTAATTAAACAAAAGACAGGTCAATAGTATATTTTTTCTTATGTGGCTTCTACATGCTGTAGAAATAGGTATTCAAATACACTCTGTAGGTGCTCCTCTTAACCTTTAGACATATCTTTCTTATACAATAATCCTTTCCCTTTTATATCAATATATGTTGTTATTTCATTAGACAGTCTAATGATTGGTGAGTAGGTAGATGATTGGTGGACAGACAGACAGAAAGCAATTCTAAGGGAAGAAAAGCAATCCTAAGGAAAGAATACAAGGAATTTGATATGATCAATGTGAAAGCATTGAAATAAAAAGGGTCTTTTTGAAATGTATTACCATGTACATAGTGTATATGCCAAATAGTGCTTTTAAAAGCTATTCAACATTCTTTTTGTACTAATGATAAATTTATAATAGAAAACTCTCAGCATGTAACATGAGTGCAATATTCATTACTTCACAACATTGACAAATTATATTACTGCATTAATAATAGAAACCTGAGTCATGATACCTTTCTTTCTACTTGAAAATATTGGTATATTCCAAAATATCCTATACATGGAAAGCTAAAACAGATACATGACAGTACATCTAATATTCAAACACTTGCTGTTACCATGTAAATCTGTATTCACTGGTTTTAAATAATTGAATGACTAGATTCCCGTTGCATAACCCAGAAAAATGTTATTTTTTCTTTAAAGTGTCTTTTTATATCATCCATGTATTATTATATATTATTAGAAGCTATTGATAATGACTATGAACAAAACATTTCTGTACATGCAAAGTTTACAAAGCACATATAGAGAGATAACTAAATAAAATGTTTTAAAGGCTAGTAATTTGAGAAAGCTAGACAATAATGACTATGATAATCAATAAGAACATATACAGTATATTAAAGTAGTGTTGCCCTTAAGTACATATTTTACCCATGTTTTATTTATTAATTGTATATTAATATTAATAACAATATAAGATATACCAACTTCCAAAGTAAGAATACTTTTTCTTTGGCATTATATTTTGATCAAAGTATGAATTATTTGTATTGAATATTTTCTGACAGTTCCAAGAATGAGTTGAAACAAAGTGAGAAGAGCCTTGGTTTGTCTCTTTTCTGTATCAGGGAATATCACTCCACAACTCTCTGGTGTTAATAAAAAAAATTTAATCCTGCAAAAATGGAAGCTCAATGGTTGTTCTTTAGCATCTCAGCACCATTAGATTGAGCACACACATTTCTCTCTTTGGTACAGGGCTAGAATTCTAATTCCTTCACTGAAATGGAACTTTCTTTCTCCAAATGACAGAGAAGATATATCACAGGAAAGCACTAAAGCTATTCCCTGTTCCCGCTGCAGTTTAATGGCAATGAGGATGAAAGCAACAGCATCACAAATACGGTATAAATATTAGATGGGAAACGGGGATGTTCCCATTATTCAAATTGTCCGTCATTATTTTCAGCTCAGTAATTTTTTATAGCACATGCTTGGCATAGCATTATGCAATCTACAGTATATACTAATTGAAACTATGTCAGCAGTTAGCTTTCTGTGACTAGTTTAACTTCCAAAAGGTTTAATTCTGAC
Organism: Micromys minutus; assembly: GCF_963924665.1. Taxonomy (NCBI): domain Eukaryota; kingdom Metazoa; phylum Chordata; class Mammalia; order Rodentia; family Muridae; genus Micromys; species Micromys minutus. The sequence continues at coordinate 16,295,035 of NC_137973.1, forward strand.
TACCACAGTCCTTTAGTATTAGTACTTTCTTCCCAGTGAGCCTTTAATTGTGTGTGCAATGTGCCTGGTGAATTCTGTTCTTGCCTTGAGAAATTAGAAGGCAGATCCAGCAAGAAGATTGTGTTTGTTTGGTATATAATTGTTCATTAACAATATTTTGTACTCTTGTACAGATCTACAGGTAAGTTGAAGGAAAAATCATATTTTTAATTATTTACTTTTACCTAGGAGTAGCCGTCACTTCTATCCTCCATGTCCTTAGTAAGAAAAGTCCTGATTTCTGAAATAGCTGTGCCCTTACAAGTCTGCAGATTAGGATAGGATTTTGAGTCAGTCATTAACCTACTCATAAACAGAAAACTAAATGTTTGAGTCCACTCATACCTTGTCATGTGGTCCAGCACAGTGGAGTGGGTGAGTATAAACTTTATCTCAGTACATTCAATAGCTACTTGTGGACTCCATCCCTGTGGGGTTAGATAGGGAGAGGACCTATATTAATCACTCTGGAAACTGAAGTTGATGTTAGAGTAAATGGAAGTTAGGAAATGGAAATCGTACTTTTGAAGTCAGTGCTCTGAAACTATCTGACTGTTTGGAGAGAGTTAGTGTGAGCAACTGACAAGACATGGTACCTGAATTCCGTTTTCTGTGTCTCTGATGAACAGACATTGGTATATATAATACACAGAGATCTGATAAAACATCTTTATTTCACCACTTTGCAAAGGCAGCCTGGAAATTATGACTTGAAGTAGCTTCTAGAAGTGAAGATAAATAAATTAAAAATACATGACCAAATTATTTCATATACATAATCTATTCATATGACAGTAAATGTATGTGGTCTCCATGTGAAATTCAATTTTTTATTTTTACTTTAATTGAAATAAAAGACATGAATAATTTTCACAAACTAGACAGCAGTTTGAAAACAGACTTAAGCATAAAATTACCTGCATGTATGCAATGTTCTTGTGATACAACAATTACTTTTTTTTTAAACGATTTTATTTTTCAAAACAAAGATAGATGTAAAGATTTTAAACATTTTTTGCTTAAAATTATACATTTTTGTCAGTACTGTTTTTTCAGACATTAAAATAAATTTTACATAAAACCATGTGAATATGTTTTTAGTCGGTACTTGATTTTTTTCAAGGGCTTGACAGTATGCATTGAAAACGTACTAGTTGCAATAAGCGTACAGTACATGCAGAACAAAACGCAACGTGGAAATAGTCAAAGTCTTCTTGTTTTGTGAATATATGTATAGTTTTTGTTTTCTTTATTTCTTGGACTTCATACAGTCTGTGACTTGATTCTGGGGGAGTGCAAGCCTCTGGGGTTAGCATCCCACTATCAGTGACTGCATATTATGTCTGTTCTTTTGTGACTGGGTTATCTCACTCAGGATTATCTTCTCTAGATGCAGCCATTTTCTTAAGAATTTGGTTAAGTCATTGTTTCTGGTGGCTGAGTAGTATTCCATTGTGTATATGTACCACAATTTTTGTATCCATTCGTCTTCTGAAGGACATCTGGGTTCCTTCCAGCGTCTGGCTATTATAAATAGAGCCGCTATGAACATTGTGGTGCATATATCTTTGTTGTGTATTAAAGTGTCTCTGGGGTATATGCCCAGAAGTGGAATAGCTGGGTCTTCAGGTAGTACTATGTCCAATTTTCTGAGGTATCGCCAGACTGATTTCCAGAGTGGTTGTATTAGCTTGCAACCCCACCAACAGTGGGGAAGTGTTCCTATTTCTCCGCAGCCTCGCCAGCATCTGCTGTCATCTGAGTTTTGGATCTTGGCCAATCTGACTGGAGTGAGGTGGAATCTTAGGGTTGTTTTGATTTGCATTTCCCTGATGGCTAAGGATGTCGAGCACTTTCTCAGATGTTTTTCGGCCATTCGGAGTTCCTCAACTGAGAAAGATTTGTTTAGCTCTGTACCCCATTTTTTAATAGGGTTATTTGATTCTCTGGTGTCGAGCTTTTTGAGTTCCTTGTACAACTTAGATATTAGGCCTCTATCTGATGTGGTGTTGGTAAAGATCTTTTCCCATTCTGTTGGTTGCCATTTTGTTTTCTTGACGATGTCCTTAGCCTTACAGAAACTTTGCAATCTCATTAAGTCCCATTTGTTAATCTTTGACCTTAGAGCTTGAGCCATTGGTGTTTTGTTCAGGAAATTTTCTCCTGTGCCTATGTGTTCTAAGGTTTTCCCTACTTTCTCATCTACTAATTCCAGTGTATCAGGTTTAATGTGGAGATCTTTAATCCACTTACACTTGAGCTTTGTACAAGGAGATAAGAACGGGTCTATTTTCATTCTTTTGCATGTTGAGTGCCAGTTGGACCAGCACCATTTGTTGAATAGGCTGTCCTTTTTCCATTGAATGTTTACTGCTCCTTTGTCAAAAATCAGGTGACCATATACATGAGGGCTCATTTCTGGATCTTCTATTCTATTCCATTGATCTACTTGCCTATTTCTGTACCAGTACCATGCAGTTTTCAGCACAATTGCCTTGTAATATAACTTGAAGTCAGGGATAGTGATTCCCGCTGATGTTTTTTTGTTGTTGAGGATGGATTTCGCTATTCTAGGTCTTTTGTTATTCCAGATGAAATTGCACATTGATCTTTCCAATTCCATGAAGAACTGGGTTGGAATTTTGATGGGGATTGCATTGAATCTGTAGATTGCTTTTGGTAGCATGGCCATTTTTAAGATGTTGATCTTTCCAATCCATGAGCATGGGAGATCTTTCCATTTTCTGAGATCCTCCTCAATTTCTTTCTTTAGAGGTTTGAAGTTCTTGTCATACAAGTCCTTCACTTCCTTAGTTAGAGTCACACCAAGGTATTTCATAGTTTTTGTAACTATTGTGAAGGGTACCTTTTCCCTAATTTCTTTCTCCACATGTTTGTCCTTTGAGTATAGGAAGGCTACTGATTTGTTTGAGTTAATTTTGTATCCGGCCACTTTGCTGAACTTGTTTATCAGCTGTAGGAGTTCTCTGGTGGAATTTTTGGGGTCACTCAAGTACACTATCATGTCATCCGCAAAGAGTGATGTTTTTATCTCTTTCTTTCCGATTTGTATCCCCTTGATCTCCTTTTGCTGTCTAATTGCTCCAGCCAGGACTTCCAGTACTATGTTGAATAGGTAGGGAGAGAGTGGGCAGCCTTGTTGAGTCCCTGATTTTAGTGGGATTGCTTCAAGTTTCTCGCCATTAAGTTTGATGTTGGCTGTTGGTTTGCTGTATATTGCTTTTATTATGTTTAAATATGGGCCTTGGATTCCTGTTCTTTCCAGGACTTTTAACATGAAGGGGTGTTGGATTTTGTCGAATGCTTTCTCAGCGTCTAGTGAGATGACCATGTGATTTTGGTCTTTAAGTTTGTTTATATGGTGGATTACATTGATGGATTTCCTTATGTTAAACCATCCCTGCATCCCAGGGATGAAGCCTACTTGGTCATGATGAATGATGGTTTTGATGTGTTCTTGGATTCGGTTTGCAAGGATTTTGTTGAGTATTTTTGCATCAATGTTCATAAGTGAGATTGGTCTGAAGTTCTCTTTCCTTGTAGGGTCTTTGTGTGGCTTAGGTACGAGGGTTACTGTAGCCTCAAAAAATGAGTTGGGTAATATTCCATCTGATTCTATCTTTTGGAATAGCTTGGTGAATATTGGTGTTATATCCCCAATAAATGTCTGATAAAATTCTGCACTGAACCCGTCTGGACCTGGGCTTTTTTTGGTTGGGAGGCTTTTGATGACTTCTTCTATTTCTTTAGGTGTTATAGGGTTATTTAGATGGTTTACTTGGTCCTGGTTCAACTTTGGTACCTTGTATCTGTCTAGGAATTCGTCCATTTCCTTCAGATTTTCCAATTTTGTGGAGTATAAGTTTTTGTAGTAGGATCTGATGATATCTTGAATTTCCTTAGTTTCAGTTGTTATGTCACCACTTTCCTTTCTGATTTTGTTAATTTGGATACTCTCTCTTTGCCCTTTAGTTAGTCTGGCTAGGGGTTTATCAATCTTGTTGATTTTCTCAAAGAACCAACTCTTTGTTTTGTTGATTTTTTCAATAGCTTTTTTTGTTTCTATTTGGTCTATTTCTGCCCTAACTTTGATTATTTCTTGCCGTCTACTCTTTTTGGGTAAATCTGCTTCCTTTTGTTCTAGGGCTTTTAGCTGTGCTGTCAGGTTGCTGATGTGAGCTCTCTCCAGTTTCTTCTTGGAAGCACTTAGGGCAATGAGTTTTCCTCTCAATACTGCTTTCATTGCATCCCATAGGTTTGGGTATGTTGTGTTTTCATTTTCGTTGAATTCTAGAAAATCCTTAATTTCTTTCTTTATTTCTTCTTTGACCCTGCTATCCTTTAGCAGAGTGTTGTTTAGTTTCCATGTGTATGTGGGCATTTTGTTGTCTTTGTTGTTGTTAAAGACCAGCCGTAGACCATGGTGATCTGAGAGGATGCATGGGAGTATTTCAATCTTCTTATATCGATTGAGGCCTGTTTTGTGTCCAATTATGTGGTCAATATTTGAGAAGGTGCCATGGGGTGGTGAGAAGAAGGTGTATTCTTTTACTTTAGAATAGTATGTTCTGTATATATCTATTAATTCTAGTTGGTTCAAAGTCTCTGCTAGTTTTGCAGTGTCCTTGTTCAGTTTTTGTTTCCCTGATCTGTCCATTGGTGAGAGTGGGGTGTTAAAGTCTCCCACTATTATTGTGTGGGGTGAAATGTATTTTTTGAGCTTTAGTAGAGTTTCTTTTATGAATGTGGGTGATTTTTTATTTGGAGCATATATGTTAAGGATTGAGAGTTCCTCCTGACAGATTTCCCCGGTAATGAGTAAAAAGTGTCCTTCTTTATCTTCTTTGATAACTTTTGGTTGGAAATTTACTTTATTCGATATTAGAATAGCCACTCCAGCTTGCTTCTTGGAGCTGTTTGCTTGGAAGTTTTTTTCCCACCCTTTTACTGTGAGATAGTGTCTGTCTCTGTCTCTGAGATGAGTTTCCTGTATGCAGCAAAAGGCTGGATTTTGTTTATGTATCCAGTCTGATAGTCTGTGTCTCTTTATTGGGGAGTTGAGCCCATTTATGTTAATAGATATCAAGGAATAATTGTTTCTGTATCCTGCCATTTTTGCTTTTTTGGGTTGAGTTGTGTCCGTGTTTTTTTTCTTTTTTTAGTTTTCTTGTTTAGGAGTTTTCTTGTTTTTACTAGTCTGTATTTTCCCTCCTTGTATTGGGTTTTCCACCTGTAATTCGTTGTAGTGCTGGGTTTGTGGTCATATATTGTGTGAATTTTGATTTGTCTTGAAATATCTTTGTCTCTCCATCGATGGTGATTGATAGTTTTGCTGGGTATAGCAGCTTGGGCTGGCACTTGTGCTCTCTTAAGGAGTGCATGATGTCTGTCCACGCTCTTCTAGCTTTCATAGTCTCTGTTGAGAAATCAGGTGTGAGTCTGATTGGTCTGCCTTTATAAGTTACCTGACATTTTTCCCTTACTGCTTTTAGTATTCTTTCTTTACTTTGGGCACTTGATGTTTTTACTATAATGTGTCGGGAGGTATTTCTTTTCTGGTCCAACCTATTTGGAGTTCTGAAGGCTTCTTTTATGCTCGTGGTCATCTCATTCTTGAGGGTATGGAAGTTTTCTTCTACGATTTTGTTGAAGATATTTACTGTGCCTCTTAGTTGATACTCTTCTCCCTCTTCTATTCCTATTATCCTTAGGTTCGGTCTTCTCATTGTGTCTTGTATTTCCTGGACATTTTGGGTTAGGAGCTTTTTGTTTTTTGCATCTTCTCTGGCTGTTTTGTCTATGTTTGCAATGTTGTCTTCTGCCCCCGAGATTCTCTCCTCGATCTCTTGTAATCTGTTGGAAATGCTTGCTTCTGTGACTCCTGATTTCTTTTTTTGGTGTTCTGACTCTAGGGTTATCTCTTTTAGCGCTTTTTTTATTGTGTCAATTTCTGTTTTAATTTCCCTCTTCCATTCCTTTATTTCCTTGGTTCTGTTTTCGTCTCGTTCTTTGAGTTCTTTGAGTGTTTTTCTTGTTTCTTCTTTAAAAGCTTCTGAATCTTTTTGTTTTTTCTCCCTTTCTTGTTTAAGTAACTCTATCAGCGTCTTGAGGCATGTTTTCAGGTCTGTGTCTTCTTTCTCTGGAGTGTTTGGAATTCCTATGTTTGCTACTATCGGAGAGCTGGGTTCTGGTGTTGCTAGATTGTCTTGGTTTCCTTGGGATATACTCTTTCTCTTTCCTCTTGCCATTTTGTTGTCAGTGATATGTTCTTGCCTTTCCCTTGTATCTGGTCTGTGTCCCTGGTACACTTTCCGTGTGCACTCCTCAGAGATCTCTCTACTCCCCAGCAGCCCAGGTTCCGGGTGGCAGCTGGGCCAGGCTCTGCTCTGCGTCCTGAAGTCACCTCCGGGTGGGAACAGATGTTCCTAAGATTTGTTCCTGGTCACAGTAGCTCAGCCTGTACGAGCCGCCTTTCCGGCTGGTGGTTGGGCCAGGCTTTGCTCTGCGACCTGAAGTCCTCTCCGGGTGGGAACAGAAGTTCCTAAGATCTGTTCCCGGTTACTGGATCGGGGAGGACAGGGCAGGTCAGGGCAGGGGGTGCCCTTTCCGTGTGCACTCCGCAGAGATCCCTCTGCTCCCCCGCAGCCTAGGTCTCCCACTCACCATTTGCTCAGCCTGTACGAGCCGCCTTTCTGGCTGGAGCCGCCTTTCCGGCTGGTGGTTGGGCCAGGCTCTGCTCTGCGACCTGAAGTCCTCTCCGGGTGGGAACCGAAGTTCCTAAGATCTGTTCCAGGTCTCAGTAGCTCAGCCTGTACGAGCCGCCTTTCTGGCTGGAGCCGCCTTTCCGGCTGGTGGTTGGGCCAGGCTCTGCTCTGCGACCTGAAGTCCTTTCCGGGTGGGAACAGAAGTTCCTAAGATCTGTTCCAGGTCTCAGTAGCTCAGCCTGTAAGAGCCGCCTTTCTGGCTGGAGCCGCCTTTCCGGCTGGTGGTTGGGCCAGGCTCTGCTCTGCGACCTGAAGTCCTCTCCGGGTGGGAACAGAAGTTCCTAAGATCTGTTCCCGGTTACTGGATCGGGGAGGACAGGGCAGGTCAGGGCAGGGGGTGCCCTTTCCGTGTGCACTCCGCAGAGATCCCTCTGCTCCCCCGCAGCCTAGGTCTCCCACTCACCAGTTGCTCAGCCTGTACGAGCCGCCTTTCTGGCTGGAGCCGCCTTTCCGGCTGGTGGTTGGGCCAGGCTCTGCTCTGCGACCTGAAGTCCTCTCCGGGTGGGAACAGAAGTTCCTAAGATCTGTTCCAGGTCTCAGTAGCTCAGCCTGTAAGAGCCGCCTTTCTGGCTGAAGCCGCCTTTCCGACTGCAACAATTACTTTTTTAAATGTAGCCAGAATTAAAACACATTTAGATAATCTACAGATATTGCACAGAATTCCAAGAGGATTGAGCTTCTTCACTGAAATTTAAAACCAGAAAAAGCAAGGAGGGACGAGTAAGGGTTACATTTAAATTAAATTCAAGACTTTTAATTCAAGACAACTTCATCTACAATAATGTCATTGAGCTGTATCATGCTTTAATGCTAAGTAAATTGAGTGACTATTAAAATACAAAGAGAAAATAAAAAGGACAAATTGACTGGTTAATATAATTATACATATTATTTTTTTTAGGGTAAAAAAAGTCTGAGTGTAAAAGTTAGTACTGTCATGTCATTGCTGCAACAATTTTGTCAAAGTTGGAGCGACAGAATAGTACAAAAGAAGGGTCGTTTACATAGCGTGAAATTTAGCTTGATGGATAGAGGTCTATTAGCTTTATAGAAATGGCTGTGTAGGTGAATTCAGGAGAACTGAACTATGCCCACATTAAAAGCCATGGTGAACGGTGCCTTTCCAACCATTGGTGCTGCAGAGCCCAGCTCAGCAAGCCAGGGAATCTGCTGGGTAGTGCAGAGATCAATGTCATTATCCAGAAGGCATTACTGAAATAGATTTTAAATCCTTTGATGTAATTGCTTGCTGAGCTTGCAATTACAGCCTCTCCATCCTCCTGACTGATTGAGGACCTTTAATAGCTCAAGTTTTACTGAGACTGCCAACATGCTCATGTCGGAATTCTAAAATGAGACAGATGTTTGATGTTTAATTTAACTAATATGGCACATCATGAGTCAACAAAACACATTTTGTGTTAATGCCCCCAAAACAGGTGAGGGACAGCAGAACATGCAGAGTTAATCTCACTGTCTGTGCAGACAAGCCTTTGCTCTTAGGAATATTAACTCGAGTTCTGATTTGAAAACCCTGAGGCATTTTTTCTGCCCTTGAGGAAAGTAGTCTTATTTCACTGAAGCATTTAGGACAGAACTCAATGAATAAATTAGCAGTGCATAAAATCCTCAAGTGAAGTATAAGAAGCATTTGGACAGCCGTGCACATGTGCGCTCGTGTGCGCGTGTGCACGTGCGTGCATGCGTGCGTGCGTGCCTGTGTGTGGGGGTGTGTGTGTGTCTTAGGACCTATATTCTCCACATCTTTTGACAAACTCATAGACTTTGAGACCTTTTCTTATTTTCTTTGTATAAAGTACCTTCAAAAATTGGGCATCTTGCAGTGTGCTTCCTTGTTCCCTATCTTGCTGAACACTGATTAGAACAAAGCCAATGATACCCATTCCCCATGCTTACACTACAGTCGTAGCTCACATTTTATAAACATTGTATTTTCTTACATCAAAGGAGGGATACTTTCTTTTCTGAAAGACAGCAGTAGTTGCACACTTTCTTTTTCCTTTTAAGATTATGCTATAATGATATTTCCCCCTCCCCATTTCCTTGCTAAAAGCACTTCTATGTACTCCTCATTGCTATTTGCAAATCCACATCCCCTGTCTTTATTGTTATTGCTTATATACATGCTTAGTCTGTATAATGTTACATACATGTATGTTTTCAGGGCTGACCATTTATTTCCTTTTAAAAAATAGTGTGTCTTAGATTGTTGTCCTGTTAAAATATTATCACTTTCCTAAGTTTTAAGGGAGAAAGAGAAGAGATTTTTTTTTTCTAATTTTGGGAAAGTGTTTCTTCCTTTGTGTTTGGCCGTTTGCTTGTTTTCTTGACTGCTTCCTATTCTGGGATCAGAATCAGGGACAAATGCCTTGCTCTTGAATGGCAAGGGTGCTAAAACTGAGCTAAATCTCTAACCTTAAAACTAGTCTTAATGTGGCTGTTGACTTATATATGACTACATCATGCCTTTGCCTTTTTGCCCCAGGATTTACAGCTAACAGTGGTAGCTGTGCCAGTATGGTTCTATAGAAGCAGGCATCACAGAATTAGAAGTTTCAGAAATCACACCAGTGACATTCGGTCTATGCTTAGGGTCCAAGTCTCAAATGCATCTTGACCAACATTATATTTTCAGTTTCATAACAACTCTCAGTAAAGATGGGGAAGTTGTTGTTGACTAATTGAATAAACAAGTCCTAGTCAATGTTGGAGAGTTAAACTTAATGATATTCAGTTGTTAATAAATTATATCCATATTATTAGGGCAATTAGGACTAACCTAGTTATTCAGTTCTGATCTTCCAAAGGCTAAACTATCAAGTGTGGCCTGAGCTTTGGGGAATCACCCTAACTTCAAATTAATAAAGTCAGCCTGTCAGCCTGAATATGCTAAACGCTTAGACATTGTTTGCATGAGTTGGTCAGGGGCTAATTTATCTTTGGATTCAGAGTTCATGTTTCCTGTGGCAATATGTTGATTCATCATAACTGGAGTTAGTCTGTTTTTCATATTTCTAATTATATTTTCAACATTTATGTTCCATTATAAGTTCCATAAAGAGCAGTGACAAAGCATTCTCTTGTGTGTCTTACAGATATCCCTAAAACTTTATTACCTCAGAAGCCAGTGATAAATATAAGATGGACCATAAAGATAATGGGGAATGGTACAAAAATGAGAGCATTTCTTAGTCTAAGTCCTGTCAATTATTTTAATATTTTTGAAATATTAAATGATTTTACATGTAAATCTAGTAAGTACTCACATAATTTATTAGGAACCCTGACTATGTCTTTTTATTCTTTTAAAAATCAATGTTTTCAACATTCTAATTAAAAATACCCTTAATCAAATTCTCTTATCACTATTTGAGCTGCTTCATTAGGCACATTTCATTATTCAACATCACTAACATTAACATTCAGTGAGTTCCTTATCACCACACTCCCTTTGAGCTAGCCTCCATTCCTTGAGCCTTTGCTAACAGTCTTTAAGCACTCTCAACTTTGGGAACATTTTTTCCTCTCTCCTCACTCCAAAAGTTTCTGTAGGAATTTAGACTTAAAAAAAACTGTTGTGACTTAACACAATCTATTTGACTATGGAGTCTAGTTAGTTTCTCAGGGTATTTTAAAATTTTATCTTGTTATTCTGTGTATGGACCTCAATCCCTCTAACTGTGTCCTGATGGATCCAGGCCTCCTTATCAATCCAAACATCAACAGCCTTTTCGGTGACAGTTTGACAGGAGGAATTGCTAAATTTCACCTTGAGAAAAGATCAATCATTAGGAATTCTGAAGACCAACACAAATCCTAGATCAGCAGATCTTAACTTGTGAATCATGATTCATTTGGTGATCAAATTATGCTTTTACAGGCATCATCTGAAACCATTATGAAACACGGATATTTACATGCTGATTCTCAATAGTAGCAAAATTACCTTTATAAAGTAGCAACAAAAATCATATTATGGTTGTGGTCAATATGAGGAACTATAGTAAAGGGTAGTAGCCTAAGGATGGTTATGAATGGCTACCCACAAAGATCACCCCATACAGTGGCATTTGGGACCTGGTTGTATCTTTTGTCATCTAGCTGAATCTCTGTTTTGTTTTGTTTAGTGTTTGGTGATGAGATCAAATATTACCCAGAGGACTTTAAATCTTTCTTGATTCTTCATGCTGCATATTACTAGAATTATCTTCTACAACTCACTGTGGTTTTCTTTCTATATTTTACTCCATAATCTTCAGTCACTTTTTTCCTTCACACACACACACACACACACACACAACTTTCTCTATATTGAACTCTTTTGATTCCTTATCAACTTCTTGTTCAAAAAAGAGACACAAGTTTGGTCTAATAAATGTTTAGTCTTTCTCAAGACTGAGAGTTTTGGTGAAAGTAATGGTACGCTAAGGGGAACTACCTCAAATTGAGCTAGAAGAATGAGCAGAGTGATTAGGAAAATCCACAGCAGAACTTGGCTTCTTTCACTTTATAACTAGACTTATTATTTCTACCAGTTGACTGAGCATCCCAGCCTTTCTCAATGTAATTTTTTAAGTCTTCTTATACCAGAACATGTGTGCATTATTTAAAAGGACTTCTAGTTACATTAATTGCCATTTAAATTCAGGGTTATCAAGAATAATTAATGTAAACTGCTTTCATGAACACGATTTAAGCAGGTCACACCATCTTAGAGATAGTTCTTTCTTCGTTGTAATTTACTTAAGATAATTCTTTATATTTACTTTAATTCTGTCTGATCTGCATGGAAGGAAAATTAGTATGACAGAAAATGATGATATTACCCTCTATAAACTTCCTAACTGAGAATATCAGTTATTAAACAAACTCCTAACTAGTCTCTTTATGTTCATTTTTGGTTATTTGGTCAGTTCTCAATGTAACAACTGAGTGATCCTATAAAAACCATGGGAGATCTCGTTGCTAAATTTACCCTTCCAAATTGTTGCATGTGTCACCCAATCCAAGAGCCAAAGTTATGATACAGTGTGCTAAGTGTTCAACACTTAGGATTGCCACCATCTTCAATGCAATATATTTCACATTTGTCTACAATCATTGTTCTTCAAATTCACTCTGTGCTTGCTACATTTAGCTCTAGAATGTTTGTTTAATTTACCAGACTCACACCCTTTCCTGTGCCTTGAAATACTTTCCTTCACTCTTTGTTCAGTCACTCCTTGAGCGTGAGCAAGAATTTTCTTACATAAGCATTATCTAAAATCTAGCATACAGCAGGGAACACAATGCTCCCAGTCACTGTCCTCATGGAGATTGTATTCTGGTGGGGTCAGTAAACAAAAGGTATCAAGAAAGAGAGAGAGAGAGATAGATTATTTGTAGATACAGTGATAGATGCAAAGGAAGTTGCACAGCTGCAGAGAAGATAAAGAAATGTAAAACAGAACTGAAGAAGAAAAAATGGAGATTCAGAGATAGAAAGGAATGCTACAAAATGCCCATCAAATTGTGCAAAAGAAAACAGAAACTTTCCATGAAGGCTTTCTCAACTACTTCTTTTGTTGGTAGTTTAATTTCCTTTAATTTTGGTGAAACAAGGTCTCATGTAACATAATGACTCTCACTTCAATAACATTATTCATAACTCAGACTAGCCTTTGACTACTCCTGATTTCACAGCTTTTACCCTCAAAGGGCTGGACTACTGGAATTTGCCACTATACTTGACATAAATTATAGGCTTTTATAAATCAACAATGTCTTCACACCAACACTGTCCATAAAGTTTCCTTTACTTTCTATCTAATTAAATTTTAGTAACATATTTATATTATTTTTATTCTATGAGTTTAGTTATAATAACTAGAACAAAAGAACTTTTGTTTACTACAACACACTCTAAGCATAAGGCAATGATTTTGTGAAATACTCAACAAATATTGATTTTAATCAATGAATAATTACATCAAGAAAATATTAAGATTGCTTTGGAGCAGAAATGGAACAATATACAGACTAAACCTGCAGGGTTAGAATTGGTTGGTGAAAAATGTATGTAGGAAAACTAGGTATTATGAAATATAGGCTTACAAAGAACAGAACTGAGACTATCAAAAAGAACTTTCAGTACTATGCATAAATGACATTCTGTTTGTTTTTCAAGTGCACTATAAAGTTATTTTCCCTTTGGGACACTGTTTGAATCTTTGCAGCAAGATGAATGCAATGACTTAAAACTACTAGAACCATTTCAATTTAAATTTACCCGAGACTCATTTCCACTATGTGTAACTTGTGTGAAGCCATGGTGTTAAAGACATCTGGTGTTCAATGTCTCTCACACAGTCCTGCAATATTTAATCACAGCAGTGGTGGCTTAGTTTAGTCAACAAGACAGACAGTGACTTACAGTTTAATGAAAAATCAATCTTTGTGCCAAATGGAGACATGCAATTTTTATGCATGTAAGTACAAATGTAATTCTTAGTTCTCCTGTTGTTATTAAATAAAAACATTTTATTTATGAAGAGTTTAATTTAAAATCTAAGTATGCTATCCACCATCAGGACTCAGGACCTGGACACAGACAGTTGAGCTCCCAGAAGTGCCTCACAAGCATGCTCCCACCTGAGTGAGTCCACAGAGACAGAGCCAATCCACTGCAATAAGAACTCACTGCCTGCTCACACAGAGTGGAACACCAAGGAGAAATCTCCTACATGAGCCTATTGACCCTCAAACCCACAGGAGAGGCAAGCTCCAGACAGAGACAACATGATCAACTATAGTCACAGATAACAAGATTGCTAGAGAAAAGCTCAATAACTTAAGCAACGAAAACCAAGAAAATCTGGTGATATCAGAACTCAGCTCTCCCACCACAGGAAGAATTGGATTGCCAAACACATCAAAAAAACAAGATTGAGACTTGAATCATATTTTATGATGATGATGATGGAGATCTTTGAGAAGCACATAAATAACTCCCTAAAAAATTACAAGAGAATGAGGAGAGCACACATAAGTAAATAGAAGCCCTTAAAAAGGACTCACAAAAATCACTCAAAGAACTACAAGAAAGCACAACAAAAACATGTGAAGGAATTGAAAGCAGAAATAGAAACAATAAAAAATAATCACAAAAAGAGACAACCCTGGAGACAGAAAACCTAAGAAAGAAATCAGAAGTCACAGATGAAAACATCACCAATGGCCTACAAGAGATGGAAGAGAAGATCTCAAGGGCAGAAGGAAATGTAGAAAACATTAAAACAATAGTCAGAGAAAATGCAAAAACCAAAAAGCTGCTAACCCAAAACTTCTAGGAAATCCAGGACACAGTGAGAAGACCAAACCTAAGAATAATAGGTGAAGAAGAGAGAAAAGACTTCCAACTAAAAGGAATAGTAAGTATCTTCAACAAAATCATAGAAAAAAACTTTCCCTGCCCTAAAAGTGAGATGATCATGAACATACAAGAAGTTTCCAGATTTCCAAGTAGATTGGACAAGAAAAGAAATACCTCCTGACACATAATATTTAAAATACCGCATGTTCAAAACAAAGAAAGAATTCTAAATGCAGGTAAGAAAGAAGGACAAGTAACATATGAAGGCAGACAATTCAGAATTACAAGAGACATCTCAACAGAGACTATGAAAGGTACAAGATCATGGAAAGACATTATCAGGACCCTAAGAGAACACAAATTCCAGCCTAGGTTATTATATACAGAAAAACTTTCAAATACCATACATAGAAAAACCAATATATTCCAGGACAAAACCATACTTACACAATATCTGACCACAAATTCAGCCCTACCAAGGATAATAAATTTAAAAATGAACACAAGCAGGGAAACTGCATGCAAAGAAAAGCAAAAAAATAATAATTCAAAAAAACCAAAAGAAAAAAAAGCACACAAACATAATTCTACCTCTACAAACAATAATAACAGGAAAAAACAATCACTATTTTTTAATATCTCTTAATATCAATGGACTCAATTCCCCAATAAAAGGACATAGACTATAAAACTGGATATGTAAACAGTTATCCAGCATTTTGCTGCATATAAAAAACTCATCTCAGAGACAAAGACAGACACTACCTAAGAGTTAAAGGCTAGGTAAAAAAAAATCTTCCTAGCAAATGGCTCCAGAAGAAAGGTGGGATAGTCATTCTAACATATAATAAAATAGATTTTCAACCAAAAGTTATCAAGAAAGATAAGAAAAGTCACTTTTTACTCATCAAGAGAAAAAAATTATCAGGATGAGTTCTCAATCCTGAGCATCTATGCTCCAAATGTAAGGGCAGCCACACTCATAAAAGAAACCTTACTAAATCATAAAGCATATATTACACACAAAACATAATAATGGGAGACTTCAACACCTAACTCATCAATGGAAAAATCATGGAAGCAGAAACTAAATAGAGACATAAGAAAACTAGCAGAGCTTATGAAACAGTTAGAATTAATAGAAATCTACAGAACATTTCAACCTAAAACAAAAGAATATACCTTTATCTCAGCACCTCTCAGTACCTTCTCCAAAACTGACCATATAGTCAGTCACAAAAAAGGCCTCAACAGACATAAGATTGAAATACTCCCAGGCATCTTACCAGATCACTATGGACTGAGGCTGGTCTTTAATAACAACAAAAAGCCCACATACACATGAACAATGCTCTACTCAAGGATAACATTGTAAGTGAAGAAATAAAGAAGTAAATTAAGGTTTTATTAAAATTTAGGAAAAAAGAAAGCACAACATATTCATTCTTATGGGATGCAGTGAAAGCATTGCTAAGAGGAAAATTCATAGCTCTGAGTGCCTCCAAATAGAAACTGGAAAGAGCATACACTGGAGAGGAATACTGAATGGCTGCGGAGCACCTAAAAAATGTTCAACATCCCTAGTCATCAGGGAAAGGCAAATCAAAACAACCCTAAGATTCCATTTCACACCAGTCAGAATAGCTTACATCAAAAACTCATATGACACACAATGCTGGCAAAGATATGGACAAAAAAGGAACACTCCTCCACTTTTTATGGGGTTGTAAGCTGGTACAACCACTCTGGAAATGAGTTTGGCAGTTCCTCAGAAAATTGGACATAGTACTACCTGAAGACCCAGCTATTGCACTCCTGGACATATACCCCAAAGATGTTCCAACATACAATAAAGACACAAGCTCCACCATGTTCATAGTAGCCTTGTTTATAATAGCCAGAAACTGGAAAGAATCCAGATGTCCTTCAACTGAAGAATGGATTCAGAAAGTGTGGTACATTTACATAATGAAATACTACTCAGCTATTAGAAACAATGAATTCATGAAATTCCCAGGCAAATGGAAGGAACTAGAGATTATCATCATAAGTGAGGTAACCCAGCCACAAAAGAATACACATAGTATGTACTCACTGATAAGCAGACACTAGCTCCAGAAAGCTCTGAATACCCAAAACACAATTCCCAGACCATATGATACTCAAAAAGAAAGAAGGCAAAAATGAGATGCCTCAGTCCTTCTTAAAAGGGAGAACAAAACATTCATGAAAGGAAATACAAGGTCAAATACTGGAACAGGTATTGAAGAAAAGATCATTCGGATGCTGTCTCACCAGGAGACCCACCCCATATGCAGCCACCAAATCCAAGCTCTATTGCTATTGCCAAGAAGTACTTACAGGCAGGAACCTGATAGAGATGCCTCAGGAGTTCTGCGAGAGTCATATAGATACAGCTGAGCACGTTTGCAGCTAACCAGTGGACTGAACACAGGGACCCAATGAAGGTGCTAAAAAAAGACTGAAGAAGCTGGAAGGGGTTGCATCATGGGAAGTATGTTATCAAGCAGAAAAATACTCCAAAACTCAAATGGACTGGAACACCAACCCCTGAACACACATTGAGAGACCTATGGCTTCAGTTGCATATGTAGCTGAAAATAGCAGTGTCTGGCATCAGGGTGAAAAGAGTCCTTTGGTCCATGGAGGGCATGTTTTCCTAATGTATGGGGATGTCAAGACAATGGGGTGGAAAGGATGATTAGGAGTGAATGCACCTTTGTAAAGTGGAGGGGGAGGGGGATGGTAGCCCTGTCGGAGAAGGGGATAACATTTCAAATGAAAATACAGAGAGTATCTAATAAGAAAATGGAAAAAAATAAAATCTTTAGTATAGAGTTTCATCACTATTTCTGCAGCAGACTGCTTGCAGGGGCTACTCCTCCCTATATCACTCAGTTCCCTGAATAACCTGTACTGGATCCATCTTTTCCTCTTCCTGTGGACAATCATGACCCTCCCTGCTAACACAAAACAGATTTGTATGTAATCCACAAAACAAATAAACAAACACCAACAACATCAAAAACCCACACAGGAAGAAAACAAAGCAAAACAAACAAACAAACAAACAAACAAAAACCAAAAACAAAAAAAAGGGGTTCTATCTGAAATTCTTAGTTACTACATCTGGAAGTGTCTCCGGTTTAAACTCAACTTTATTTCCTCTATTAGGATGGCTGCATTCTCACCCTACCTCAAGTCCATTAACTGGAAACTCCCAACTCTTATGTTAGTCTCAAGACAACCCTAGCTCTTTTATTTCTGTTTCTTCAAGTTACTACTTGCCTACTACAACTTACTGTCAGGATCCTGTCTTGCTACCATACTACCTCATGATTCCTAGCCTGGAGAGGTTTCTCCTTATCTTCTTCTTCAAACTCTTTCGAGCATATCCCCTTCGCCCATGTCTATTACCTTTCATCAACCAATGACCTGCAGAAATATTTTTATTAGGAAATAAATAAATATTGTAATGAAGTTTGTAAGATCACAAACAAATAGTGAAGAAAATTGAGATGAAAAATTAGAATCACTAAAGAAAAAACAAATCGAAATTTAAAAATTAAATTAAAATTTTAAGAATTTAAACAGAAAGCAGATAGAACCCTCAAGAAGACTATGTAAGTTATAAAAGAATCTCAAGTGTTGATAAAAAAAGATAGAAGAAATTAATATTTCAGTCAAAAATGTTAAATAAAAATAGAAAATAAAATATCCAGAAAATCTATCACAGAATGAAAAGATCACATCAATGCTTAATAAGAATAGAGAAGGGAGGAAAAAAAAATCCCAGTCCAGAATATTTAAAATTTGTTTCACTAAAGATATAAATATTTTCCCCAAACTAAAGGAGGTGGTACTCATAAAGGTACAAGATACAGATTACCAAATACTCAGACCAAAATAAGAAATTCACCACAAATTATAGTAATCATGGCACTAAAAAAAAAAAGACAAAGTCAGAATATCAGATACTGTAAGGGGAAAAAGAATGAACAGTCTATAAAAGCAGACCCAATAGATTAACACTCAATTTTTCCATAGAGAATGTAAAGGCTGGAAGAACATGAGCATCTTACTCTACAAAAACAAAAAGATCACAAATGCCAGCCACATTTATTCACAGTAAAATTATCAGTCACAGTGCATAGAAAAATAAGTAAATTATATGATAAAACCAAATTTAAGCAGTATCTATCTGTAAATCCAGCTCTACAAAAGCTAGTACAATGGAAACTTCAATCTGATATGTTGATTACATCTTTCCAGTCCAGTCTCCACAAAATCTCAAGGAAGAAGTTAATCACATACTATCAACTGAAAATGGGTGGGAGGATCCAAATACCCAATAGTAAAATAATAGGAATCAACAAATCTGTTCATTGATTGTGTTCGATATCAATGGTCCCAATAATAGAAAGACTACAGAGTAAAAGAGAGGAAAAAAATAAACTTCATCCTTCTGCTACATTCAAGATAAACGCCTTAGCAATGATGAACATCATCTCAGGATAAAGGGTTAGAAAAATATATCAAGAAAATAGAGCAAAGAAGCCATTTTAATATCTGACAAAATAAACCAAACCAAATCTAATCAGAAGAAAAATATATTTGTCCAATGAAAAACATCCACCCACCACAGAACACGGAAATTTGTAAAATCTATGCACCAGACTTAAGGACACCAAAGTTATAAACTATCACTACAGGTTAAATGACATATTGACCCTCACATGGTAGTAGTGGTGACTTCTGTATGTCACTCACATCAATAGGCCAGTAATCTAGACTAACACTAAATAGAAATACTGGAGATAAATAGCATTATAAGTCAAATTGACTTAATAGATACAGAATATTTCCAAACAAACAGATATTTTCTTTCATCATGTCATAGAACTTCATCCAAACTGATGACATACTTGGCCAAAAAGAAAGTATCAACAATCATAAGAAAACAAACCATGTATCTTATCTGACTACCAAAGATTTAAGCTGGGTACCATCAACAGAAACAGCAAAAGAGATGCAAAGTCTGAAAACTGAACAACTCACTATTTGATGAAAAATGAGTTAAAGTAGAAATTAAGACTGAAGATTTTTATAATTCAATAAAAATATAATGCTCATTATTCATTGATTGTGCTCCTACGGGACACAGTGACCACAACCTCATAGAACTGTGTGCCTACATTTTAAAAAATGAAAATTCTATTGCTTATATATAAGAATTTAGATTTTACACACATAAATACATACATGCACTCACAACACTAGTTGAAGTGGGAAAACGAATGTGGGAAGAGAGTAGATGAAAATTCACAAAAGTATGAAAAAAGTTCCAGTACAAAAAAATGGGAGAACTCATATTTGCAACTTTACAACACACCTGAAAACGGACACACTGGACACAAACGGACACACCGGAAAAACGACACCCTATTTAACAAATGGTGCTGGTCCAACTGGCACTCAGCATATGCAAAAGAATGAAAATAGACCCTTTCTTATCTCCTTGTACAAAGCTCAAGTGTAAGTGGATCAAAGTTCTCCACATTAAACCAGATACACTGAAACTATTAGATGAGAAAGTAGAAAAAACCTTAGAACACATAGGCACAGGAGAAAATTTCCTGAAAAAAACACCAATGGCTCAAGCTCTAAAGTCAAAGATTAACAAATGGGACTTAATGAGATTGCAAAGTTTCTGTAAGGCTAAGGACATCCTCAAGAAAACAAAACGGCAACCAACAGAATGGGAAAAGATCTTTACCAACACCACATTAGATGAAGGCCTAATATCAAAGGTATACAAGGAACTCAAAAAGCTAGACACCAGAGAATCAAATAACCCTATTAAAAAATGGGGTACAGAGCTAAACAAAACGTTCTCAGTTGAGGAACACCGAATGGCCGAGAAACATCTGAGGAAGTGCTCCACATCCTTAGCCATCAGGGAAATGAAAATCAAAACAAACCTGAGATTCCACCTCACACCAGTCAGATTGGCCAAGATCCAAAAATCAGATGACAGCAGATGCTGGAGAGGCTGCAGAGAAAGAGGAACACTTCTCCACTGTTGGTGGGGTTGCAAGCTAATACAACCACTCTGGAAATCAGTCTGGCGATACCTCAGAAAATTGGATATAGTACTACCTGAAGACCCAGCTATTCCACTTCTGGGCATATACCCCAGAGACACTTTAATACACAACAAAGATATATGCACCACAATGTTCATAGCAGCTCTATTTATAATAGCCAGAAGCTGGAAGGAACCCAGATGTCTTTCAGAAGATGAATGGATACAAAAATTGTGGTACATTTACACAATGGAATACTACTCAGCCACCAGAAACAATGACTTAACCAAATTCTTAAGAAAATGGCTGCATCTAGAGAATATCATCCTGAGTGAGATAATCCAGTCACAAAAGAACAGACATAATATGCAGTCACTGATATTGGGATGCTAACCCCAGAGGCTTGCACTTTTCCAGAAACAACTCACAGACTGTATGAAGTCCAAGAAATAAAGAAAACAAAAAAATATATATATTTACAAAACAAGAAGACTTTGATTATTTCCATGTTGCGATTTGTTTTGCATGTACTTTAAGCTCATGGTAACAATTAGGTTTTCAATGCATACTGTCAAGCCCTTGGAAAAATCAAGTACTGACTAAAAAATATATTCACATAGTTTTATGTAAAAATTATTTTAATATCTGAAAAAACAGTAGACAAAAATGTATAATTTTAAGCAAAAAATGTTTAAAATCTGTACATTTATCTTTGTTTTGTAAAATAAATTTGTTTAAAAAAATAAATAAAAAAATGGGAGAACTCATATTTGCAACTTTACAACACACCTGAAAACTCTGGGACAGAATGAAGAAATAAGAAACAAAAGGAGTAGAAGGCAAGAAATAATCAAACTCAGAGCAAAGATCAATAAAATAAAAATAAGTACATAATAACAAAGAATCAATGAAATGAATAGTTGGTTCTTGGACAAAATCGGTAATATATATAAACCCTCAGCTAAATTAAATGAAAGATGAAGACAGAAAACCAAAATCAATAAATTACACACAAACCTAGGATGTCACATGAGACACTCAGAAACCTAAAGAATTATAAGGACATTCCTCAAAAATCTGTAGTCTACCAAATTGAAAAACTTAAATTAAATGTACATTCTTTTGATATACACAGTATACCAAAGTTAAATCAAGATTGCATAAGCAATTTACACAAATTCACTAAATCCATAACCCCTAGAAAAATAGAAGCAGTAATTAAAATTCTTCTAATCAAAAAGAGATCAAGACAAGATAGATCAAGCCCAGAATTCCATAAGACTTTTGAGGAAGAATTATTCCAAATACTCTTCAAATTATTCACAAGATACAAATGGAAGAGTCATGCCTAATTTTTTCAAAGACCACAGTCACCTTAATACCTAAATCACATAAAGAACAAGCAATATAGACTAATACCCTTTCTGAATAGAGATGCAAAAATATCAATAAAATACTTTTATGCTGAATTCATGATAAAACAAAAATAATATCCATCATGATCAAGTAGGTTTCATCCCAGAAATGCATTGATATTCCAACATATATAAATCAACAAATTCAATTTACAATATAAACAAACTGTAAGACAAAAGCTACATGGTCATTCCATTAGATGCAGAAAAGGCTTTTTTCAAGTTTCAAAATCCTTGCACAATAAAAGTTGTTAGGAAACAGTGTAAGGAACACACCTCCACGCAGCATCACAATACAAATATCTCATAGCCAACCTCAAACTACATGGAGACAAACTTAAAGTATTTCCACCAAGGCAAAAATATCTGTTCTTTCCACAGATAATATAACATTAGAAGTTTTAGCTAAAGCAATAAGACAGCTCAAGAAGATTAATAGGATATGTATATTTTATACAGGTAATATGATTTTTAAATATAGGAGAATATAAAAATTTCACCAGGAAGCTTCTATAGCAAATAAAAATTTTCAGGAAAACAATAGACAGAAAATTCACACATAAAAATAAGTAGTCTTCCTATATACAAATGAGAATCAAACTGAGAAAAAAATATTCTTTACACAATCATCTGAAAATCTATTTAAGTATTTGTAAAAACTCTAGCAAAGAAAGCAAAAGGCTTAAAAACTTTAGGACATTGAAGAAGTTGTCAAAAAATGGAAAGATATCCTTTGCTTATGGGTTGCTAGTATTATACTAAAAATGTCCATCCTACCAAAAGAAATATACAATTCTTTGTAAGACCTTTGGAAAATGAGTGGAGAGATGAGGGAAGGAAAAAGGGTACTTAGGCGCAGGGAAAAGTAGAGAGCAAAGAATATAATGGAATATGTCTAGATATTGGAATGTAACAAACACATCATCTGAGAGATGAACAATCAGTAGAAATAGACACCATTAGACAATTAGACAAGGCCCTAAAAGAGTTTGGCTCACCAAGGGATTTGAACTGTAGGAGGGATGTAGGCATTGAATAAAAAACTTCATTTAAAAGAATCAAATAGAAACTCTAAAATCCTTGGTTCCTTGGTTGGAGTCAAGGATTTAATGGCCTGAAATAAAAGGAGTGGAAAAGCTGAAGATGAATAGGAGTCACTCACAAAGAAAGTCAGGAGCAAGTATAAAAAGAATGAGTAGAGATTCAGAGACAGGTCAGAACAATCAAGGAATCAAATACCCATTTAACTGGACACTCAGAAGCACAAAGGAGATTGTTGTAGTACCATTAAAATGGCTCAGAATATTTCCAAATTTAATAACATCTTACAGATTCAAAATCTTATCAAATCCCAAGCTGAATTGGTAAAAATATATTTTGTTAAAACTTTTCTTATTGGTTATTTTATTTATTTACATTTCAAATGTTATCACCCCTCCCAGTTTCAACTCTGCAACCCTTATCCCACTCCCCTTCCCCCTACTTAAATCAGGGTGCCCCCCCCTACCTACCTACTCCCACCTCACCATTACCCTGGAAGTCCCCTATACTGAGACATCAAGCCTTCACAGGACCAACAGCCTCTCATCTCTTTGATGCCAGATAAACAATCTTCTGTTACATATGCAGCTGGAGCCATGGGTGCCTCAGTGTGTTGGTGGTTTAGTCCCTGGAAGCTCTAGGGGAGATGGTTAGTTGTTACTATTGTTCTTTCTATGTGGTTCCAAACCCCTTCAGCTCCTTCAGTCCTTCCCCTAACTCCTCCATTGGGTTCCGAGTGCTCAGCCTGAAGGCTGGCTGCAAGCATCCACCTCTGTATTTGTCAGGATCTGTTAGAGCCTCTCAGGAGACAGCTATATCAGGCTCCTGTCAGCAAGCATTTCTAGAACTAAACACTTTAAATTTTTTTTTTTTTTTTAGAAATGACATTTGAACAAAATTGACATGAGGTTCTCTAATCCAGGAATTCAGAATTTATTGCTCTTTACTTAGATTCTGTTTCATTTTAGTAATATTTTAGACTATTTAGTTCAGAGAACTTTCACAAATTTTATTATATTCATTGCCTAAAATTTTCTATTCTGTTATTCATTTTTATTCATCTTTAATTCTTATCATTACACTTATTCTTTAAATAGTATTTTTCAGGTTATGTAGCAACATACTATCTAATTACCTACTTTATTTCTCTTTGTCATTTAAAATTTAAAGTTGTTTTTTTATTATTAATCTTTCTTGATGAGTTCTTTTTATCTAACATCCTAGTTTGTTAAAGTATTTGACTGTCTCATGTCAGCTAATACTTAAACCAATTAAAGAAAAATAGTTTTGAAAGCTTCTAATATAATAACACTAAGGAAAAGTCTATTTACTGAAAACATTACAAATGATAAAGTTATTATATCTTAAGAAAAAATTATACCAGGTCAGTGAAATAATATAAGTATGTAAATAGGCAGTAATACATATGTAAAAATTATAATTCAAATTTCTTTTAGATCATTTGTGTCTATTTTGCAGCTGAACTGTCTTCCAAAGGCCAATAACTGAAGTCCCAGTCCCTAACCTGTGATGTCACTGAAAGCTTCATAGCCTATAAATGTACCTGGCAGAGATGCTGAAGGTTACTGTGGAATATGCCTTCCATCTGGACAGTGAGCCCTGATTTATCTTCTTTCCTTCACACCCATTCTGTACGTCCTGTCATGATTTGCTGCTTTGTTACAGATCCAAGAGCATTGAGACCAATCACAGACTTCACCTCCAAAGCCATGACTCAAAAAGTATATTTCCACTTTATTGTTTCTTCTTAATGACCTGGGAACTGTTTTATAATAACAGTAAGCTGATCACACTATTGGAGAAAATAGTTAAAAAATAAACGTTGTGAGAGTATTTAACAGAGCTCAGGAAATAGCAAATGATTTTATGGTGGTTTGAATATGCTTGCCCCATGGCTTAGCACTCTTACTAGGTGTGTCCTTGTTGAAGTAGATTTGGTCTTGTTGTAGGAAGTGTGTCACTGGGGTGGAGGGCTTTGAGACACTTCTCCTAGCTGCCTGGAGTCTTTAACAATAGAAAAATATTGTCTGCTGGTTTATTTGTTCGAATGTGTAATAGGCTATTTACAAATAAGCAGATTACCAATGATGTATAATAAAAATGGCAAATCTATCCACTGTCTGAACTCTAAATGAAAACAAATTATTGAGCCCCATTGGATCTGCGAGTTGAAAAGAAACACTCTGGTAAAACAATAGACTCATTCTACCTTTGTCTCCAAAACCAATGAGCATCAAAATTATCAAAGAACACTTCATCTTTAGTTAGATGGGATGTAAACCTTAAAGATGAGGAGAAAGTATTTTTGAAGGAAATCTTTGGGGATAAGATTACTGAAAGTAAAACATTCTAACCACATTCACGGTGCACATAAATACTAGTAACTCAGTCTGGACAGTTTCTGGTTGTCTTATAAGCACGATGTAGAACTCTCAGATACTCCAGCACAATGCCCACCATAATGAGAATGGACAGAACCTCAGCCCCAATTAAAAGTTTTCCTTTATAAGAATCCTTGATTATGCTGTCTCTTAGCAGCAATGGAAGCCCCTAACTAAGAAAGAAATTGCTGCTCTGATGTGATAGGTCTGAACATAATTTTGTTTGGAAGAATGTGGATGTTTCATATTTGAAATTGGAAAGTAGTGGAACACTTTTTTTATTGAAAAATTTATTTTTAAAAAAACAAATATAAATGTACAGATTTTAAGCATTTTTGCATAAAAGTATACGAATACATTTTTGTCATTGCTTGGCTTTTATTTTTATAAGGTTTGATAGTGTGCATTAAGATCTTTCTAGTTACAATGAGTATAAAGTACATGTAGAACAGTATGTAACCTGGAATTAGTCAAAGATTTCCTGGTGTGTAAGGAGTAAACATAATGGTTTTTTCTTTTCTTTTTTTTTTTCTTGAACTTCACATAGCCTGTGAGTTGTTTCTGGGGTGTTCAGAGATTTCTGGGGGTTAGTATCCAATTATCAGTAACAGCATATCATGTCTGTTCTTTTGTGACTGGGTTATCTTGCTCAGGATTGTCACGAGTCACCGTCTCGCCAGCAAGAACAGACACGTTACAAAAGGATCCTTCTGCAGCAAAACTTTAATGGAGGAAGACCCCGAAGGGCAGAAAAGCACCCAGTTTTATAAGCTTGAAGGAGGCGGGGGAAGTGTGTCTCTACCTGATTGGCTGCTCGCTGGTAGTCTGATGATTATGCCCCAAGATGGGCTGTGACTTTGGCTCGCCTTGCTCTTCACGCATGTGCTTTTATGTTGTTTGTCAGTTTTAGCTGACTCATGGCCCCGGAAACTGGCGCCATCTTTGCAGGGCATTGGCTGCTGCCCCTTACATCTCCCCCTTTTTGTTTTATTAGGCAGTGGATGGTCTAGGACAAGAGACTTGGACTAGAGATATTCTCATGCTGTGATCTCTGTCTTAATCACTCTCAATGTAGCCTTATCCATCTCTGGATTCCCTCATCGCCTCAGGTGTCCTGTCTTAGATTGGTCTACACCAGAGGAAGGTTGCCTGTCGCTGAGTATCACAGCTTATAGTCCATTTTGCCTCTTAATAATCCTAGGGCAAAACTCCAAGCAGGAGGCCAAGCACTATGGGGGGTAAATTTACTGGTTATTGTCTGAGTATAGAAAGCCATATTTCGGGAGAGGCTCTGTGATCTAGAGCAACAAGTGCTTGAGCAATGACAGCTTTGTCACGTCTTTGTTGAGACCTCAGCTTACAAACCAACCAGAGCAAGAACACGATCCCACAACATAAGATTATTAAGAATAACCTCACTTCCACCCATTCTTTAAATTAGGAGAAAATAGAGGAAATCCAAGTTGACAGCCCCTCGGTCAGCGACAGGTCCAGTCTCGTGGAGTTCACTTCCAAGATAGCAAGTCTCAATTCACGAACCGTCTGCTCGAATTCAGTGGTCCAATTCTGCATTAAAAACCGAGAAAGGGATTTACATAAATTGGCCACTCGGGTAAATTTTTCAAATCATACAGAAGTGATGCAGAGTCCAGGTAATTTTTGTTCACAGCCCAATTGGGCCATCTGCCACAAGATGTCTACTTGTTCTTGTACTAGGTCTATGTGCTGATTAATCAGCATTAGGCCTCCCTGTATCTGGGAATTGGCCGTGGCCTGGAGGTCCAAGGCAGACGTCACGTGAGCCAAGAGCTCATTGATGGTTTGTACAGTCTGCACTGATGTCGAGAGTGCCAGTGCCGTGGCCGTAACTGAGACTGCCACAGCCGCTGTGGCAATCAGACCCATGATAACAGCAGAGATCCCAAAATCTCTTTTCCCTCTCAGCAGGCTCAGGCTACTGGGGGCGTCCACTGAAACAGGGACCAAGCGGGGCATGCAGGTAACCACATTCGAAGGATAAACAGCAGCATCCCAGCATAAGGCATAAAAGCAATTACTTGGGGAGCAATCTAAGCTGTCTTGACCCTGGGTCATACTGATATTACTTACTATCCAAATAAAAGGGGGCCACACACAAACAGGGGAAGCAGAGTGCTTTGCTCTCTTATAAGTTGTATATTTTACACTGGAGGTTGCGTCTACTTGAAGCTCCCTGAATTCTTTCCGGTTTGCAAGCCTGCGGCCATGCAACCCTTCCAATCAAAGCCTAGTTGTCCTTTTTCTGCATAACCTCCTCATAACATTGCCATTGGTGATAGGTCAGTACAACTCCCATTAATCCCACAAAGAAGCCACTGATCAAAGGGGTTAGCATCAGCTTTGCTAGGATCCCTAAAGGTAAAATTATATCCTGCAAAGGAACTATTAAAGGTGGTGCCAATATATGGGGAAAAGGAAAAATAATTTTTAATGGCCCATGATGATCTTTTGGCCTGGCATCCAGTCCAGGGAAGCATTAGATCATCAGCCGTAATCCCCTTGCAAAATGGCGCCAGCCTGGGCTGTTGTGGTGGGACATCATCATCCGAACGGCTAGGCCACCATCCAGAAATTACAGAGGCGTTAGCTACTATATTAGAGGTCGAGCCCCAGGTTGCATCCTTAAGCCAGGCTGCTGATTGGTTGTATAGCAGTATGCAATTACTATGGACCCCCAGTGTTAGAACCACTGTAATGCAGAGGCTGCCTTAGGCAAAAAGTGTCCGATTGTCCTGTAGGCTCTGAATCTGATTGTCTAACGGCAAGTATGCAACTCCTAATTTCCTATTTGTAGCAAAAAAGTGTGGGAATACATGAGATGTATGCATAACAGGCATGGGTAAGGGAAAGGTAGACATAATCCCCCATCGAGGGTCTCCCAGAATACTAGGAACCAGTATCCAAAAGAGGAGTAGCGGGATCATCTTCTGCCTCTGGTTTCCTCTGGTGGTCATCATCTCTGCCATGGAGTATCCTCCTGGTAAGGGGCTCTGGGATCCAAAAGGGATTGTCTTCATTCTGTGGGAAAACACAAACAGCTCCCCTGGATCTTATCAAAATAGGATCCAGGCCTTTCCATTGTCCTGTCAAGACATCCTTCCATTTGACCATTTATTTAGGTGTGGCAGGCTCGGAGCAGTGTCGCTCAGCCGCATTCCTTCCATGGTCATCCAAATTTAGAAAATTAAGTGTCCAAAGAGCTATTGATACTGAAGTCCAGGGCATAGAGGACAGTACGTCCTCTATTCCCCCTTTTTGTTTTATTAAATAGGATTTGATTGTACGATGGGCATGTTCAACAATGTCCTGTCCTTGAGGATTATAAGGGAGGCCAGTCAAATGGGTTACTCCCATTTGTTTGCAGAATTGCTGAAATTTTTGTGAGGCATAAGCGGGTCCATTGTCAGTTTTTAAAATTTTTGGTTGTCCCCAGTCGCTCCATGCCTCAAGGCAATGTTGGATAACATGTGAGGCCTTTTCTCCTCCTAAGGGAGAGGCAAAGACCAAGCCTGAGCACGTATCAATGGACACATGGAGATACTTAAGTTTTCCAAATGACTGGATGTGTGTCACATCCATTTGCCAAATTTGTAGTGGACAAAGTCCGCGAGGGTTGATACCCACATGAGAAACAGGCAGAAACTGACAACAGTTTTGGCAATGAATGACAATGTCTCTGGCTTCTTTTTGGGTTAAAGCAAACCTTCGGTGAAGGGTCTCAGCGGTAGCATGAAATTTCTTGTGGAAATCTCTAGCTTTGTCTAAGGATGAAGCTAACACAACAGCTGCTAATCTTGTGGCTTTATCTGCCAAATCATTACCTATGGACATGGGTCCTGGAAGACCAGAATGAACATGAATGTGGGTAATGTAGACCTGGAATCTCCTCATAAGGAGGACTTGTTGTAATTGAGTAAAAATCGGGGCTATCCTGCTCGAGGGCTTGATTATCTCAGCAACCTCTAAAACCTGCACTGCATTAACTACATAGGCCGAATGAGAGACAATATTAAGAGGCTCGGAATAATTTTTTAATACCTCTAATACTATTAAGCATTCTACAAGCTGGGGTGAATTTTCTTTAAATTGTCTAGTAATAATGTTCTCATACACAACATATGCCCCCAGCCCAGACTTGAAGCCGTCTGTGTAAATAACCAATCCATCTTTTAGTGGATTAGGGGAAATTACTCATGGAAAAACCAAGGATTGTTGTGAAGCGAATTGAAAAATGGGATGTTTAGGATAGTGATTGTCAATCATACCTGAAAAAAAGGGTTACCAAGACTGCCCAGTTATCTGAGGCAGCTGCAAGCATTTGGACCTGCATTGCAGTAAATGGGACAATCAGCGTCTTTGGTTGCCTACAAAAGTATGATATTGCTAATTTTATGCTTCTGAGGGCTAACAAGGCCACGGCATCAGGGTACCAATCAATGACTTTTGCAGGGGAGGCATTGGGATGGACCCATAGCAGGGGTCCCCCTTGTCACAAGACTGCACTTGGAAGTTGCAGGGTTTTGAACACACACAAATCAAAGGGTTGACTGTCATCAATTAGCTGTAGCTGGGCAGATTGTAAAGCACTCTCTAGCAACTGTAGTGCCCTATTTGCTGCGGGTGTTAACTTTCTGAGAGAGGTGATGTGAGGATCACCTTCGAGTGTGTCAAATAAGGGCTTAAGCTCTACTGTGGGTATCTTGAGAAAAGGTCTCAGCCAATTAATATCTCCCAACAACTTTTGAAAATCATTCAAAGTGTGTAAATGATCTCTTCGAATCTCTATTTTTTGTGGAACAATTTTGTCAGGGAGAATCTTTGAACCCAGAAATGACCCTATGTCTGCAAATTGAACCATTTCTGTAGTGATTTGCAAACCCTGTGATTTAACGACATTAAGCAGCAGAGGATATGCTTGTTGGAGAATATTAGTGTCTTCATGAGACATTAAAATATCATCCATGTAATGGACAAGCAAGAGAGTAGGAAACTGCTCTTTTGTAGGTGCCAGGGCCATCTGCAAATATAACTGGCACATAGTGGGACTATTGGCCATTCCCTGAGGCAAAACTTTCCATTGAAAATGTCTCTCTGGTTCTAAATGATTAACTGTAGGTAGGGTGAAAGCAAAACGTTGCCTATCTTTATAATGAAGGGGAATGGAAAAGAACCAGTCTTTTATGTCTATAATGATAATTTTCCAAAATTTTGGCATAGCTGATAACAATGGCAGGCCTCGCTGTACTGGGCCAAATAAGCTCATTTGGGCATTAATAGCTCGCAGGTCATGGAGCAATCTCCATTTTCTAGATTTTTTCCTGATGACAAATATAGGGGAGTTCCACGGAGATGTGGAGGGCTCCTGGTGTCCAAGATTAGCTGTTCTTTAACCAATTTTGTACCTGCCGATAATTTTTCAGGGGATAGAGGCCATTGAGGCACCCAAACTGCCTCCTCTGTTAACCATGGAATGGGTAGCAAGTTCTCAACAGCCCCTAAGAAAAACCCAGTCCCTGTCTTCCTTGATTACCCGAAGAGGGGAGTGGCTCTAGTCTTCCTTGTTCAAATGCTCCTAAACCTTTTCCCTCGGTATATCCCATCTTTTTTCATAATATTACGTGCTTGTGGGGAATATTCATTAGTCAAAGTAAGTCCAAGTCCAGACAATATGTCTCTCCCCCAAAGGTTAACTGGAAGAGGAAGAACATATGGGATAAAATGTCCTGATTGGCCCTCAGGGGCTAGCCAATGTAATGATTTTGAACTGATGGTGGGGCTAGACTCATATCCTAATCCCTGCAAGGAGTGGGAGGACTGTGTAACAGGCCAGGAATTAGGCCACCAAGTAGATGAGATGATACTTTTATCAGCCCCAGTATCAAGAATGCCAGTAAACCTTTTTCCTTCTACAATCAATTCGAGTGAGGGGCGAGTCTGTAAGTCAATGGCCAAATAAGCTCCGGGAGCATCAGGTGACTGGCTATTGTTGGGCATACATTTTGGTAATAGTATCAGTTGTGCAATAACATCCCCCACGGATATGGAGATGACTCCGGTGGGGCTGGAACACAGGACTTGAAGTTCACCCTGATGAGCACTATCTAGTATATCTAGCAGCACTACCATACCCTTTTCTGCCATGGTAGCAGTTCCTACTACCAACCCCATAGTGCCCGGAGGCATTTGTAAAGTTAAAACAGTGGGGATTGATTGAAAACCCATGTCTGGCACTAGCATGAGCTGAGTGGTGAAACTGAGGTCCAGTATTTTGAGCTGGCAGCCTGAGGGAGCCCTGTTTAAGGGGCCCAGTGCTGCGGGGAGTTAGTCCCATATGTTTTGGGGGCCTGAGACCTGCGGCCCCGAAGCCCGTTTTTTGGCATACTTGATTCAGGTATTCCTTGCTGTGGCGGGGGAAGTACTCGTCCCTGCAGATCTTTAGTGGACCGACACTCTGATGCCCAGTGATACCCCTTTTTAAACCTAGTGATCCCTGGAGGCCTCTTTTGTCCTTGTCCTGGGCAATCTTTTTTAAAGTGTCCAGGCTTTCCACAGTTAAAACAGACTTTAGGACCTTTGTTTCCTTTAAGATTTAAATGCTGGAGTCCTTGGATCATGGCCGCCACAAGGCCAGCATTGGTCAGAGGACCCCCTAATTCACGACAGACTCAGAGCCAATCTTGTAGACCCTTATTTTTCCTAGGAGTTATAGCAGCCTTACATTCTTGGGTGGCTTTCTCAAAAACTAGTTGTTCAATAAAGGGCATGGCTTGATCTGGATCCCAAAAGATTCTAGTGGCTGCTTCGATCATCCTAGCCACAAAGTCTGAAAATGGTTCCTGGGGGCCTTGTATAATTTTTGTCAATTGATTTTCACCTCCGCCCTTTTTTGACAGCGCTTTCCAAGCTTTTGCCGCTGCTGCCGCAATTTGGACATAGGCTCCCCAATCGTAATTGATTTGGTTATTGGTGTATTGACCCTGTCCGGTCAACATCTCAAAGCTCCAGTTTCTCTGCTGTCCCTCATTGGCTAGGTTAACTTTTACTTGTGTGTGTGTGTGGCCTCATGCCACAGGGCCTTCCATTCCATATATTGGCCCATGCTGGGTAAGACGGCCTTCATTGTGGTCTGCCAATCTCCAGGAGTCAGCTGGGCAGTAGCCAGGTGCTAAACCTGGGATGCTGTAAAATTGGCATTGACCCCATACTTGCGAACTGACTCTGCAAGTTCTTTTATTTGAGTGAACTCTACGGGCACATGAACGCGTCCCCCTTCTGCTGCCTCAAAAACAGGGAAGGACTGAAAGGTCTTGTTATGTACATTTTTAGTAAAATAGAAATCAAATGTCGCCCCAGGGTGGTACGGAGGTGGGGCGGTCAGTCTTTTCAGTAGAGGGCGCCAACCTCGCCGCTCATCAGGATGGTATCACTCTGCTTCATAGCGGGCAGCCTTTTCCTCTAGATCCTCCATTTCTGTAGGATCAAGATCATAATCTAGGCCAATAGCCTCCAAGTCTGCCAGTGGGTAAAGTCCACGACTCTTTGGAGGTTCTTTTTTATGATGTTTTCTTTTTTGGATGTACTCCTGAGAGGCCCCCATTGCTGAAGGCTTAAGTGGTGCCCCAGAGGGATCAATTGCCAGCAAAGGCTTATTTGAAGGTCCCTCTCCGCCAGAATTACTGGCGGGAGGCAAGCTATCTTCCATGAGGGCGAGCTTTCCCTTCTCTGTCACTACAGGGGCCTTGCTGGCTCCTGTAGGGCCTGTTTTCTTGGACCAGTCAGTTCCCCTGCCTAATTGCAGTCTCTCACTTCGCTCTGTTTCTGACATGCTATCCTGAATCTCATCTAGGGCCTCCTGTCCTGCTGAAATAACGGGCTTGTATATATCTCTTCCCAGACAGTCTCTAACCATTCGCCATATGCCCATCGTTCCTGGTTTAAGCTGGCCGTACAGTAACTACCTCTTAAGATCTTGTTCTAAATTTGTCCAAGAAGCCAGGGTCACAGGAACCAGAGTGAAACTTGGTCCACTTCCTTCAGGAAGCCCTGTAAGATTCATTTTGACAGTTTTAAATCATGATCTTTAAGGACGGTCTGAAGCACTGTCAGGAAAGAAATTGTATTGCCCATCTCGCTCCTTAATCTACAGGAGTTCTTATGGGTGAGCCAAAACAGCTCAGCAGCTTCTCTATGTCTGACTGACACACTGCCTCACAATCAAAGCAATGAAAACAAAATGAAACCAAAAGGAAGAACGGCTGCAATGAGGACGAGTATCAGAGCTTCTCCTGTGCCCCAGACAGCAATATCAGGACCAAACATATCTCTCAGAGCCTACTTTATCCTGCAGATCTGGATCCTCTCCATGGCCGGAGGGTCTCCTCTGTGCCGGCAATGTTAAGGCTTGTACCAGGATTTCAGCACCAGATGTCCTGCACCACCGTCTCTCCAGCAAGAACACACGCAGTACACAAAGATCCTTCTGCAACAAAACATTAATGGAGGAAGACCCTGAAGGGCAGAAAAGCACCCAGTTTTATATGCTTGAGGGAGGCAAGGGAAGCGTGTCTCTACCTGATTGGCTGCTCGCTGGTGGTCTGATGATTACGCCCCGAGATGGGCTGTGACTTTGGCTCGCTTTGCTCTTCACGCATGCTCTTTTAGGTTGTTTGTCCATTTTCGCTGACTCACAGCCCTGGAAACCAGCGCCATCTTTGCAAGGCATTGGCTGTGGCCCCTTACACAGGATGATATTCTCTAGATGCATCCATTTTCTTAAGAATTTCATAAGATCATTTTTTCTAATAGCTGAGTAATACTCCATTGTGTAAATGTACCAAAATTTTTGTATCCATTCATCTACTGAAGGACATCTGGGTTCTTTCCAGGTTCTGGCTATTATAAATAGAGCTGGTATGAACATTAAGGTGCATCTGTCATTATTGTATATTGGAGTGTCTCTGGGGTAAATGCCCAGAAGTGGAATAACTGGGTCTTCAGGCAGTACTATGTCAAATTTTCTGAGGAATCGCCAGATTTATTTCCAGAGTGGTTGTATCAGTTTACAACCCCACAACAGTGGAGAAGTGTTTCTCTTTCGACACATCCTCACCACCATCTGCTGTCATCTGAATTTTTGATCTTGTACAATCTGACTGGTGTGAGGTGGAATCACAGGGTTGTTTTGATTTGCATTTGGCTAAGGTTGTTGAGCACGTGCTTCTCAGCCATTCAATATTCCTCAACAGAGAATTTTTTGTTTAACTCTGTACCCAATTTTAAGTAGAATTGTTTGATTCTCTGGTGTCTAGCTTCTTGAGTTCTTTGTATATCTTGGATATTAGGCCTCTATCTGATGTGGGCTTGGTAAAGATCTTCTCCCACTCTGTTGGCTGCCATTTTGTTTTCCTGACAGTGTCATTAGACTTAAAGAAACTTTGCAATCTTACTAAGTCCCATTTGTCAATCTTTGACCTTAGAGCTTGAGCCATTGGTGTTCTGTTCAGGAAATTTTCTCCTGTGCCTAAGAGTTCTGAGGTTTTCCCTACTTTATCATCTAATAGTTTCAGTGTACCTGGTTTAATGTGGAGATCTTTGATCCACTTGCACTTGAGCTTTTTACAAGGAGATAAGAAAGGGTCTATATTCATTCTTCTGCATGCTGAGTGCAAGTTGAACCAACATTATTTGTTTAAGAGTCTGTCCTTTTTCCATTGATGTTTACAGCTCCTTTGTCACAAATCAGGTTACCATATATGTGAGGGCTCATTTCTGGATCTTCTATTTTGTTCCATTGATTCACGTACCTATTTCTGTACCAGTACCATGCAGTTTTTAGCACAATTGACATGTAATATAGCTTGAGGTCAGTAATAGTGATTCCCACTGATGTTTTATTGTTGTTGAGGATGGATTTCGCTATTCTAGGTCTTTTGTTATTCCAGATAAAATTTCACATTGCCCTTTCCAACTCAATAAATAATTGGATAGGTATTTTGATGGGGATTTTATTGAATCTGTAGATTGCTTTTGGTAAAATGGCCATTTTTATAATGTTGATCCTTCCAATCCATGAGCATGGGAGATCTTTCCATTTTCTGATATCTTCCTCGATTTTCTTTTTTAGAGGATTGAAGTTCTTGTCATACAGGTCCTTCACTTGCTTAGTTGCAGTCACACTAAACTATTTCATATATTTTGTGACTATTGTGAAGGTTATCTTTTCCCAAATTTCTTTCTCCACATGTTTGTCCTTTGAGTGGAGGAAGGCTACTGATTTGTTTGAGTCAATTTTATATCCAGCCACTTTGCTGAAATTGATTATCAGCTGTAGGAGTTCTCTGGTGGAATTTGTGTGATTGTTTAAGTACACTATCATGCCATCTGCAAAGGGTGATGTTTTCACATCTTGCTTTCCTATTTGTATCCCCTTGATTTACTTTTGCTGTCTAATTGTTCTAGCCAGACTTCCAGTACTATGTTGAATAGGTAGGGGGAGAGTGGGCAGCCTTGTCGTGTCCCTATTTTAGTGGGATTGTTTCAAGTTTCCCACTGTTAATTTTGGTGTTGGCTGTTGGTTTGCTGTATATTGCTTTTATAGTGTTTAGGTATGTGCCTTGGATTTCTGTTTTTTCCAAGACTTATAACATGAAGGGGTGTTGAATTTTGTCAAATGCTTTCTCACCATCCAGTGAGATGAACATGTTTTTTAGGGTTTTTTTTTTTTTTTGAGTTTGTTTATATGGTGGATTCCATTGATTGATTTCCATATATTAAACCTTCCCTGCATCCCAGGGATGAAGCCTAGTTGATCATGATGAATGATTTTTTGATGTGTTCTTGGATTCAATTTGCAAACATTTTGTTGAATATTTTTGCAACAATGTTCATAAGTGAGATTGCTCTGATGTACTCTTTCCTTGTAGGGTCTTTGTGTGGTTTAGGAATGAGCGTTATTGTAGTGTCAAAAATGAGTTAGGTAGTGTTCCATCTGACTCTATTTTGTGGAATCGTTTGGAGAGTATTGGTATTATGTCCGCAACAAATGTCTGATGAAATTCTGCACTGAACCCATCTGGACCTGGGCTTTTTTTGATTGGGATGCTTTTGATGATTGCTTCTATTTCTTTAGGTGTTGTGGAATTTTTAGATGGTTTACCTGGTCCTGGTTTAACTTTAGGATCTTGTATCTGTCTAGGAATTCATCCATTTTCTCCAGATTTTACAGATTTGTTGAGTATAGGCTTTTGTAGTTGGATCTGATGATTTCTTGAATTTTCTCAATTTCATTTGTTATTTCTCTAGGAAAGAAGTGGAACTCTTTTAGTGGGGCTTATTGGAAAATCCTAGACAAAATATTGAAGAGTTTGTTGTTCTATGTGAAACTGTGAAAACTTGGCTTTAGAGGTTTCCATAAAAAGGAATTTTAGCATGTTGTCAAAGAGATTATTTCTGGTGAAATTTTGGTAAATAATTGGCTGATTTTTGCTGTTGTGTGAAGAGACTACCTAAGGCTAAAATGAAGAGAGTCAAGTTAATTGGATTGACAAACGATTCTCAAAACAATCCAGTTTTGACTCTGTGCTATCTATGGTTTAATCTCATGAAGAACATTTTGATGAAGCAAAGGTAGCTTAGAAAAAAAAAACACAAAATGTATGATCCAAATAATAAAAGGGCACCGAAAAGTTTAATGGAGCTAAATCCTATGTAAAAAACTAACTAAATAAATATGTTAAGGGAGTAGTCACTTAGGGGCAAGCCTCACTCAGTGAAGCTTATTGTTTATGCATCTGCCCTTGAACAAGAAGGAGTCATATCTAGGCATTATTATTATCTGGTTTTTGTTTTTATTTGAACTTTTCATGTAGAATGAATATAATCCAGAAATGGAAGACACAAGCTTTTGATCCGTCTTGAAAAATAGTGGCCATGAGAAGCTTAGGTCAAGGTATAGTAGTATAAGCCTTTAATCCTAGTAGATATAGGCATGCAGATCTCTGAGTTCAATGTTAGTTTATAGAAGAAGTTCTAGAACAGTCAAGCTTAGGCAATAAACAAGTCAGAAATAGAATGCTGGTAATAATGTATTAGAACAAGAAGGCTATGTTCCAGTCCCAAAGGCAGCAGAACTTGGCAGATTTGGCCATGTGACTGTAGCTTTATAATAAAGAGGAGAAGAGTACCAGGACAACTGATGCTAGTCAGCTTAAGCTAAGACCTAGGCAGTGATTAAAAAGATACCAGCATCACTGAGGTGAAATCTTGGAAGTGTTTTCTAAGATTAAAAGAAGAAAATGTGTTTCAGAGATAGCCAAGGTTGTACCTTGTACTATAATTAGATTAGAAATGTGTAAAACCCACTAAGGTGGTAAGGGCTTTCGAGGCATGAAGAGATCATTGAGAACGTTTTGTATAGCTCTGTACCCCATTTTTAATAGGGTTGTTTGATTCTCTGGTGTCTAGCTTTTTGAGTTCTTTGTACACCTTGGATATTAGGCCTCTATCTGATGTGGAGTGGGTAAAGATATTTTCCCATTCTGTTGGCTGACATTTTGTTTTCTTGACAAGGTCCTTAGCCTTACAGAAACTTTGCAATCTCATTAAGTCCCATTTGTTAATCTTTGACCTTAGAGCTTGAGCCATTGGTGTTTTGTTCAGGAAATTTTCTCCTCTGCCTATGTGTTCTAAGGTTTTTCCCTACTTTCTCATTTAATAGTTTCATTGTATCTGGTTTAATGTGGAGATCTTTGATCTACATACACTTGAGCTTTCTACAAAGAGATAAGAAAGGGTCTATTTTCATTCTTTTGCATGCTGAGTGCCAGTTGGTCCAGCACCATTTGTTGAATAGGATGTCCTTTTTCCATTGAATGTTTATGGCTTCTTTGTCAAAAATCAGGTGACCATATAGGTGAGGGCACTTTCATGGATCTTCTATTCTATTCTATTGATCCATGTGCCTATTTCTGTACCAGTACCATGCAGTTTTCAGCATAATTGCCTTGTAATATATCTTGAGGTCAGGGATAGTGATTCCTGCAGATGTTTTCTTGTTGTTTAGGATAGATTTCGCTATTCTAGGTCTTTTGTTATTCCATATCAAATTGCACATTGAACTTTTCAACTCAAAGAAGAACTGGGTTGGAATTTTTATGGGGATTGCATTGAATCTGTAGATTGCTTTTTGTAGGATGGCAATTTTTAAAATGTTGATCCTTTCAATCCATGAGCATGGGAGATCTTTCCATTTTCTAATATCTTCCTCGATTTCCTTCTTTAGAGGTTTGAAGTTCTTGTCATACAGGTCCTTCACTTGCTTAGTTAGAGTCACACCAAGGTATTTAATAGTTTTTGTGACTATTGTGAAGGGTATCTTTTTCCAAATTTCTTTCTCCAAATATTTGTCCTTTGAGTATAGGAAGGCTACTGATTTGTTTGAGTTAATTTTATATCCAGCCACTTTGCTGAACTACTTTATCAGCTGTAGGAGTTCTCTGGTGGAATTTTTGGGGTCACTTAAGTACACTATCATGCCATCTGCAAAGAGTGATGTTTTCACATCTTGCTTTCCGATTTGTATCCCCTTGATTTACTTTTGCTGTCTAATTGTTCTAGCCAGACTTCCAGTACTATGTTGAATAGGTAGGGGGAGAGTGGGCAGCCTTGTCGAGTCGCTGATTTTAGTGGGATTGCTTCAAGTTTCCCACCATTAAGTTTGATGTTGGCTGTTGGTTTGCTTTATATTGCTTTTATTATGTTTAGGTATGGGTTTTGGATTCCTGTTCTTTCCAGGAATTTTAATGTGAAAGGGTGTTGAATTTTGTCAAATGTTTTCTCAGCATCTAGTGAGGTGATCATGTGATATTGTTCTTTGAGTTTTTTTATATGGCGGATTACATTGATGGATTTCCGTATAATAAACCATCCCTGCATTCCAGAAATGAAGCCTACTAGGTCATGCTGAATGATTGTTTTGATGTGTTCTTGTATTCACTTTGCAAGAATTTTGTTGAGTATTTTTGCATCAATGTTCATAAGTGAGACTGGTCTGAAGGTCCTTTCCTTGTATAATCTTTGTGTGGTTTAGGAATGAGGGTTATTGTAGCCTCAAAAAATGAGTTAGGTACTATTCCATCTGAATCTTCTTGTGGAATAGTTTGGAGATTATTGGTGTTATGTCTTCAATAAATGTCTGATAAAATTCTTCACTGGACCTGTCTGGACCTGGGCTTTATTTGGTTGGGAGTCTTTTGATGACTTCTTCTATTCCTTTAGGTGTTATGAAATTATTTAGATGGTTTATTTGGTCCTGGTTTAACTTTAGGATCTTGTATCTGTCTAGGAATTCATCCATTTATTCCAGATTTTCCAACATTGTGCATTATAAGCTTTTGTAGTAGGATCTGATGGTTTCTTGAATTTCCTCAGTTTCAGTTGTTATGTCGCCACTTTCCTTTCTGATTTTGTTAATTTGTATACACTCTCTTTCCCATCTAGTCTGGGTAGGGGTTTATCAATCTTGTTGATTTTCTCAAAGAACCAGCTCTTGGTTTTGTTGATTTTTTCGATGTTTCTTTTTCTTTCTATTTTGTCTATTTCTGCCCTAATTTTGATTATTTCTTGAAGTCTACTCTTCTTGGGTGTATCTGCTTCCTTTTGTTCTAGGGTTTTTAGCTGTGCTGTCGAGTTGCTGATGTATGCTCTCTCCAGTTTCTTTTTGGAAGCACTTAGGGCAATGAGTTTTCCTCTCAGTACTGCTTTCATTGCATCCCATAGGTCTGGGTATGTTGTGTTGGTTTTTGTTGAATTCTAGAAAATCCTTAATTTCTTTCTTTATTTCTTCTTTGACCCTGCTATCTTTAAAAGAGCATTGTCTAATTTCCATGTGTATATGGGCTTTTTTTGTCTTTGTTGTTGTTAAAGACCAGCTGTAGTCTGTGGTGATCTGAGAGGATGCATGGGAGTATTTCAATCTTCTTATAACGATTAAGGCTCATTCTGTGTCCAATTATGTGGTCAATTTTCGAGAAGGTGCCATGGGGTGCTGATAAGAAGGTGTATTCTTTTACCTTAGGATGATATGTTCTGTAGATATCTATTAATTCTAGTTGGTTCAAAGTCTCTGCTAGTTTTACAGTGTCCTTGTTCAGTTTCTGTTTCCATGATCTGTCAATTGGAGAGAGTGGGGTATTAAAGTCTCCCACTACTGTTGTGTGGTGTGAAATGTATTTTTTGATCTTTAGTAGGGTTTCTTTTATGAATGTGGGTGCTTTTTTATTTGGAGCATATATGATAAGGATTGAGTGTTCCTCCTGACAGATTTCCCCGGTAATGAGTAAAAAGTGTCCTTCCTTACTTTTTTTTTGATAACTTTTGGTTGGAAATTTACTTTATTCAATATTAGAATAGCCACTCCAGCTTTATTCTTGGAGCTGTTTTCTTGGAAGTTTTTCTCCCACCCTTTTACTCTGATATAGTGTCTGTCTTTGTCTCTGAGATGAGTTTGCTGTATGCACCAAAATGCTGGATTTTGTTTATATATCCAGTCTGATAGCCTATGTCTCTTTATTGGGGAGTTGAGTCCATTTATGTTAATAAATATCAAGGAATAGTTGTTTCTGTTTCCTGCTATTATTGCTTTTGTAAGTTGAGTTGTGTCTGTGTCTTTTTCTTCTTTTGGTTTTCTTGCTTAGGAGTTTTCTTTTTTTACTAGGATGTAGTTCCCTCATTGTATTGGGTTTTCCACCTATAATTCATTGTAGTGCTGGATTTGTGGTCAGATATTGTGTAAATTTAGATTTGTCTTGAAATATCTTCATCTCTCCATCTATGGTGATTGATAGTTTTGCTGGGTGTAGCAGCTTGGGCTGGCACTTGTGTTGTCTTAGGGTGTGCATGATATCTGTCCAGGCTCTTCTAGCTTTCATAGTCTCAGTTGAGAAATCGGTTGTGATTCTGATTAGTCTGCCTTTATATGTTACCTGACCTTTTTCCCTTACTGCTTTTAGTATTCTTTCTTTGCTTTGGGCTCTTGGTGTTTTGACGATTATGTGTTGGGAGGTATTTCTTTTCTGGTCCAATCTATTTGGAGTTCTGAAGGCTTCTTTTATGCTCGTGGTCATCTCATTCTTAAGGATAGGGAAGTTTTCTTCTACGATTTTGTTGAAGATATTTACTGTGCCTCTTAGTTGACATTCTTCTCCCTCTTCTATTCCTATTATTCTTAGGTTCAGTCTTCTCATTGTGTCCTGGATCTCCTGTACAATTTGGGTTAGGAGCTTTTTGTTTTTTGCATCTTCTCTGGCTGTTTTGTCTATGTTTTCAATGTTGTCTTTGACCCCCGAGATTCTCTCTTCCATCTCTTGTAGTCTATTGGAAATGCTTGCTTCTGTGACTCCTGATTTTTTTTTCAGGTGTTCTACCTCTAGGGTTATCTCTTTTAGTGTTTTCTTTATTGTGTCAATTTCAATTTTAAATTCCTTCTTTCATTCTTTCATCTCTTTGGTTCTGTTTTTCTCTAGTTCTTTGAGTTCTTTGAGTGTTTTTCTTGTTTCCTCTTTAAAAGATTCTGATTCTTTTTGCTTTTACTCCCATTCTTTTTTAGGTATCTCTATCAGTGTCTTGAGGTAAGATTTCAGGTCTGTGTCTTCTTTTTCTGGAGTGTTTGGCATTCCAATGTTTGCTGTTATGGGAGAGCTGGGTTTTGGTGTTGCCAGGTTATCTTGGTTTCCTTGGGATATATTCTTTTGCTTTCCTCTTGCTATCTTGTTGTCAGTGACATTTTCTCACATTTCCCTTGTATCTGGTCTGTGTCCCTGGATCTCCACTGGTCCAGGTGGCAGATGGGCTGAGCACTGTTCTGCACCCCAAATTTGCCAGGTAGAAACAGAGTTTCCAATGCTGTGTTCCTGGTCCCTGGATCAGGCAGGGCGGGGGCGTGCTTTCTGTGCACACTCTGCAGAGATCTCTCTGCTCTCTGGCTGCCCAGATCTCCTATTCCATTTATTTATTTTTCTGACAACTTTAGTTTTTTTTAAAGAAAGAGAAACATGTACAGATTATTAAAAGCATTTTAGCGTAAATCTATATAAATATAATTTTGTCAGTACTTGATTTTTTAAAGGTTTGATAGTATGCATTGAAATTTTACTATTTACAAATATCATAAAGTATATGTAAAACAAATGTAACATGGAAATAGTCAAAGTTCTTTTGGTGTGTAAAGATTAAACATAATGATTTTTAACTTCCAAAAATTGCCACAAGACTACCTTCTGAGCTCTTGAGTTATTAATGATATAAGGTGTAGGTGTACCCCACTCTGAGAGGGTGCTATAACTTATTATTACTATTATTATTATTATTATTATTATTATTATTATTACTTTTTTAATTGAACAACTTTATTTTAAAAAACAAAGATAAATGTACATATTTAAGCATTTTGCATAAAAGTATATGAATACATTTTTGTCCATACTTGTTTTTTTTAAAGGTTTGGTAATATGCATTAAGATCTTGCTAGTTACAATGAGCATAAATTACATGTAAAATAAGATGTAA
The DNA here is from genome assembly GCF_963924665.1 of Micromys minutus. NCBI lineage: Eukaryota > Metazoa > Chordata > Mammalia > Rodentia > Muridae > Micromys > Micromys minutus. The sequence continues at coordinate 16,337,797 of NC_137973.1, forward strand.
CCTGTTTTTTGTCGAAGTTTTCCTAGTTTGTAAAGATTAAGCATAATGTTTTTTCTTTCTTTTTTTTTTTTTTTTTTTTTTTCCTTGAACTTCATATAGTCTGTGAGTTGTTTCTGGAGTGTTCAGAGCTTTCTGGGGTTAGTATCCAATTATCAGTGACTGCATATTAGGTCTGTTCTTTTGTGACTGGGTTATCTCACTCAGGATAATGATCAGCCTTTCATTTTCATTTTATAGCAGATTAAAGATTATAGTTAAGTGATTGGATGAATCTCAGAAGAGACTTTGAACTTTAGATTTTAACATTGTTAAGACTGTTATAAGCTATGCAGCTTTGAAAGTTGAATTCAATGTAGTTTGCAATATGCTATGGCTAAGTATGGCCCATATAGTCTCGTATGTTTGAAGAAATCTATGGAGTTCAGGAAATAAAGCATGGTTTGAATATACTTGAACCATGTGTGATACTAGTAAGTGGTGTTATTTTATTAAAATAGATGTGGCCTTTTTTGAGGTTGTGTGTCACTTTGAGGGTGGGCTTAGAGACCTTTGTTCCCTGCTTCCTAAAAGCCAATCTTCTCCCATTTGTCTTCTGAACAAGATCTGAAGAATTCTCATGTATTTTAGCACCACAACTATCTGAATGTTGTCATGCTTCTGCCTTGATGATAATGGACTGAACCTCTGGACCTGCAAATTAGCTGCAATTAAATGTAGTCCGGTATAAGAGTTTCCCCAGTCATGGTTTATCTTTACAGCAATGAAAACCCTAACTAAGACAGATATAACAAGTTGGCAAAGATATGCACATCATAGTATAACCAATATTCATAATATGGTGGCAAATAACTTGTGGGAGTAACCAACCAATGATTGGTTCAACTAGAGGCCCATGCCACAAGAGGGGTCCATACCTGGGGAACTTTCCAGAAGAGGAGAAGAGTGATTATAGAACCCAAAAGGAAAGAGGTCCTGAGGAGAACTCAGCCCACAGAATCAACTAACCAGGCCTCATAGTGGTTCACAGAGATTATGCAGGCTTTTTGGCTGGTTCTCTGCACATATGTTATAGCTGTGTGGTTGGGGATTTCTATGGGACTCCTATCAGTGGGACTATGCATATCTCTGACACTTTTGCCTACTCTTGGGTCACTTTTTCTCTTATTGAGTTGCTTTGTCCAGCCTGTTAAAGAGGGTTTGTGCCTAGAATTCTTGTAATTTGTTTTGTTTTTGTTTATTCGTGTTAGTTTTGTTTAATTTAATTTAATTTTTCCTTGTTTTTTTTTTGAAGTTTTGGATATTCACAAAATATATTTTTTACCAACTATGCTGTAAAATTTAGGGTTTTGTTTGTATACATTTTATATTCAACACATTGTTTTAATAGCACTTTTTAGTTGGAATTTGATGTAATTTCTTATTTTTTCAATTTTTATTGGATATTCTCTGTATTTGCATTTCAAATGTTATGTCTTTCTTTCTCCCCACTCCTCTCCCTTCTCCCCTTCAACTTGCTTCCATGAAGGTGCTCCCTCTCCCAATAACCCTCTCTGCCTCAGTACCTTGGCATTCCATTGTAATTTGTTAAATGCCATGTTTAGTTTATATACCTAGGAAGCTTTTTTTTTTCTGAATGAAAAGAGAAGAGGAGTGGACTAGGGGAGAAAAAAGGTGGGAAAAGGGGACTGGGAGGCATGGAATGAGGGAAAACTGTAGTTGAAAAAGAATACATGAGAGAGGATGTTTGAAAAAGATTAAAAAGATATATCATTCACAAAATGACTGTTATGGCATTATCAAGAAGTATATACAACAAAAAATCAACTATAAATTAATTACAAATAATTCTAAAAACTAATTTTTATGCTTTTCAACTGTACGGTAATAAAAGCATTAATCCAAAACCTTAGAATATCCAAGATACAATTCGCAGACCACATGAAGCTCAAGAAGAAGAAATACTAAAGGTCTTTCTTAGAAGGGAGAACAAAATGTTCACTGGAGGTAGAAGGTAGGAGGAATGTGGGAAAAAGACAGGATAGAGGAGGAAAGAAGGGGGCAGGATCAGGTATGGGAGGAGACAGGGATGTTATATGGAAGATTAGGAAGTTGGACATAACTGTCTACTGAGAGATTCTGCCAGAGCATGACAAATACAGAGGCTGATACTTGGATTGAACCACTGGACACAGGGTCCCCAATGGATGAGTTACAGAAAAGAGTGAAAGATCTAAAGGGGTTTGTGACCCCATAGGAAGAACAACAATATCAACCAACCAGACCCCCAGAGCTTCCAGGGACTAAACTACTAACCAAAGAGTACATGTGGAGAGACCCATGGCTCAGCCACATATGTAGAGAAGGATGGCCTTATCAGGATAGGGCATCAATTGATCCTGTGAATGCTCAATACTCCAGAAGTGGGTGGGTGAAGAGCACTCTGATTGAAGTTTGGAGGAGGGGATGGAATAGGGGGCTTGCAGAGGGGAAACTGGAAGGAGGGATAACATTTGAAATGTAAATAAATAAAATATCCAATAAGAATGAACTAATAGAAATCGAAAGCAAAGATCAAAATAAAAATCTACATTTAAATAGAGGTTTAAAAGCATGCAAATGAGTGATTTACAGACTTAAAAAAAAAATTGGGGTCAAGAAAGATTTTTAAGTATTTAAGAATACACACTGCTTTTGCAGAAGACTATCTTCTACTTCCTACCATATCAGTTGCTCACAAACACTTGTAACTCTAGCTTCAGGGATAATGTCTATCTTGAATGACACATACTTAAACTCACATGCATGTTCCTTCCTACCCCTCACACAAACACACACACACACACACACACACACACACAGAGAGAGAGAGAGAGAGAGAGAGAGAGAGAGAGAGAGAGAGAGAGAGAGAGAGAGAGAGAAAGAAAGAGAAAAAACATACAGTCACTATAAAAATAATAACAATATGTCTTAATACTATATCATCACTGGGATTGAGGTGAAGGCTCAATGATTAAAAGCATTTGTTGTATGTATATGAAAACCAGAGCTTAAATCACAAGCACACCCTCCGCAAAAAACAGGGATGGCTTTGTATGCCTGTAACCACTGTTGGGAAGCACAGATTGCCAGAGCCCAGGAGGTCATTGTCCTGCCTTACTGATCCAAAGAGCAAGTTTCAGGGTCAGTGAAGACACTGAATCAAGGAAACAAAACAGAGATCAATGGAAGAGAACACCCAGTATTTCTGTTTCATGTATGCACAGAACACACATAAAAGACCAAAATATGAAAATTAAGTCAAACTCTGAAAAATTGAGAGCTAATAAAAATATAAAATATACATTCTGTAAGGGTAATAAAAACCTATATTCTAGAGTTTTAGATGAATAGAAAGAAGACAGACACTTAGAAATAAATACCATCATTTTATGAAATTCAAACACTAATTATTTAAACTCTCAAATTAAACTCTATAGGTAGAAAAGTCAAAATAGGTGAGTCATGTTAGAAAACTTAATCTAAAGATGAAACCTAACTTTACAGATGCTAGAAACACAGAAAAATTCTATGTATTGCAGAACAACAAACAGTGAGAACAAGCAAAACTGTAAAAATAATAATTAAGGTGTTGTCAAACAGCTCTAGATCATGAAAATCATAACTTGCAGGCAAATTTAATGATATTTAATTTGTGCCCAATTCCAAATGTGTACAGTGAAGCATAAATAAAGTACAGCACTTAAAATTATACCTCTATCTGTAGTAATAGCATCCATGGTGGTAATTATTTTGTCTTGGTCCTTTAATTTGCTAAAATATCTATCACAAATTTGAAGCAATGTTTATACAAAATGAACCTTTTGTTATTTAATACAGAACAAAGGACATAAAACAACAAGAAGAACAAAAAATACCCTCACCTCAAACTCAAGTAGGTCATATACAGTCAAAAATCCAGTAAGTAATAGATACTACATTGTCTGTGTACTTCCGACTACTCCAGACTGAAAACTGACATTCAGCCACAAACATTCTCCTTAATCTCATAAATGAACCTTGTTTTCTTGGAAGGTTACTAGATACCTAACTAGATGCTTACTAGTTTTGAACAAGCCTTGTTTTCTTTTTTTCTTTTCTTTTTTTTTTTTTTTTTTTTTTTTGGTTTATGTTCTTTGTAATTTAAAAACTGTTTGATAACATCAAAAATATTTCATGTTGTCCAGATGAGACTTAGATGCATGGAGTTGATGACAATGTTACACTACTGAACATTCATCAAACTTCCTCTGCCTGTGGGAAAAAATGTTTAAAATTAATGATAGGGAAGTAGAGTAATTGGCTTCTATCCATGTCTTCTATCAAACAACTACCCTTTTATTACATTTATTTATTTGTGCGTACACCCACTAATGAGTTCATGTAGCTCTTGGAGGAGAACTCCAATAATTTACCTTTTTACGTCAAGTGGTCTTCAGGACTGACCTTGAGTTCTTTCTCTTGGCATCAAATGACTTTATCCATTGAGGAATTTTGACCAGATCACAGTTATCTTTCAATTTTCTCTGATCATACACTCTTTACTTGAACATTTCATGATAATTTTTAGTTATGCATTTCAGAGAGAATATTTTGTCTATTCGAAAGCCTATAGCATATAGCTTAGGCAAGAATGAGAGCTGGGACATCTGGGAGTCACAAAGGATTCTGGGAGAGTACCAGAAAGAATATTTGCCAGGAAGAAGTGAGCACATGGACTTATGGTTCCTAAGCCCAGGTAATTAGCCACATGGCAGAATATAGGTTAAAATAAATTGTATCTTTTAAGTTATATTTAGCCAAAGTTGAGTCTAGTTACACAAACAGGATGTTTGTAAATTTATTTTGAGTCTGAATCTTATTGCTAAGAGCATGGGACTGAGGGCAAGAAATAAGAGCCAACTTCTACAATGAATAGCCCATTTGACATCAGATGTATTCGTCATTAGTATTATGTATTTCAAATGAATTTTCCTTCATACATGTATTTACAGAATGAAATAAAGTCATTAACCCAACTCTTCTGTAGTTATCTACCTCATTTAAAAAAAAAAAAGGCCAACTTATATTTTTTTCAGTAACAGAGAAAAATCCCTGAGTAGAAAGCAAGCATAGACTTTCATTAAATCACAAATGTTTACAATCCAGCATTTTACCATTTAACACTCCATGAAAATAAGAATATGGGCAAACTAAGTAATGAATGCTCTTCTGTCTGAAAGGTAGAGGATAAAATGTTGGGAACTGAAAATGTTGAAGTCAGCTATGGCAAAACCAGAAATTGACATAGTCATTAAGATATGTTTGAGTAGAAGAAGCAGGATGGGATAAGGAATTTCCAGAGGGAAAACTGGGAACGGGTATAACACTTGAAATGTAAATAAATAAAATGTCCAACTTAAAAAAGAAAAGATGGCTTTAAGTTTTTGAATCTGTATGTTTAGAAAAATAGGGAATAGGGAGTAAACATTTATTTAAGTTAACTAATAATATTTGTGTGTGTGTGTGTGTGTGTGTGTGTGTGTAAATAGTGTGTCCATATTTGCATGCATGGCATGAATCAGTTCGTAAGTAATATACCAAGTTGGTGGAATTGGTTCTATCCTTCCCCCTTAACATAGGTTCTAGAGACCAAACCTAGTTCGTCAGACTTACATCAAGCATTTTTACTATCCTCAATATTACACAGGCTTATACACCAAACCTTTAACAAAAGACTGACATTTTACTAGTAAATTATCATTTCTTGCATGAATTGAATAAAAAAAGACATTTATCCAGGAAGAAAAACAGCATGAGCAGAGCTCAGATATAGCTAGACACAAAACAAAACTCATTTATTTCCATCATTTCAAATAAATATTTTTTAAAAATTTATTTTTAATGATGCATTTGTATGTGGATATTTACATATATGACCATGGGGCATCACATCTCCCTATAGCTTTGTTCACAAATGTACTTTTAGAATTTAATATAATTACTACAGAATAGAACTTTTATAAATAATGTATAAGAAATACTGATAAGAGAATTTGTTTCTATAATACCTAATAAAACATACCATGGTTGAACATTTGGCCAATTATGTTTTTATGAATGTCAAGGCCCATTTTATTCCCAAAGAGCCTTAAAATTTTTTTTGAGAATTAACTTCTGAAATATTTAATGTTAATGAAAATTGAAATTGTAACATCTCAAAAATAGTAATAATATGAAGTTTATATTTTATATCATGGGTATTACACTGTTTTTGTCAGAAGAGATTAATTTGCTTTTTGATTAGAACATAGATCTCTTTGCTTCTACTTTACTTAATTCCTGTCTTAAGTGATCTTCCTGTTTGCTACTTCACTTGATTTTTTCATCTTTAATTCAAAAACTAATCCTGTTCTTGGATGGAATGAAATAAAAGCAGGCTGGACATAAATAAAGCTATTTTGGCCTCAGTATGGGGAGAAATCATCATGATATATAGATAGATAGATAGATAGATAGATAGATAGATAGATAGATAGATAGACAGATAGATAGATGATAGATACATAGATAATAGATAGATAGATGATAGATAGATAAATAGATATAGAGAGAGGTAAAGATAGAAATATATAGATATAGATAAAGAACCTAGAGACATCAAATAAATTTTGTTTTCATTTAATACACCTCAAGTCACATAAATAATTCTAAATGTCTTTCTTTTCTTCAAACATAATTTTTAAATATTGGTGATAAAACATTGAATTATACTAAGCTGTTTGGAGCTGACTTTTCCAAATTTGCAATAATCACGGACAAGAAAAAAAAGACCTAAATCAGTCAGAGACACTTTCTTGATAACAAAGTAAAGGAATAAAATAATTATAAATATTCAAGTGCAAATTCCATCAAATGACAGTAAATCAACACATCAAGGAAAGCTTTATAGTGTGACTGATATAGCACTGGCTAGCTTACATAAGTGGAGAAATCTGAACCCTAGGTTTCTCTAAAGAAAAATTTTGAGGTGCAATCCACACTAGAGAATGGTTTGGTAGTTTCTACAGTTAGGAATTGGGTGTCTAGGCAACGCACAGCTATCTAAAGCAGCCAGCTGGTCCAGAACTTTCACCACCGTAAAAGAAGCCAATATGTTTACTCTCTAAAGACCTCAAGTGGGTTTTTGCTAGGCAGACATATCCTGTATTCATAACTTGGATGAAATAAAAATTAAATAAGACAGGAAAAAATGATAGTCCTCCTTTAACATCTATTTCAAAAACAATATAAGCCACACATCCACCATCAGTGGCCAGAATTACGAAGGATGTTTGCTAGGAAAACTCACTAGACCCAAAAAAATCCAAAGACACTGACAGTTTGAGCATGTACATCAAACGAGCTGGAGTCCCACCCCAATAACGTCCATGAGAAGAGATTGTAAGAGTATGTTCGAGCCTTAGGCTTAAGTATAGATAAGAAAAAAGTGATTGACACAGATCTGAAAACAGGTTTTATGATTACCTATAGGGACTGAGATAATACAGCATAAGAACTCAAAGGAAGCAGAAGCTGCCCAGGGGATTAAGAAAGTTACCTATGGATAAAGAAAGTTCAGTGAAGAGAACAGAACAGTACCTATGAGACAATTCTTTGACTAGTTATGTTGTAGCTGTTCTTAAAACAAAGCTGGTTAGTCAAAAGAACCTTTTTTATTACAGCATTGAAGAAAAACACAGTAAGGACATAGAAATTGTCAGTGTTATTCTTTAAGAAAAACTTTTGAGGAATCACAGGATAAAGTAAGAAAAAATATAACAGATGTCCTCTCGAGGAGATTTTAAGAGTAGGTTTGATGTTCAAAGGAGTCATTTTTTTTTTAGAAAAAAAAGAAAAAAATTACAACCAAGAAATTATAAAATTATTTCTGAGAAATTAAAAAGTTTCTATTACATTGAAAAGACATATGACAGGCAATGACGAATCAAGTGAGAGAACAGAGGTGCAACTGTGAGTCACCATGCTTATGTGTGTGTACATGTGTACACACACACATGTGTACGTATGTGTGTGTTCATGAATGTATGTAGTTCTAATATCACAAGCTATTTCTTAACATGGTGCAGATGGAGTAAGTTAAAAAGGATTTCTGCTATTAGCTTTTTACAATCACTAAGGTGTGAATCAAGCTAGGTGCCTGTCAATAAATGAATAAAAATGTGAAATAAACAAAATGGACAAAAATAAAATCTTAGCAGAGAAACTGATGCAACTGGAGGTTACTTTGCTAAGTGAAATCAATCAGACACAGGAAAAGAAGTATGGTAACTTCTATTTCCTATAGGGAACTTGCCAGTCCTACAAGTGGAAAAGCCATTGCTAGGAAGTAAAGGAAGTTTTGTGTAGAGCCAGATAATAATGCAGAAGAGAAGGTTGACCATGACAAGGACATGCATATGCATATAAGAACATATCATGCTGAACTACTTTGACATATGTGATTATCTACTATTAATAAAAACAGTTTTACTGATAAAAATTAGTAAAAATTAATATATGGCTATCAAAGCAAGTTGAAGATTAAATAAAAAGTGTTTACACCATCAGAGTTCAAAGGTAAGCCCTCCTGTGTAACATATATATATGTGTGTGTGTGTGTGTATGTATATATATATATATATATACATGTGTGTATATATGTATGTACATATATATGTATATATGTATGTGTATATATATGTATATATGTATGTGTATATATATGTATATATGTATGTGTATATATATATATCTTGGCTAAGAACAAGGCAAGTATGCCAGTGTTGGTGACACAGAAAAGGAGGTCTCCAGTCCCAGCTCCGCCACAGCCCAGCCACATGCTTAAGGGTTCATCATGCAAGTGATACACCGAATGAAATTAGCATCATTTTTTGTTTTGAATGTATTAATGAACGTTTTTGAGATTATAATTGAATAACATTTCTCTTCCCTTTCCCTGCTCCAAACTCTCCCATGTATCCTCCCCACTTGTTCTCTTTCTAGTTCCTGACTCCTTTTCTTCTAATTTGAACGATTTATAATGTCAAACACAATGAAAACAAAGCTACATTCATGGGCCAAGCACAAAAGTTGTGACTCTGTTGCCATAGCTTATAGTCACAAAGTGTAGAGCCTTAACTGAGAAATAAATACCACATTCCCCAATGTATTCACAAATCCTAATTCAGCCCAATATGATCAAATTCTTCTGAATGCACAGGGAAAATGGATTGTGGTAAAAGCTGCCCTCTCATTTTTCCAGAAGAGAAACCGGTGGAAATACTAGCAATCAAGAGCCACAATTACAACCTGTAACACTTAATTTGTGGAGAGAATCCAAGTTAGTACATTTAGACATCAATATAGAATCAAAATTGTACTTTCTCCACTTAGTTTAACATCCTATATAGCACTGTTTCACAAGTGAAGAGACAAAAATGAATTTGAGACAAAAAATGAAATACAGGATTTCTGGGGAGGCTGAGTTGCATGATGTGAGTCCCTCGGCTGGCACCACTGGAAGAAGTGCCAGGATCTTGCACAGTACCACCATAGGTAAAATCCTTCAATGTTTCCAGCATGTGTCTATTTACTCCCAATCGGACGCTGGGAGAAGCAAAAATAGACATCTATCTTGTCCACTCCCACCCTTTGTGATCACTTCAAAATACAAGGTTCCCACAAAGGGAATTGATTCTGTGTTTACAAGAAAAGAACAGAATGTATCATTTCAATCATTTCGTGTCAAAAGACCCAGCCATAGTATGATGTGGCAATTTTTTGTCAAACCAAAAATTTATCGCCCCCAAGTTAGATTTGCTTTATTGTTACATGTTTTGAGGATTTCATGCATGGTATTGTGTTCATATTCATTCTCCATCTCCAAACTCCTCCGAGATCGATCCCATCTTCACAAACCACCATTTTATTTCCTTTTTCCCCATCAATTTTAATTTGTGTTACCAATGTATCTTTGTATGTGAGGCTTCCACAGGAGCAAGCTTACCTGGGGAAGCATTCTGAAACTAAATTGATTTCCTCTCCCAGCATCTATAAATTGCCAAAACACTCTTTAGTTACAAGGCAACTCTCTGTCTACCTCCCCTATTCATGATATTTCATTTGGTTTGTGTTTACATGGGAGTTGTTCATGCTACCGCAGTCACTGTGAGTTCATGTATGCAGCTGTCCTATTTTATCTGGAGGATACCATCTCTGTGTAGATATTCGATGCCCCTCATTCTCCCCCTGTCTTCCATAATGATCCCTGAGCCTTTGGAAATAGGGATGTGGTATTGATGTCCCATTTAGACTGAAGCACTCCATAGTCTTTTATTGTCTGAACCTTGGTCAGTTCTGTGTTAATCCGTTAATCATTATATATTGCAAATAGCTGTTTCCCTGATTAGGGTTAGGAGATGCATTAATCTGTAAGTATAATGATTAATCATTTAGTACCATTAGCTTGAGACATCCCATAGATACCCAAACATTACAGGTTATTGTCAATGCTCCTTGATATCCTAAAGAACATAGCATTGAAACTTGTTTGCTTAAAGCATCATGTATTTGAAACATATAGAGTGGATTTGTCAATCTGGTAATAAACTTAGAAGCTTCATAACTACTGCTTAGTTTTCCTAGTTACTAATAGGTGCTGTGAATATTGCCAGAATATAAAAGTCATCAAGTAATCATGAATCTTATCAATTGGTAAATCCTGTGAATTTCAAAACCATGGGCCTTGAAAAGACACACTTATTGGTACAAGAGTGGCTCAAACATGGTGAGAGTAAACAATCAGTTTCTGACAGAATCGCAGTTCTCTTCCTCAGATTAAACCCATATCAGCACCATTGTAGAGCCAAGTACCATGAGGCTATTTAGGTCATAGACCTTAGGGGAGAATCTACCACTATTATTTTAGTATATGTAAATGACATTTAAACATCTTAATTTTTATAAAATATTCATAAAATACGATTTTCTACATGTGATCCTCGTTGATTAGAACACAAGAAATGAACAACAAAGAACCGTAAATAGGTAATAATGAAGACTGAATATGACCAAGTAACCCTTAAGTGAGAACTCATAGCAAACCATAAATCTAGGCATGTTGCGAAAAGAAGCACGTATTATCATAAATCACAAAGATCAAGAGCTTTATTATTTATAGCCCTGTCAATTAAGAAGTTTTAAGCCAGAAACTAACCACATAGTGATTATCATAAATTTTCTCGGTTATCAAAAGTACTAACTTCAATATATAGATATATAAAGAGGATGTTTTAATTCCTGCTGTTTCAATCAGATAATTACTGAATGAAACTATTAGGTATGAAAACTGAAAAAGAACTAGTAGAAGTAGAAGAATATTTATTATGTGTGTAGACATGATGACCTCTAGTAAACAGGTATCAGATGTCCTGAGGTAGAAGCAGTGATAGTTTGCAGTTTACTGGAATTTAAAAAGTATGTTGTCTAAAAATATAGAAGTAATCACATGTCCTCCCTGTTGGGTCCTGGGAACCTCTTGGGTCCCTGGTAACTGAGACATACGATTGGCTACTCGCAGAACCCCTTCTCCCACTGCTAGATACCTCCTCTAAAGCAAAAGGGAGCTAGAACCAGTAGAGACCATATCCAGTGGATGGACATGGCTCCTGGTTGAGGAATGAGGACACCCACCCACCTCAAAAATATGAATTAATAATTCCTCCTGTCAAAAGGAAATGCAAGAACAAAGAGTGGAACAGAGACTGAAGAAAAGGTCATCCAGAGACTGCCCCACCTGGGGATCCAGCCCATCTGCAGACACCATACCCAGACACTGTTGCTGATGCCAAGCAGTGCTTGCTGAGAGAAGCCTGATATAGCTGTCTCCTGAGAGGCTATACCAAAGCCTGAAGAATATGGATATGGACACAGGCAGCCAAACATCAGACTGAGTGCAGACACACTAATGTAGTAGTTGGGGCAAGGACTGAAGTTGCTGAAGGAGTCTTATAACCCATAGGTAGAGAAATAATATCAACCAAGCAAACCCACCGCCAAAGCTCTCAGGGACTAAACCACCAACCAAAGAATACACGGGGCACCCATGGCTCCAACTGGATATGTAGCAGAGGACTGCCTTATCTGGCATCAATGGGGGAGGAGCCCCTTGGTCCTGTGGAGGCTTGATCACCCAGGGTAGGGGAATGCTAGCGTGCTGAGGCAGGAGTGGTTGGTGGGTAGGAAAGAACCCTCATAGAGGCAGGGGATGAGATAGTGGTTTGTGGAGGGGAAACCAGGAAGGAGGATAACATTTGAAACATAAATAAATAACTGAAAAAGAAGTAATCACATATCATTCCTTCTCATTTAAAGCAAGGCACAAGCATTATTTTCTTTCAAGATAAAGGAACCTTCCACACTAAATTTAAAATCATGAAAGTGGTCTCCATCCTAAAGGAGACCTAAATGACTCGACTTTACCCCTACACTTTTATAAGAGATCTGTGTGTCTTATTGGTGAATGAATGGTCTAACTAAGGATGGCAAAGAGGAAGGAAAGCCCCAATGACAATGGCCAAAGAGACACCTTGTTTGTGGTGTTCTTATATCAGACAGTATTAGAGCAGATGGCAGTCCCTTGTTTATCCTAGCTTGATTCTTGATTTAGTGGCCAAAGCTGTCTTATGCTTAGGACTCATAAAAAAAAAAAAAAAATCACATCAACTCCAGACAGTGCAGTATGGGAGAAGGAAGAAAGAGACCTGCCAACTGCTATGCCACTCACTGTCTTGTCCTCCAGCAGAAGACAAAGGAAGGCCATAGACACCTGCTGACTGCCATCTATACAGTGCAAATAGAGGATGTCACCTAGATGTCACCAGCCATGTGGCCAGCCTGCAGCAAGAGCCACCACAGTGTGCAAGTATGCGGTGGTCAGATGGAAGAGAAAGAAAGGAAAAGCAGATTGAATATTATAAAGAGAGATGGAACTGTAGACCTGAAAGTGGATAAACATATTCCATTGTGAGTGACAAGGCCTGCCACTTGGGGCCATAGTGATGTCCTGCTGAGGGCTATGTCTGGGTCTGTGACTATGCAGCAGCAGAGGTCAGTGTCTATGTCTGTTGATCATATTGCTACTAGAAAGCATTGGAATATCTAGTTGAGACAGCTGCTGGGGACCACATGAATACCCAGGAGTTGTGCACAACTGGCCCTACCCCTCACCAGAATCAACAGTCTATACAGCTGGCTTTATCTCTCTTGCCAGCAGCCGCATGCAGGAAGCAGGCCCTCTACCTTGCCCAGGCAGCACAGAGGAGCTCGCCCTAGCAGTCAGTGTGTGGATGAGCAGGCTCTATCTCCTGGCTGCCATTAGGAAGTATGGGTTTAAGGGTAATAATGCCTTCTCCTTCCCCCTCACTACCTCCTACATTCAGAAAAGCAGGCCCTGGGATCATAAGAGCAGAAGATCTGCCCCTGCACCTTGCCTGACCAGGACAGTGGCCCTGGCCCTTGTCAAAGGTTCATGGGTGAGTCAGCCTCTAGGTTGAGAGCACTAGAGAGCTGGCCCTGCCACTCAACTGCTGTGAGGTGGTTTGGGCATGGGGATGATTCACGCGCGTGCGCACACACACACACACACACACACACACACAAACACACATACACACACTAGAGGCAGTCAGGAGAAATGGCTCCTAAGCAGGGAAGTAGTCAGGGAAGAAGATGAGTTGGCCCTGTCCCATTACCTTACTGCTGCAGCAGTTAGCAGAGAGGATTCTGTCCCTTTTGTGGGCAACAACGTAGTGCTGGCCTTCAAGGCTGAGGAGCAGGTAAGGAATCACTGAGGACAGAGCAATGAAAAGCTGGCTTGGCCACTTAGCTGGTATCAGATAGAGTGAATGCAGGGACAATACCCCCCTGCCTTGTTCCTTACCACCTGTGACAGAAGGGAAAACTAGCCCTGGGGTGATGAGAGAAAGTTAGCTGGTCCTTGGCCTCACAGAATGCAGCACTCAGAAGAGCAGGCACTGCACCTTGTCTGGGCATCACTGTAGAGCTGATCCAGGTAGAGAGGAGCAGGTGGGCCAGCCCAGAGGATGTAAGAGAGGGAGAGCTAGCCCAGCACCTCACAGGCTACAGCTCTTGGGAGATGGGGGCCAGAATCTTGACTGTGGGAGCACCATCAGGATAACCGGTAGAAAGCCACATGAAGATCCAATATTAATGGTGTTACAGATGTCAGTGACCTGGACCCAGATCAATGATCAATTGCAAAGAACACTTGCAAGTGAATGTACATAGACAGACGGCTATGCCGTGGGACACAAAGTGACATACTACAGCTTCTACAATGAGATGATTCCTATGCTTTGGGTTGGTGGTGGCAGTGATGAGTGTATGTGTGTGTGTGTGTGTGTGTGTGTGTGTTTGTGTGTGTGTGTGTGTTTGTGTGTGTGTGTGTGTGTGTGTGTGTTGTTTAGAGAAGAGTTTGCAAGGGTAAAAGGTGCATATGAAAGAACAGCGAAATGAGCAGACTGAAGCCTATGTTGTGAAACTCAAAAAGAATCAATAAAAAGTTTACTTTGTATATATATATATATATATATATATATATACAAAGAGAAAAGAGAAAAGAGAAAACAACTACCGTTGTGAAATTCAGATACAACACTGACAAAAAGAACCGGGGACAAATATGTCTATTCTTGCGGGAAATATCACAAAATTCCCATTAACATGCACAATTAATGAATGTCAGTAAAACTGCAATCAGCTCAAGTGTTTATCAACAGATGAGTGGATTATAAATGGTTGGTGCCTATGTACAGTGGAATTTTATCTAACAAGAAACACAAATGGAATTACAAAATTCTCAGGAAAATTGAAGGATCTGGAAAATTAAATTAGAGGTTACCCAGGTCGGAAAGACAAATATATGTTTTCTTTCATACACAGATCCCAGCTGATTCTAGAAAATGGAAATATGGGTAAATGCTAAGAAACTTTAAAACAACACAGAAAACTAGAGAGGAAGAGTACCCAGTCATAAATGGCATGCCTGCATCACATCCCTCCTCTTAGAAAACTCACAGAACCCCATGGAAGAGGAAGCAGAAAGACTAAAATCCAGGGGTAGTAGAGAGCACCAAGAAAGCATGGCTTCTAAACAGACTGACACACACATGATATCACAGAGGCTGAGCCAGCACCAGCATGCCAGGGCCTGCAGAGGTCTGCACTGGAAGGGGTCCTACAACTGAGAGGAGTACTGAACACAAGCCTCCATCCCTAAGCCAGAATCTATCATCAACTGTAATTGCTCACAAATAAAACCCGAGTTTTCTCTATTGGAATCCTACTGAACACACCAAACATATGTAAAAGCAGGCTGTATATCTAACAGCAGATGACCAACAAAAAGACTGAACTCAATTGCATTTTTAAAGGTTCTTTTTCTGATTCTGATATGTCAGGACTTTTTCTTCTTTTTTCTTTCAGATCTTTGAAAATATATTGTTGGACTTCAGTGTGTGCAAACATGTTTGTTGCTGCATCTATATCCCATGCTTTTCCTTTGTGTTCCTCATGCTTTTTCTTTGGATCTTTTTTCTCTATTTGTTTAACTGTTGTATTTCATTATAGTTTGTTTGTTTTTGTTTTTTCTTAACTTATTTATTTAATGTCTATTTGTACTCTAATGAAAGAGAAAGAGACAGCTGTGCTCATTGGGTTCATAAAGAAGGGGAGGGACTGTGGGAGAATTTTGAGGAAAGGAACCATTGTTAGGATATAATGGATTAAAAGCAAGAACTATTGTAGATAAAACAAAGAGGCTTCAAAAGGACGCAGGAAAAACACTGCAAAATAGCAGTAACCACATTGATGCCACAGGTACAAAGAGAAAAGGAAACCAAAATGCAAAAACTGCAAAATAAAATGTATCAAAACACCACAGGGAAACTTGGCTCATTGTAAGCCAATTTTAAAATTAAAAATAAAATATTAAGAACAAAAAAGATGCATCCTTAAGAATTCACAAATCCTTTCAGTTCTTTTTTTTAATTTTTTTTAAAGGTTTGATAGTACGTATTGAAATCTTACTAATAACCGTAAGCATACCTTAAGTTCTTTCAGTTCTATCATAGAATATTTTAGATAAACCTAGAGTTACTGCATCTATATCGATAACTTGATGAACTCTTAGATCCTCAAACCACCATTGCTCTAAAATTTTTAGTATTGTTTTAAGTGTTTTATGTATACACATAATATAATTAATATGTTTTTGTCTGTCATTGCCCCAAAGGAATCTTTATGAGGGCAAAAATACATTTATTCATCCACCTATATCTTACTTAAAGAAAGAGATAACCATGAACATACAGGAAGCCTACAGGACTCCAAATAGATTGGAACAAAAAACAAATCCCTCCATACACATAATAGACCAAACACCAAATGTACAAAACAAAGAAAGTCTAATAAAAGCAGTAAGAGAAAAGCACATTTATAGGCTGACCAATAAGAATTACACCAGACTTCTCAACAGAAACTATGAAAGCTAGAAGATCCTGGACAGACATCATACAACCCTAAGAGAACACAAATGCCAGGTGAGGTTACTATATCAAGCAAAACTCCCAGTTACTGTAGGTGGAGAAACCAAGATATTCCAGGACAAGAACAAATTTACACAATATCTGTCAACAAATCCAGCCTGACCAAGGATAATAGATGGAAAACTCCAATACAAGGAGGGAAACTAGACCCTGAGAAAAGCAAGAAAATAATCCTCTTGGAACAAACTCAAAAAGAAGATAAAAGAAAAAAAAAGCACACAAACATAATTCTACCTTTAACAACAAAAATTAAAGAAACAACAATCACTATCCCTTAACACCTATTAGCAAAAGTGGACTGAATGCCCCTTTAAAAAAAAAAAAGACACAGACTATCTGACTGCATACATAAACAGGATCCAGCTTTTTGATGCATACAGGAAACTCATCTCAGTAACAAAGACAGACACTACGTCAGAGTAAAAGGCTGGAAAAAAACCCACTCTCATCAATAGATAGGTCATGAAAGCAGAAAATGAACAGAGACATAGTGAAACTAATAGAAGTTATGAATCAAATAAATTTAACAGACATCTGTAGAGCATTTCAAACCTAAAATGAAAGAATTCACATATTTTTCAGTACCTTCTCCAAAATTGGCCATATATTCGGTCACAAAATAGGCCTCAACAGATATAAGAAGACCAAAATAATTCCATGCATCGTAAAAGGTCGCCATGGACTGAAGTTGGTCTTTAATAACCAAAAATCAAAATAAGCAAACAAAAAAAAAAACAAAAACCCAGAGACATGGAAGGTGAACAATGTTCTACTCAGTGATAACTTCATCAAAGAAGAAATAAAAAAAATAAAAATAAAGACTTTTTAGAATTTAATAAAATGAAGGCATAATATAACCAAATCTATGGCACACAAAGAAAGCAGTGCTAAGAGGAAAACTGATAGCTTTGATTGCCTCCAAAAAGAATCTGGAGAGAGCATATATTAAAACTTGATAGCACAAAATGAAAGCTCTAGAACTAAAAGAAGCAGATACACCCAAGAGGAATAGACAGCCAGAAAATATCAAACTAAGAGCTGAAATCAAACAAGTAAAAACAAAAAGAACTATACAAATAATTAACAAAACCAGGAGTTGGTTCATTGAGAAAATCAACAAGATTGATAAACCCTCAGCCAGACTAGCTATAGGGAAGAGAAATAGAATCCAAATTAACAAAATCAAAAATGAAAGGGGAAATATAACAACAAAAACTGAGGAAATTGAAGAAATCATCAGATCCTACTACAAAAGCCTATATTCAAGCAGACTGTAAAATCTAGATGAAATGGACAATTTTCTAGACAGACATCAGGTACCAAAGTTATATCAGGATCGGATAAACTTTTCCACAAAATAGAAATGGAGGGAACACTACTCAACTTATTCTTTGAAGCCACAATTACACTCATACCTAAGCTACAAACACCCTACAGAGAAAGAAAACTTTAGACCAATTTCCCTCATGAACATTGATGCAAAAATACTCAATAAAATTCTTGCAAACTGAATACAAGAACATATCAAAATGATTATGCACCATGATTAAGTAGGCTTCATCCCAGGGATGCAGGGATGGTTCAATATACAAAAATCAAGCAATATAATCTACTACATAAACAACATCAAAAAATCACATGATCATCTATCTCATTAGATGGTGAGAAACCATTTGGCAAAATTCAACAACTCTTCATGTTAAAAATCTTGGAAAGATCAGGAATTCAAGGGGCATACATACATAAGCATAGCAAAAGTAGTTTACAGCAAACCAGTAGTCAACACAAAACTAAATGATGACAAACTTAAAACAATCCCACTAAAATCATGGAATAGACAAGGCTCCTGAATCTCTCCCTACCTATTCAATAAAGTACTGGAAATACTAGCCAGAGCAATCATAGAGCAAAAGAAAGTCAAAGGGATAAATATGGAAAGGAAGACATCAAAATGTCACTATTTGCAGATTATATGATAGTATACTTACATGACCACAAAAATTCCACTAGAGAACTCCTACAGCTGATAAATGACTTCACCAAAATGACTGAATATAAAATTAACTCCAATAAATTAGTAGCCTTCTTCTACTCAAAGGATTAAACAGGTTGAGAAAGAAATTAGGGAATCAACACCAGTCATAATAGTGACAAAGAATATCACACACATTGGTGTGAACCTAAAAGTGAAGTGGAAGATGTGTACAACAAGAAATTCCAGTCTTTGAAGAAGAAAATTAAAAAAGATCTCAGAAGGTGACAAGATCTCCCATGCTCATGGATTGGAAGGATAAACATAGTAAAAATGGTCATCTTGCCTAAAGCAATCTATAGATTAAATAAAATCCCCATCAAAATTTCAACTTAATTCTTTATAAAATTAGAAATAGCAATTTGCAAATTCATTTCAAATAACAAAATACTCAAGACAGTGAAAACTATTCTAAATAATAAAGAACTTCTGGAATAATCACCATTCCTGCCCTCAAGCTGTATTACAGATCAACTTTGATAAAAATAACTTCATGGTATTGGTACAGAGACAGGCAAGCAGATCAATGGAATAGAATTGAAGACCCAGAAATAAACCCACACATACAGTCACTTGATCTTTGACAAAGGAGCTAATAAACTTTCAATGGAAAAAAGACAACATCTTCAATAAATAGTGCCAGTTCAACTGGCCGTCGGCATGCAAAAGAATGCAATTCAACCCATTCTTAGCTCCTTTTACATAAGTCAAGTGCAAGTGGATCAAATACCTCCACATAAAACCAGGTATACTGAAATTAATAGAACAGAACTTGGGGAAGAGCTTAAAACATATATGCACAGGGGAAATTTTCCTGAACAGAACAGAATGGTTTATGCTCTAAGATCAAGAACGGACAAATGAGACCTCATAAATAAGCTAAGCTTCTGTGAGGCAAAGGACACTGTCAAGAGGACAAAACTGCAATCAAAAGATTGGGAAAGGATCTGCACCAATCCTATATCTGATAGAGGGATAGTATTCAATATATACAGAAAACTATAGAAGGTTGTTTCCACAGAATCAAATCCTCCTATTTTAAAATGGGGTGCAATGCTAAACAAAGAATTCTTAACTGAGGAATATCAAATGTCTGAGAAGCTCTTAAAGAAATGCTCAACATCCACAATCATCAGAGAAATGTAAATCAAAACAACCTTCAGAACCCACCTCACAAAAGTCAGAATGGATAAAATAAAAGCTCAGGTGACAGCAGGTGCTGGTGAAGATGTAGAAAAAGCAGAACACTCCTTCATTTATGGTGGGATTTCAAGCTGGTACATCCATTCTGAAAATCATTCTGGTGGTTACTCAGAAAACTGGACATAGAATTACCTGAATACCTTACTATACCACTCCTGGACATATACTCAAAATATGTTCCAACATGTAACAAGGACACATTCTTTACCATGTTCATATCAACCTTATTTATAATAGCTAGAAGTTGGAAAGAACCTACATTCCTTCAACAGATAAATAGATACAGAAATTATGCTACATTTACACAATGGAGTACTACTCAGCTATTAGAAACAATGACTTTATGATATTTCTAAGCAAATGGATGGAACTAGAAACTATCATTCTCAGGGAGGTAGCCAAGTCACAAAAGAACACACATGGTATGCACTCACTGATAAGTGGATACTAGTCCCAAAAAGCTCTGAATACCAAGAAACAATTCACATACCTTATGAAACTCAAAAATAAGGAAGGCCTGAATGTGGAGGCCTTGGTCTTTCTTAGAAGAAAAAACAAAACACTCACAGGAAGAAATAAAGGGAGAAATAGAAGAACAGGGATTAGAGAAAAGATTACTCAGAGACTGCCTCACCAGGGGAAGCCACCCCATATGCAGTAGCCAAACCCAGGCACTATTTATGATGCCAAGAAGTGCTTTCTGGCAGGAGCCTGATATGGATGCCTCCTCAGTCATACAGAAACATTTGAGGATGCTTACAATTAACCATCAGTTTAAACATAGGGATCCCAAAGAAGAACTTGAAGAAAGGGCTGAAGGAGCTGAAAGGGTTTGCAACCCCATGGGAAGAACAACATTATCAACCAACCAAACCTTCCAGAACATCCAGGGATTAAAACACCAGCCAATGAGCAAACATGCAGAGACACATGGCTCCAGTTGCATATGCAACAGAGGATAGCAGTGTCTGGCATCAATGGGAGAAGAGGCCTTTTGTCCAGTGAAGGCTTATTTTTCCAGGGTGGGGGAGGGGGTCAGAAAAAGGAGTACCTTCCTGGAAGGAAGTGGAGTGGAGGGGATGAAGAGAGTGGGGGAAAATGGGATAAAATTTGAAATGTAAAAACAGAGAATATCCAATTTAAAAATTAGAATGAAAATGCAAAATCACTGAGAACACATCAAGCATTTAATAATTGTTTTCTGAATAAAGTTTACAATTACAAAGTCATGGGACAATTCCACTGCACAGCATCCACTCTTTTATGTTGTGACTAATCAATGCAGGAAGATAAAGTTCCTCTGTGACAGAAACATTGTAATTAAACAGAAGGGAGAGATAATGCATGTGAGCCCACATCTTATTCATTG
The DNA here is from genome assembly GCF_963924665.1 of Micromys minutus. Taxonomy (NCBI): domain Eukaryota; kingdom Metazoa; phylum Chordata; class Mammalia; order Rodentia; family Muridae; genus Micromys; species Micromys minutus. Next base: position 16,359,083 of record NC_137973.1, read on the forward strand.
TGGCATTTTAACATGATGTTAAATAACTCAATTTGATTGCAGAGCACATTTCTTTCCTTGGTGTAGCCCATACCAGTTTGCAATAGGAATAAAAACATTACACTTTTACTGTCATACTTGTGTTTCATATTACATGCCATTGTACAAATCCCCAGGGCCTGAAAAATAATTTGGTACACATCCATGCTAATTGGTCAAATGTTGGGTGATTCAATCATTATCCCTTGATTCTGAGTCATCATTTATTAATGCATATTGAAGGTGACTTTAATTTTATGTGCTTTTATATGGAAATTAAATGAAATGCTCTAGATATCTTTGATGTTTCATGAACATCTTTGATGTTCATACCTCTTTCTGAATACAAGTCATAAAAATCAAAAGTCTGTAACCCAGATAGCTTACATTAATATTTGAATATAATCTAAGCAAAATTGACCACATCCAAATGAATTAAGGATGAATCTAGATATTCTAGCTATCTTTCCCTAGAGGGTTTTTTTTCATATTTTATGTTTGAGGTTTCTTTTTTATTCTTTGAGAATTTCATATGGGGCTGTGATCAAATTATAAAGAAAACCTCATGACTGGAGATAAACTTTGAAATATTATATCATTCCATATGATACGTGTGTTTGTGTGTGTGTGTGTGTGTGTGTGTGTGTGTGTGTGTGTGTATGAGGGGAAGAGGGAGGTAGAGTTTCAGTCAAAATTTTGACTCAAGTTTCTTTGATAGGCTGTCTGTTTTCAATTAATGCAAAGAAAACTGAAAGTAAAGTTTGATTTTGTTGTTTGCTTTTGTTTTTCTCCCAAACCAATATATTTAGCCATTTTCTCTTTATTCCATCTTCTGACTTGGTGTGAAGAATCAGAAAAGTCCCAAGCCTTTCTTCCCCTCCTTCTCTTTCTCTTTGACCTTCCCCAATACCTCTAGGAGTTAATGGGAAATTTGGTTACCCTGTTCAGCTACATATAATACATACATCCTTTCCTGTCACCATAACAGAACACCTATGACTTGATAATTTATTAAGAAGAAATTCACATAGATCATGTGCTTGGAGATTGTGAAGTTCAAGAGTATGCGACTACTATTGACTCCTTTTGAGGCCATCATATCATCTCAATTTACAGTACAAAGCAAAACAAGTAGATCCCTGCATCAGAAACATAACTCAACCAATGGTGTGAAAGCAGAATTACCTACTCCTACAGTGACTGTTCCTCTCCCCCCAAGAAGCAAGAATTTAATCAGAAGAAAAACACTAATCATTCACAATGACCAAATTGTTTCTTCAATGGCCTATCATCTTTAAATACTGTCACGAGAAAATGCAGCATCAATATCAGCATTTTTCAAAACATACTATTGATAAGTATGTATATTTGGTAAATGAAGGTAATGAGACAAAGAAGGAAATGGAGAAAAAAGAGGGAAGGAGGAAGGAAGGAAGAAAGGGAAGAGGAGGGAACAGGGAGAGGGGAAAGGAATGGGGAGGGGGAGGGAAGGTAAGGGAAGAAGAACAGGAAGAGGGATGGGGAGGGGGAAAGGGAGAGTGAGGCAAAGGAGAGGGAGAGGCAGAGGGAGAGGGAGAGGCAGAGTGAGCAGGAGAGGGAGATCCAAACCAGAGTTCATGGTTTGAGGCAGAAATTTGTAGGTGTATTAAGACTGATTAACCAGTTATTGAGAAAAGAAACAAATGAAATCCTAGGTTATTTACTAACAGAAAAGGGGATTACAAATACAGAAAAAAAAAACAGTTGAGGCAGAGTTTGAGTTTTTATTAGAATCACAGAAAGTTAGATGAACACATAGTTGTGAGAAAATTTTATGTGAGAGAAATTTCTTTTCCAATTAGCAAAGAGAACAGGATGATAAAAGAGCCTGAGTGTCAATGGTCCACCTGGATTAGAATGTTCAGTTCTCTAAATACCATTCTTAATAGTAGGAATCAAAGCTTAAAGAAATGGGAGATTTGGGGGCTCAGAATAAATATGGAAATTAGCTCAGAACACATTAATGCTCTGGACAATAGGAGTCCTCAAGCATGACTGAAAGTCTCAAATGTTGTGTAAAAAGTCATATAAAGTACCTTTACTCAGTAAATTTCCTGAGGATCTTAGAGCATAAGCCATTGGTGTTCTGTTCAGGAAGTTTTCCCCTGTGCCTATGTGCTCTAATCTCTTCCCCACTTTCTCTTCTATTAGTTTCAGTGTACCTTATTTTATGTGGAGGTCTTTGATTCACTTGGACTTGAACTTTATACAAAAAGGGTCAATTTCCATTCTTCTGCATGCTGACTGCCAGTTGAACCAGCACAAAGAGGCTGTTCTTTTTCTACTGAATGTTTTTAGCTCCTTTGTCAAAAATCAAGTGACCATAGATGTGTGGGTTCATTTCTGGGTCTTCAATTCTATTCCATTGTTCTACCTGCCTGTCTCGGTACCAATACCATGCAGTTTATCACTATTGATCTGTAATGGAGCTTGAGTTCAGGGATGGTGAGTCATCCCGATGTTTTTTCTTATTGAGAATAGTTTTAGCTATCCTGGATTTTTTATTTTTCCGGATGAATTTGCAAATTACTTGTTCCAACTCTATGAAGAATTGACCTGGAATTTTGATGGGGATTGCATTGAATCTGTAGATTACTTTAGGCAAGATGGCTGTTTTTACTATGTGAATTCTTCCAATCCATGAGCATCAGAGATCTTTCTGCCTTCTGAGATTTTCTTTAGTTTTCTTCTTCAGAGACTTGAATTTCTTTTCATACAGATCCTTCACTTGCTTGATGAGGGTCACACCAAGATATTTTATATTCTTTGTGACTATTGTGAAGGGTGTCAATTCTCTAATTTCTTTCTCAGGTTTTTTATCCTTTGAGTAGAAGAAGGCTATTGATTTGTTCAAGTTACTTTTATAACAAGATACTTTGCTGAAGTTGTCCATCAGCTGTAGAAGTTCTCTGGTAGAATTTTTGGGGTCACTTAATTATACTATCATAAAGCTTCTGTAAGACAAAGGACCCTGTCAAAAGAACTAAAGGGCAACCAATAGATTGGGAAAAGATCTTTACCAATCCTACATCTGATAGAGGGCTAGTATCCAATATATACAAAGAACTTGAAAAGTTAAAGTCCAGAGTCTATGATAATCCTACTAAAAATGGGGTGCAGAACTAAACAAAGAATTATCCAATGAGGAATATCAAATGGCTAAGAAGTACCTAAAAAATGTTCTACATCCCTAGTCATCAGGGAAATGAAAATTAAAACAATCCTGAGATTCCACCTCACACCAGTTTGAAAGGCTAAGATAAAAAATTCAGGTGACAGCAGATGTTGTCGAGGATGTGGAGAAATAGGAACACTCCTCCATTCTTGATGGGGTCATAAGCTGTTATAACCACTCTGGAATTCAGTCTCTCAGTTTCTCAGAAAATTGGGGAAAGGGGATAACATCTGAAATGTAAATACAGAGAATATCCAATAAAAAAATTGCTGAGGATTAAAGAACATAGAGCATATTCTTAGTTGGTATTTTATAGAACTTAAAACTGTTGGAAAATACCTTCATTGGTGAGTGTGTGTGTGTGTGTGTGTGTGTGTGTGTGTGTGTGTGTGTGTGTGTGTGTGCAAAAATGCCCTCTCACACACACAAACATGTACACATCTAAAACCTCTCCAGGCTCTGGAAATCAACAGGCTACTGCGGTTAGGAGAGCTGGTAGGCTAACTACAGATCTTCATCTCTCCCTCTGCTCCTGCAAATCCAGTCCCCCAGTTTCATCCCCAGTTCTACAGCATCACACAGGCTGCAAGTTCCCTTTCATTTCTGCTCTCATTGCTAATCAATAACATGCACAAAATACTTCTACATCTAACCATCCCCCAACCCAATGATTTATTCTAGCCCACATGTCAAGCAGGCACTCTCTAGGAACCCACAAGCCACTCTGACCAGAGAAACAGGTGAAATGAGCACAGATCTTCCTCTCACTTCCACTTCTTCCATGTCCAATTCCCTGTCTCATTCCCATATCTGAGGAAGATATTCTATTGTTCCCACTTGTCATTCTCTGACCTCATTCCTGGGGGATTAAACAGATTGCAGTGGAACACTCTGCTTTCTTCTGTCATAGGGATCCAGTGACGACCCCAGACAGACACCCTCATTCCTGAGTATCAGCTTCCAATACTTAGAAACACATGTTACCTGAAACAAGTACCAGAGAGAATAACTTAGGACCCCCAGAAGAATTTCCTACCATAAAACACACAACTATCACACTCTCCTAAGGAACAGAGAGGAGGCACAAAGGGGAAATATCAACCCAACACAGATGAGAGCAGAAATTAGCACCTAGATTACAATCTTTCCAAACCAGGATCAGAGGAGAAAACCTCAGTGTAAAAATACAACAAGGAATAGCCAGAACAATGTGTCTTCACAAGAACCAGTAATCCAGCCACAGCAAGACTTGAATATTTCATCATAGCTGAAGCACAAGGAAAAGATATTATAACCAACTATATGAAGGTGATTGAAGTCCTTACAAAAAACAAAGAAATATTATGAAGAATTTATTGAAAACACAAAATGTAAAAGGAAATGAAAAAATAATAAAAGTTTGTGATCTGAAAGTGGAAATAAAATTAAGAACAAAAGACCAAACTAAAGGAAATCTAGAAATTTTTAAAAAGTTAGGAGTTTGAACAGGAACGACCAAGGAGACCTCACCACAAGAATATGAGAGATAAAAGAGAAAATCTCAGGCTCTATAAACACTATAGAAGAAATGAATATAGACATTAAAACAGAAATGCTACATCTAAAAACCCCAAGAATAAAACATCCAGGACATCTGGAGCACTATGAAAAGACAAGACACACAAATAAGAGAAATAGAGACTGAAGAAAGCCAGGTGAAGGTACAGAAAACTCTTGATCAGAAAAGAAAGTTCTCTCACTACACCACAAAACACTAAGCACTAAGAAAGAATATTAAAAGTTGCAAGGCAAAAAGATCAAGAAACGTGTGAAGGTGGACCTACTAGAATGACACCTGACTTGACATATATGTAAAGATTGCTATAGACCCTAAGAAACAGTCCTTGATAAAACCAAATATGATGGCTCTTCTCCACTGTCAACTTGAATATATCTGGAATAAAATACTGTCTGAAAATGAAGGGGACATCTGTGACCCAGATCTTAAGACTGGGTGACGGAAGCTTTTGATCCAGGTCTTGAGGCATATCTTTAAACTGGGCCACATCTTCTGCTGAAGGCCTAAATAAGGACAGTGGAAAAAGAGAGTGTTTGTTCTTTGCTTCCTTTTGATTACTTGCTAGAACATCTGTTGGAGGCTACGACAGAAGACCAGCTGAAACACCTAGCCGTGTGAGAATGAGCAATTACTAGATTCTGGGACTTTGCATTCACAGCTGGACATTGTGGGGTTAGTTAGATTGTAGCCTGTAAGTCATCCAATGCACATACACAGAAACACACGCACACACACACACACACACACACACACACACACACACACACACACACTACCACCTCTACCACTAAAAACAACAGCAAAATAACAGAAATTAAGAAACACTAGTCACTGATATCTCTCATCATCAATGGTCTCAATTGCCAATAAACACAGACTAGCCAAATGGGTGGGAAGATGGGATTCTTCCTTCAGCTGAGACTAAGAATTGTATATTAACATTAAGAAAACATATCACTCTGTGGTAAAAAAAAAAAAAAAAAAAAAAAAAGATATAAAGAGGTATCTCAAGAATACAGATCTAAGAAATAAGCTGGTATATCCATTTGAATATCTAACAAAATAGACTTCAAACCAAAACTAATCAAAAGAGATAGGGAAGGACACTGCATACTCATCAAAGAAAAAATACACCAAGAAGACATAATTTTTAACATCTATTCCTCAAGCACAAGTGCACCCAGCTTTGTAAAAGAAACACTACTACAGAATAAAGCACATATCAAACCTCATAAACTAATTGGAAGATTTCAATACACTCTTACAGAAAGACAGATCATCCAGACAAAAACTAAACAGATAAATGTTTGGGTTAACTGACATTATAAACTGAACAAAACTTCCACTCTATCCTTTGCCCTGTTTTGTCAGTGAAAGCTGCATCACTGTTTTGCACATTAAGACCTATAGGCTACCAGACAGGCATAAGAACTGGTAAGGGTGAGGGAGCTCAATCCCCTGGAATCTCAGAGATCTGAGAACTACAGGAGTAGAGCCAATTTCTACCCATCTCTATATCTGCTCTGGAACACATAAAACTGAAAGGACCTCAGGCACACATTTATAGCTCCTGGAGTTCTCCATGTGAATAGAATATCTAGATAGCTTTGAGCCTTCAGCCAGTAGTATGAAGATTCCCTTCCTAAATATTCTCATACCTTTCCCCAAAAAAGGTGTATAATCCCTGATTCACCCCAAATAAAGTATATGCATCCACATCCACTCCCAATAAAGCAATATGAACAAGCAAGGATCTTCTCGGAGACCTGCTTCATTAAAGATTGACATGAAAAAGGCCTTCCTCTAAAAGAGCTATGCTTAAGACTTCCAAAGAAGGCTTTTCCCTTCTTCAGTCCCTCTGGTACTTGACACCTACCCCCAATCAGAACTCTGTTCATCTCAAGCTCTGATTTCCCCTTCCTGCCTGTGTGCAAATGCCCTAAAGGGAAACATAGACCACAGACCCTCCTTTCTGATTTCCACTCCAGGGAATACACCATTGCCACCTGGGCACCCAAAGAGGAGACCAGGAACCTCAACATTTGTCCCAGACCCTGCTGCCTCCCTTCTAGTATGGCATGTTAGTGCTGTCTGACACCCCAAAGAAACACACAAGCTGTGGACTCTTGGTTTCAGCCATTGCTCTCTCTTCTCTGGGCCAGAATGCCACCAGCATCCTGACACCCCCTGCAGAGATGCAGAATAGTACTAGTAAGTGGCACTACAAAAACCAAGCAAGCATCAGATCCCAATATGTAACACATTATTCTGAGAAAAGTGCCTCAATATATTAAGTTCAACAGCATCAACAAAAACAAAGCACTCGTTAAAATGGGTCAAAATGAAGAAATCACCTGAAGGCCCAAATTATATTTCTGCAGATCAGCCCAATAGATTTCCACTCAGTTATCAAGATTGTATTTGAGAGAGTTAGTGAGATATTAAAGAATGCTGTGCATATATATGTAATGTGCCTTGTATTGGCATGCTGTTGTGCCCACCCCCCCCACACACACACAAATCCCCTGCTCTGCCAGATTTTATCCTCTGGTTCTGTAAAGGGGAAAACAGCAAGCAGATAAGGAAATTAGAGTAAATAGCATCCTGCCCCAGAAAACAGCTAAATGGAAAACTATTTCCAACAGAAGGTCTACTCTCGCCCCAATATTTAAAGTGCGAACGGTGAGAAAGAGAAGCCAGAAGTCTTACCATGGGAAAGAAATACATCTATGGATAGAAAGCTCAGTTAAGAACTCCAGCTGATGGCATCAAGTTTCCTATTGATTCCTGCTGGGTTTTGGAACCCTGATTTAATGATCTGACCTTATTGTTTCTGTTTCTTGACTTGGAAATTTCAGCCAGGAGAACATTGTGTTTTGTCCTAGATTCCCTGTGTTGGGAACTTTAACTGACATCCTTAACGGAGCTTCCCAAGACAGTCTCTAAAAAAATGTTTTAAGCTCCTCTTAATGACAGTCTGCTATCAACTATACATACATACATACAAACATACATACATACATACATATATTTATATATATTCTTTCACTTCAGCTTGCTATATAGTTAATAAAGTCATGCATTCAACACTGTGAAGTATGACTGTTGTGTGTCTTCTTTTTTGTTCCATACAGATCAATATGTAAGGAGAAAATGCAAAATCAATTTATAGTTAGTATTTACAGTTGTAAAAATATAAAGCTACATATATCCAACTATTAGCTGTTTTGCTGATTGTTGATATTTTGAGTAATTATTACTTACTCATTTATAATTTTGGTATGTTCTAACTTTTCTGTATTGAATTTTTCTTCTTGCCAAAAATCAAAGAAATGTGCTAATTTTATTCTACAAATGAAACATTCATATTTAGTGAGTTTCCTCTCTGTTAGCCTAGGTATCACCCTGCTTCTCCCAGAGTTTTTACAGAGTGGAGGGAAATTGAGGTTATATTTAATCCCCAAAGTCAAATTGACCCATTCTAGCTACTGTATTTGTATTGTTGGGTTGAATGCCAACAAAGATTAATGAGTGATTCATTATCTGTGGTTGGCCAGTACTGTCTCATTTCAAAAACTAGAAGTCTTGCTTTACCAAAATAATCTAGCTTAAAATATAAATACTTTCCACTATTCCTTCTTCACCAATGTTTCCCAATATTAACTAAAGTTCTTCTCTTTATTTTGCAATTTTGTTTAAAAATCTCTTTTATTTAATTATTTAAAATGACCTTAATCCACTATGACTCCCTTATTTAATTATCCATGTCAGTGTTAGAAGGGAATAATCTTTAATTAATTTATTTATTTATTTATTTATTATTTTTACGTAAGGGCATTTTTATTCAATTATACATCGTGAGTTGAACCCCATGGTCTATAAAAGTTTAAATTATAATGACGGCTTCTGAAAATAAGTTTTCATAAAAAGGGCACATGAAGATTTTAAATGTAATTATTTTGAGGTTTTGTGATATTTTAATACAGTAGATCCTTGGCAATCATATGAAACAAATTAGGTTATATTGCATCCTCAATAATTCATGAATCTTTAATACACCTAATACTTACTTATTGAATGGCTAATATTATAGTGGATAGTAGTAATAGCTCTCTGCAGGTGAATATAATGAAATATTTGGAAAAATTAATTTTTTTGCTTAATAGATATAAGGCTAAAGCTAAAATAGTGAAATAATTACTACTAAATTAGACTGAAATAACTTTTTTCTCTAAAAGGAAAGCTAAACGTAAGTATTAAATATTATAAGAAAGCCATTGTACTCAGCTCTGTACGTGCAGTCACTGTTCAGGAGGAGTTCTTTCACACTCACAGGGACCTGCATACTGTCAGAGTCTTTGTGAGAACGAGAACATGAGAAGAAAAATTATTATTTGTACTTGCCATGATGTTAGTGGTTTATAGATTCACTCCAAATAAAATCACACGGTCAGAGCCTCCTAAGTCCTAACCATAAGCTGTGCTCTAGAGTCCAAATAGATGAAGTTAATAAGTGAGTCTTGGACTAATGAAGAGGAAAGAAAAGGAAGGAAAATGGGTGAGCATGTCGCCCTGATGGACAATTGTCATTAGTGGTGCATCTGAATTAAGTATAAGGTGACCTTGGCAACATATCTATTTCCTTCTTGGTACACAATATAATGATCACATTTCCACATCATTACTGTAAGGCTGTTTTGTCATTATAAAGAGAATATGGCAAATTTTTCACCCATCAATGGAAGATGGGCTTAAAGTAGAAGGGAAAATAGTCTCCTTCGAAATTTGTATGATTTTTTTTTCTCTTCAAGGAAAGCAAATGTTTACAAGAACTGTTAATGAAGCAAAAGGTTTCATAGCCCCATCTAGTGGTCAGGAGATGATTTACTGCAAGCACAGCCTAGATCTCTGGTTCAGAAGCACTGTTACTGCAGTCTCAGAGTCTTACTGGTTTCCTAGCTGACACAATACAGGATTAGCTGATGCAATTCAGGATAAACATTCCATGCTAAGTGGAGATTGGATAGTAATTCACTGCTCATATATTTTATATACTATAAAAAAAAACATATAGTAAGAACCATCACTCTCCTATGTAAACTTAGAGCTGAGTTCTTCTGGTAAAGTACTGAACACTGCCAATCACTTATGGTAAGTATTTTGATAATAGAACCACACACAGAGATTTTGATATATCAGAGGACCTTGGAATTTACCACAGTCTTAAAAGGTAGTAAGATCTGGGTGTTGGAGCTCATAGGTGTAATCCCAGCCCTTGGCTGGCCTAGGAAAGATTGTGCCTTCTATCCCAGCCTGAGGTACAAACAGAAACTGCCTCAAAAAAATTAAAACAGAACATAAATCAAAGTAAAAAATAAAACATATAAAATTTCAAAGAATGTCTCACTAAAATTAGAAGATTTGTGATCATAATTTGTGTAGCATGTTAAGACTAAATAAAAGCACCATACCTCAAACACCCGAGGATTTTACATCTTAACCTCCTGATAAGATGGTTAAACTTTAATGATTTACTCATAAAGGAATACCTTTAAGGGTCTGGAGAAGTATCAGTTTGGAAAGTGCTTGCTATACATACAGGGTATATGAGTTCAGATCCCCAGAACCTACATAAAATCATGGGAACAATGGTGTGCACCTGTGATCCAGGTCTGGAAGGCAGAGGTAAAAGGATGTAGGAGCTCACCACCTAGCCAGTCTAGTGAAATCCATGAACCTTGGCTCCATCAAGGAACCCTGTCACAGAACATAAGGTGAAGACCCTTACAAGGTGATATCAAACGTTAACCTCTGAGCACCCTACGTGTGCTTTAAATGCACATTTTATTTTATAGTAAGATAAAAAGCACTAATGAATACAAAAAACTTGTTGTGATTTCCTATATAGGTGCAACAAAGTACCTGGAGACTGGAAAAAAAAGAAACAAAAGAACTCAGGCATGGGCTGTGTGTCCTCCTCCAGAAGATAAAGCAGGCATCCCTTAACTGGTCACATGGTACAAAGGATCTCAGGAGGTGTGTAGGATCCTAACCAGCTGCCAGGCTTTGGCAGTTCAGAGATGCTACATCTGGCCTCCTAAGAAGTTTCACAAGCATCATCAATAACCCATAATCAGCATGTAATGGTCCGACAAGTTTACCAGCGAGACCATCCTGGAAGTCAGCCAGTCCTTCAGCACTGACAGGAACTCACTACAATCCAATCCTCCTGAGCTAGACATGTTTAGAGAATGGATGAGAAGAAGAAGTAAAAAGAACAGCTGTTGGGAAAGCAACCACAGAGCGAGACCAGGGAAGATGAAGGAAATATATCAGAGGTTGAGGTGAAGCATATCCCCAGGGTTGAAGGAGCAGTTAGACTGTAGGGGTGGGAAAGCATGTCTCCAGCGTGTGTGAGACCTCAGTGTATCAACATTGCTGAGTCCGGAGCTTCCCAAACTCAAAAAAAAAAAAAAAAAAAAAAAAAAACAGAGTCATTTTCAGAATTAAGCTCACATCTAAAGATGATAGTTAAGAATGTTCTTAGCTTGCTCTGATTAAAAGCTAAAACCAGAAAGCAGTTAACTACTCACTATTGGTAGTGATCTCCAGTGTTAATTTGGAATACATGCATCTTACTTGGATATTTATATGACTTTCAATTAGCTGTGGTTGGAGACCTTGAATCTCTTATTACCAGGAGTAAATACGGATTAACGAATGTCAAGAAAAGACTGCGCCAATTACACTGAAAGGAGAAATTGCAAGGGTCAAAACCAGAAAAGAACTGGATTACTTCTTCCCTGCAGATTTGTGGGTAGTTGTACTGCAGATGAAATTAACTCCTAACCCCTGATTGGGAGTGTGGTTGGCTGCTCCTTTCTAGAACAATGGAAAAGTCTTTGATTTCCCCCCCATCACTGAGAGGTAGAATCACAGTCCTCCAGCTGAGGTGCCCAGAATCTGTTAGCCATAATTACTATTGCAACTTTGCCTTTCCCTTAAGTTCTCCCTGGAAATTGCTGAAGGGAGGGAAAAGCAGATAGGAGTAAAGCGTCTGACTGACTGGCTGGCTGGGATTCCTAACTAAAAATGGAGAACAGATAGGAAGTAAAGTCATAAAATATATGCCCATCCTCCCTCTGCCCCTAGTGGCATTGCTCTATCCTTGTAAGACTCTCTTATTCCTGCCATATTTAAACCATTTTGCCCTTGAAGACCCTTTCTATTGTTTTCCTTCAGCCAGTGGAACTCCCTTTAGGCAAAGGCAGTCCTCTCTTTCTCCATCAACTGTGACTTCCTTCTCCCTCTTCTGCTCTATAACTGGAGTCCTCTCTTTAGCTACTGAGAAGACTATCTGCCCTTCATCTTAAGGTCACTAATAAAGCTGTAATCCAGGCTCCTTGCATGTTGCCTGTTTGGTTTATGGAAAACCTTTTGTTCAGCAGTCCTGTGAGGGCAAGCAATCATCACTGTCACATACCATCCAAACCGTTAGCAAACCAAAGGAGGCACAGTTGAGCACCACAAACTTGCACACTGCACTGATAATGAGCAATAAATAAAGAGTCCCTGAAGGCCACTTTGAGAACCTAAGCAATTGACTTAGAGTCATGGAGAAGTGCCCACCATCCTTCTCCCAGGCTGTGTGAGCTAGCACACCTTCACCTGTCTCTAAAGAAACTTGCATTTTATTTCCAGGTTCACTCTTTTCCCTCTGAGTTCTTTATAAATTCTTGTATATAAAAATAGAAATTAAGCTCAGTTGTCTCCATTTATAAGAGTGCCTTATAAGTGGTCCAGCTTTTTCTATTGGAATACTTTAGAAGCCAGGATGTGGCATTATGGAGCTTCTCTTGGATGCATTTTCCCTGCAATATGCTAGCTTGTTCTGGTTGTGGGATGATACTAGAAGTTTCCATGCCAAAGTTGAAGAAATTAGACTCAGGAAATAAATAGAAAATTATAGGGGACTAGGTAGACAGCCTCTGCGGTAGAATGGGACACTGAAGGACAATAATAGTCGTAGTAGTAAGAACTAGAAAGAGGCCCACTGAGTATTAACTAGAGCATCAATTCCAGCATAAGGCGATGGGGCTGTGAGGGCCTCCACTTGGACAGAAATATCTCACTGGTTAAGGCATGTTTCTTTGTGTGCAGTTTCCAGGCATATCCGTTGAGCCATACAAAGAAGCACAGCCCAAATTATCTGGTATACAGATCTGAGAGGTCAGCAGGAGCTGAACTACTATATTTTTAACTCCTGGTTATGTTATCACTGCCAAAGAAATAGGAGCCACACAAATAATAGCAGTAATAGCTAATCCAAGTTCCATCTTGGTGGGAAGTCTTGACCTGGAGTGACCTAGTACAATGCAAGACTGGTATTGAGATACAGCTAAACTCCCACTGGTGACACCAAGTAGGAACAGCTTCTTTAAGGAAAACTATTCTTCTCTTATTTTCTCCTCCATGTTACACACCTGTCACCCAGGTTATGCCAGCAACTTCAGACTGGAAAGAAGAAAAGCTCTCCCCAGTAAGAAGACACTTGGCTTGACCTAGTCTTCAATATGCTTTCACAGATGCCACCAACCCATTTCCTTCAAAAATCCTTCTGATCGTCCACCATTCCGCTGTCTCTCAGGGTCATTGCCTTCCACCATTCATTTAGAACATTGATCTGTTCATGTGTCCATGCAAATGGAATATAATACTTCTTTCTTACTATTCTTGAATCCTTTTAGCTAGCCGTACACTGTCATTCTCCTTTCTATAATCACAGCTGCCCTGTGCCCTCAATATGGAATCACTCTTTCTGTTGCTTGTTCTAGAATAGCTTTCTTTAGAGTTCTACTGACTATCCAAGTTTTTAAATTCCCTCTCTCAGTGTCTTGTCAAGAATGCTCAAGTGTCCCTTGTGTGCCCATCTGCAAACCCTCTAGTCGTCACTCGCTGTCTTTTGCTAACCCTATCTGACCTTTAAATCACACCTGAATCCTGATTATATCAGATCTGTCCAACATTTCTGTAAATGGAGAGAAGAGTGAGGAGGAGGAGGGGAAAGAAGGAGGAGGGTGAAGGAGGAAAGAAGAAAGAAACTGACGATTGAGGCAACCAAAAAGAAAAGAAAAACATGCCTTAAAAATCCATGCTTACATATATTCTCCATTGCTTGATCTCCTTGATGTTTCATGAACCACTTTCTATAAAACTCTGACTTTGGCCACTTTTAAATCTCCAGCTCATCACCTGCTCAATAATTCTGGATCAATACAATGAATCAATCAAAATTAGGAATTAAATTAGTTTTTTGGTAAAACTGAGCATACTGGTGATATTTTTAATAAAAATTGTTTTAATTGCTCCCATCCTCATACCCATCTCCTAAGTTCTAAAGCACACGATCACAAATAGTTATATGGAAATAGCAATGATTTCTATATTGGAAAACGGTACTGTGATATGTTAAGTAGAACTAACTTGGGAGAGACACCCTGATTGAGTTCAGGCTGTCCTAGATTGCATTCTTACCAACTGCACAGCTGGAATCCATACAAGAGAAAATGTGATTCCAGGGCCTAGATCTTAGTTATCACAAAACAGCCCAGGAAAACCTCTGTATAGTTCTCACCTCTGCCTCTGACTATGGATAGTAGAGTCTGTCCTAAGCCATTTCCCTTTTCTGATTCTGTAAACCCTCCTGTTCCATAAAGAAACACTATCTGGTTTATGCCATCTGCTGTCCTCTTTGCTACATTGTCTTTTTTTTTTTTTTTTTTTTTTTTGATAAACTTCATTCCAATAGTCAAACCCCTCCCCCCCTTCCTTCCACTGACTCCTTACCAGTGGTGTGTGGTGACGAATCATCTCAGTTTTCTCTATCTTGTTCCAAATGTAAGACCCAAGTTGAGTCATTTCCATTTGAGGTTCCCATGAATGAGATGAGAAATTGGGGATCTATGCAAAAGCCAGAGAATTATCAGTCCAGTGCATTGAGGTGACCTACACCCAGAAGAGAGGTGACCCCGAAAGGCGGTTACAAATACTTTATACTTTTTAGGGGTGCAGGTTACATCAGCGATGTTATTTAAATTTAAATTCATTGGCTAAGCATGTTGATCTTTAAACGTGTTGGTTAGTGAGCATATGCGTCAGGACCCTGTCTAGGACCAGAAGGTCAGATGGCTATCAGTCAGTACATTCTACGATTCTCCGGAGAATTATTTACTCAAGGAAGTTCCTTTGGCCAAGGCAGGGTGGGACCCTTTATCTCTATTTATTTGTCAGGCATGGGCGGGGAGAAGGGAAATCTATGGAATATGGAAGACAGGAGCTTCTGAGTAGATAATTTCCCACTGTGACTTCTTCAGTTCCATTGACTTTCTGAATATGTGCAGTCCTTCCCTACCTATGCTAAGTCTGTCTCATTATCTCCCTCTGATCCTAGTTTTCTCTCTGAGCATTGAGTACTAGAGATGAAATTTCCAAGATCCTTATTCCCCTCCTCCCCCCGATCCATTTTTTTTACTGGATTATCTCATGAAATCTGCTTATTTGATTTAGAATCTACACCCAAAAGTTTAATATGTCTTAGGTCAGATTTCAATCTGTGTCTTTAGGCCAAATATCTCATTCCCTACTAGATATTCATTCTTAAATATCCTTAAGTTTCTCAAATATAGAAAAAGTAAGAAAAAAATCCCAGTATCATGTACCTGAGTCCCACAGCCCAGTGGATGGGATCCCTCCCAGTCTATTCAGTTCCCAGAACGCCTTGAGAGACCACGTGATTCCCATTTATCTTACTTCCTAACCAGTTACTACTGAACTCCTTCTCAACAGAATGCCTCTTTATGTTAGCTAAGAATCATCACTTTATCCAGGGATTTTGTTATTTAGCTTTTTATAAGGTGTAAACATATCGTACATGTTCATTTTTGCATTTCGACATTTTGTTTCCATTTCCTGGGAGAACATAAACCAGAAAGGTATCTTCCACCTTCTTTAGCTAGACCTAGTTTCTCTTTCAGGATTCTGTCTTTAGTTTGAACCCCTTTTATGAATTTACCTCTGTGATGCTAGATTCATGTTTTAGTGCATTTGTATTACCCACGAATTTTGTGTACTCTTAAAATCAAGTAAGTGTCCTACTTCGATCCTCTATTATAGCTGCAACGATATCTGTATGTCATTATTGTCGTATACTACTCCATACTATTCCTTTAAAGATGTTATTTGGTATGATGAGTTCAGCAGATGGCCTTTGTACTTGTATAAATACTCCAAAATTCTATAGTTCTAAAAAATAAAATGCAAAAGAAAAGCAAACCTAAGCAATGCTAAATTGGTGAATTTTGCATTTCCCACTGTGGCTTCCCATCTGCCAATTTCTGCTTACCCAGGTAGCAGTCCATATTCACCAAGGAAATTTCCCTTCTTCCCTGCTTCTTCTCAATGGATTAAGATTTAACATGCACAGAGCACTTGATTCCCACTCCCCTGCCCCAGTAACAATAGCATGAAGATGATAGAACTTGAGTGCACAGGCAGAGTAGACTGTAACTCACATAAGAGTGTGCTCAATCAGCCCAGGGACCGAAGCCAAAGCTTTCTGTGCCTGTCACACATCATTCCATATTCTCATTCCACTCATGCTGCTATTTACCTGACAGCCCCTCAGAGCTCGTTGGAGCACTGTGAGCTCTCAAATAAATATGTATTTCATTTTGTGTGCTTATCTTGAAACCTCATTTTGATTACCCAGTAGACATTAACAATATCTTTCCAGCTGTTACTTTGCATTATATCTTGCAACTGAGATTTTTGGCTCTTTATGAAAATAAATCTTTGACCTAAAGGTGCTGGAGGTGCTCTAGCTGTTATGGCAATAGTATGAACTCTGCTCAGATGTGAATGGCATGGGTAGCTTACTTAACACTACTGTTGTCTGTAACTTCCATGCATAAACACACAATCTGTGTAAGATTGTCATGAATTGCAGCTTTAAGATGTCTGAGATAAAATCCACGTAGCCTTGATGAGAATCCCCATGGACACAACTTTGACTTTGAACAGAAAAAAAAAAAAAAAGGATTATCAACTAATTAATGCTTCAGATTTCAAACAACTAACAGTTTAGCCCATCAAATTTGACAAGCTTTCTATCAATATGTAAAAACATGCAAGAACAGAACAGACTACCTGCTGACATATCAGATATATTAACTAGGAAGATGATGTCCTTCCTGAATCCATTGCTACCATAGAGCTTTTCTTCTCAGACATCTAAAACCAATTTTGGACTTGATTGATTCATGTTTTCTAAACCTTTCTGGTGTTAAGCAATTCCAAGAATGGTTTAAAGAAAATCACTTACTCAGTTAGACTGCTTTTCCCTTCCAAGAGTGTATTTCTAAATCACAGAAGTCCATTTTAGAACACCCCCACACACCCTGATCCTATTTTTTTGACCAGATAGAAATGTATCCTGTGAGACCTTGCAAAAACTTGAGAGAAAAATCAATGGTGACTTTGACAAGAACAATGCCACTTCCTCTTAAATAGGTCACCTGGCTTCTCCTAACCAATTCTCGCAGGACACTTTGGAAAGAACAGGAATCACCTGTAAGCTTACCTCATACTCTTGTTGCCAGCTACACATGTTAAAACCTAGAGCCAAGAGGAAGGTATTTCTCAATGGTCAATTTCATGATTGAGAATCATTCTATTCATCTGGTATACATAGCAGCTGGCCCTGTAACCATTCCCGATTTTGAATTTTCCATTAAATTTGAATCAATAAATAGAGATCATGCATGTCAGATTATTGTTTGAGAGTATCAGCTTTTAAGCCCAATTAGTGATGTATTTCTCTCTCTCTCTCTCTCTCTCTCTCTCTCTCTCTCTCTCTCTCTCTCTGTGTGTGTGTGTGTGTGTGTGTGTGTGTGTGTGTGCGCACATGCCCGTGTGTGAATTAGTGACCATGACCATTTTGAGAGAATGAAGGAACCTCTATTGTTGGATTATATATCAACTTGTTTCCCCATATGTTAAAGGGATAAAATTGAAAAACTAATCCTCACAGTCCTTACCTAAGAATTTCCAGATTCAGAGAAAACAAATAAACTGTACTGCATTTTAGATCACAAATTTAAAAAAACACTGCTAAGAAATTTCAAAGACAGAGAGAAATCACACCCACTTTTGATATAGCTGGCACACATGAAACCTGTTATATTTTTTAAAATAACCAATAACAACTCTAGCAAATACTGGCAGCATTCTGGGCTATGCATTAGTAGTTCCTTCTGACTTGACTTGGCTATTGGTAGGGCCATCTATCTAAGTTAATTGCCTTCATGAGATGGGGACAAAAACCCTAAGATTTCTGACAGCTTTATTCTGCATTTTCGTGATAGCAACAGGGATGTTCTCTCTTTTGATTTTTACATTCCAAAAGAGTCTCCAAACCCCTGAGACAGCCAGTGAAAAGATGACAAAAGTCTTCCTCTATTCTGAGAGATACTTTTTAAAAGCACAGAGAGAGTTCTTTACAAGATTTTCTTTAGTTAATAGACTGATGACATTTCTGAATCCTGGTTTCACAACTAACTAGCTTTGAACCTTTGTATCCCAGAGAACGCTACTTAAGTCTCTAAACTGCAATTTCATAGTTTAGGAAATGCAGATTATGATGGTGAACGAGGGTGTTGTGGTACCACAGCTGAATTATGCTTTTCAACCTTGAGAATAAACCCTACTTAGCTTTCTAAGATAAAATGAGTTTGGGTGATATTATAATTTTCCACTTAATTTCAATAAAAATTTACAAATTTACTTTTTAATTTCTGAAGAAGTGAATTTCAGGTGCCCAGGTCCAATTAATACAATGATAACATAACCTCTGCACCCAAGACTTGGGGAACATTGTGAAAAATGAGGTGAAAACATTTTAAGTCAGCAAACCAGAATGCCTGGTATAAGATATTATGTTCTAGACAGTAAAGCTCAACAATATGGTTGCCTAAACAAGGCCTGCATAGTGAATCCTGACGTAGACAGAGAAAGTTTACAGCTCCCTATTGTTAGATAAAAAGCTACAGGTAATCAGTGGTTGGTGATAAAGAGAAAATAGTTCAGAGGAGGCAACCTCCTGATATCAAGTGGTCATCCCTAAACATGTGTGCATATGAATAGAACTAAACAGATATAATGTATATTCATGCATCTATGAGCATACATATAGACTATATATACATTTTAGAAAGAAGGAGATGGAAGGACTTGGGGGATGAAAGGAAGGGTAGAAATGATATACATGCAAAGCTCATTTAAGAACTTTCCAAGAAATTGAAAATTTGTTAGAATCCAATAGTATAAAAACCAGAATGTACTGGGACCATGTTAATTGGAATGCATGAATACATTGTGGCTGTGATGTTGTGGTTATCTTTTAAAATTTCAAAACATAGAAACTGGAATGAATGGATTTGCAGTCTAAATCTATAGCTTTAAAAATCTTTGAAGGTTTTATTGACTTTAAAGGGAGAAAAAGGAGTAGGCAATATTTGAGATCTGGGATAAAAGCTCAGAGCATCGGGGGTTGGTAAGCAGAGGTCAGGATTAGCTTCCGTGGGTGTATTGATGTCTGTGATTGTTCATCACAGCAGCAAAGCTGCCTCCATAAGAACCCATATCATGTACTTAATCCCCAGCAGAAACTTCATTTCTGACAGCAGGAGAAACTATGCATGTTTGATCACTGGGCTCACTCCAGCTTGTGCTCTCTTTGTCTCTGTTTTTTTCAACTACAATACAAGATGTGCAAATTGGCTGTTTCTTAGGAAACCTATGTCAATGTGTGATAGATAATAAGTAATGGTGACCACAGAAAGCCCAGCTTCCTGAGCATAGAAGACCATATACCTCAATGTGGAGGTCAGGAGAACTTTGCTTGCTGTAAAGGGTTTATAAATGAGCAATGACTAAAAGAAAATAGTAACTTAAAGTTAAATAAGCTGAGTCCCCAAGGTGCTCCTGAAAGCTCTTTCATGCAGCAACATGCTTTCCTCTGTTGCAGCCTTGGTCTTGGTTCTGAATACATTACATGTATACCATGAGTTTGGCATCATACCACACAGAACTAAAATACTATGTGAAATACTGATTAATAATATTCAAGACTGTCATGTCCTAGAGAGTACAGGATCTTTATTGTGTAAATTTCCTTTTATTGAAACATAAAATCTCCCTTACTAAGCTACAGCATTACATATTTTCTTATTTTTCACAGTGTTACCTATGAATCTATTGTTAAATGGCATTGTGCAATGTTTGGTTCTGAAAATTGCCTGGAGGTCAGTGGGTAAGAACATTTGTTGGTCTCTCACACTGTGGGTTCAGAACCCATGGCTCACATTTTGGTTAGCAAATATGTACGAATCCAGTTTTGGAGGATCTGAAGCATGCCCCTGGCCTCATCAAGCATTGGGCACATATATGATATACATACATACATATAGAAAGTCAGGCAGACAGGAAGGAAGGAAGAAAGGAAGGAAGAAAAGTGATAGATAGATAGATAGATAGATAGATAGATAGATAGATAGATAGAAATAAAGCAAGGAAGAAAGAAAAATGGACAGGCAGTTATTCATGCAGGCCAAACACACACACACACATAAAATAAATCTAAAAAAATGTGTTAGTTACTTTCTGGCAGTCAATTAAATTGCTTTACATGTAACCCTGATGATCTGTGAGCTGAATCTCAGATTCCAGACTGGGAAAAGAGAACCAACTGCTGTTCTCTGCACTCCATAATATAGCTGAGACATGAATATGCTTGCACTTACATACCTCACACAAAATAATAATAATAATAATAATAATAATAATAATAATAATAATAATAATAATAAATACCAATAATTTTTTCCTCTGAGGCAGGCTCTTTATGTAGCCCTGGGTGGCTTAAAACCCACTAGAGTCTTCTATAACTCATAGAGATACCTTATCTTCTTCACAAATGCTAGAAGTAAAGACATGCCACCAAACTCTTCCGAGTACACTTTCATTTTGGTTTAGAACAAAGTTATCAGCGAAATCTGGAATGAACCCAAACATATTTTGGTCATTTTGTAATACATATTTATGTGAAATGTGTTCTCAGCATTGATCACAATAAAATTAAAATACCATCCAACTATGAAAAATGTTTCATATCCAATAGGATATATTCAATATTAGCTTGGGTTTTAATTCCTTATATAAAAATAGACAAGTACATTCATTTTCATGCAAATATGTTTACATCTTTAATAAGTGGGGAATTATAGATATATCATGGATATATTTATGACTTGTCATCCACAAATGTTGGATCTGAACACCTATTCTATAGAGAGAGCTTTATTCCTGGGGTTTTGGAAATATTTCTCTTGTGATTAAGTCATGAGTGGAAAAAGAGTAAGTCAGGAGAAAGAGACACTTTTCTGTGTGCTTTCAGGGAAGTGTCTCACATGGTCCCAATAGCAGTTCACTGAGAGGCAAATGTCAATCGTCCCCTCTGTTGCACAGACAGCGAA
Organism: Micromys minutus; assembly: GCF_963924665.1. Classification (NCBI taxonomy): domain Eukaryota; kingdom Metazoa; phylum Chordata; class Mammalia; order Rodentia; family Muridae; genus Micromys; species Micromys minutus. Next base: position 16,380,462 of record NC_137973.1, read on the forward strand.
GGAGACAGTGGAGGCTGAAGAAACTCCTCTGAAGGGATCCTGGCACTACAGCTCCTGGGCACTTAACAGGACACATCTAACTCAGGGTGAGATAAGGACTATGGCAAATTCAGCCCAACATTGACTTTTAAATTTAACCATGTAAAGATAGTAAATTAATCTAATAGAGGAGAATAATGAAGATGGATAAGCTAAATAGACTATTATACTCCTAGAAATTTCCCCAGATGAAATCTAGATGAAACCTGATTTTGCTTAATTTCTGTTTTTGTTTATTTCTAAACAAAAACCTTTGGGTCTTCCCAGTGGTTTCAAATGGTGATAGTGAATCCACATTCTAAACTCCTTCAGAAACTGCATTATCACCCCAAATATCAGATTAGCTTATTTGTACAAATAAATTTTTAAGAACTTAACATTTAAATGCCAACACCAGACAACCCTTAAACAATAAATTCAGGTATAACAATTATTCAAGCAATGCTTAATCAAATTTAGTAATAAAAATTTGGATAAAAAATAGAGGTAAGAAATATTTTGGAATAGGCACTTTTAAATAGCTATTTACAAAAGCTACCAATAAACAAAAATTAATTTACTCCAGTCTAATACAAATGCACCTACTACAAAATTAAACTCAGTGAAGAAATTAGCAGACTATTTTAAGCAGTTTTTAGGTACAGAATAAGCTGGTAAAATACTCTCAACTAGGGATCATTACTGGTGTAATACTTTGCATAGGCTTGGCAAAGGGAGTGACACTGTTAAGAGATGTGGCCTTGTTGGAGTAGATGAGTCACTATGGGCATGGGCTTAAGGCCCTCATCCCAGCTGCCTGGAAGACAATCTTCTAATAGCAGCCTTCAGATGAAGATGTAGAACTCACAGCTCTCCCTGCCTAGATGCTGCCATGCTTAATGATAATGGACTGAACCTCTGAGCCTGTAAGGCAACCTCAAATATATGTTGTCCTTTATAAGACTTGCTTTGGTCGTGGTGTCTATTCATAGCAATAAAACCATAACAAGACAGCTGGGTAACAAAATTATCTGTCAGAGATCCAAAACTGATAAAGCAAAGTTACTTCAACATTTTATGAAGAGAAAATACAAAGAAAACAGATTTCAGTGTGTTGTCTATCATCCAGTATTTACTAGCATGAGTCTAGCATCTTTCTGTAAGAAGTGGAATAGCAACTCCACTCCTCCCAGCACAGCCATCACATACTTTACCTGAGATATTATTGCTCAACAACATTGAAGATCTCCACCCAATGCCCACAAATCATGTATGAGATGTGCATGGCTCCCTTGGTTTAATTTGGGGGTATCTGATAGTAGTATAAAATGATTGCCAAACTTCTTTTTAGTGTCTCATAAATCTATTTTCTACAAAATAAAGGTTGATACAGCTATAGCTATAGCTATTAGCAGTGAATACTGAGACTGTATTTATGTCAAGGTCTGATTTAGGAATCAATCTCATCAGGACTTTAATCAACAAATATTGCTGAAACCATAATACAGCTGAGAATATCGTTTTTAGAAAAATCTTTGTGTTTCCCCTAAAGAAGCATATAGTTTAGTAGGAAACATAGTTTTGTGCCCAAAAGCCTTCATTTCTTTGTTTATAACTGAACACCGGTCACTGTTGGTAACTGAAAGCCATCAATATAACCCTTTAGTTTTTGCCTCAATAGCTAAAATCTTCAGAGAGTATACCCTGTCCCAGATCTACTTTTAAATCTACACAGAAAATCTAAGATTCTTTTTGTCAGGTCTAGAAACCACACAGGACACACAGACTCTGAACAGAGAGTCAGAGGGCATTAGGTCAGGGGTAGAAGACTTTTCTTTCCAAGTCACTGGATAGAGTAAGATCCTCTCAGAAGCAATCTTATGATGGTGTCTGCCTGATTCTGGTACCCATTGTGGCTGTTCTCTGGCCCCTTAGGAGAATGGTTCATATAGAAACACTCTGTTCCTTTGCTGTCTGTGCAAGCATTTCTCCAGGGACCCTACTCATGTTTCCTTTGCCTCTTCAGAAAATGTCGAAGCACCCACTCAAGGAGCCTAATTCAAATATTTCAGTGTTCTTCCAGTGTTCACATGAAATTCAGCACTGTGTAATATACAAGTAAAATATGTAAGTGATATTAGTCAGGAAAATGCTTACCTACTTAGCTCCTAGGAGTTCATGAGCAGATCTGGTTTACTAATAAGTACTGGTAAGCAGTCACGAAAGGATTACCTCCCTTCTCCAAACCCCTGTTATATCTCTGGTCAAAGCATCCAAACACATAGCTATAGAGTCAGGACTAATAGGGGAGAACCAAGGTCTTTCTGGTTTATTTAGGCAATGACCTGTCTAGGAAACAGATGGTTAGTCCTTCCCAGGACCCACTGGCATGCTTCCCCATAGAACAACCAAACTTATAAGCTGTTCCAGCACATCCCTTGATGTGATTTCTAATTCCAAACACATTGAATACCTCTATGTCTACTACAAACTCTGAAACTGCTAAGGAAGTGTAGGAAAAGGAACCATTGTATACTACTTACAAAAATGCAAATTGTTCCAGCTACTATGGGCATCCATATGAAGATTCTCAAAAAAAAATATATAAAGGGAGAATATTCATGTGTTTCAGATATAACACTTCAGGGCATATGCTAAAAATAATCTAAACCAGCATAACACTGGATCTTCTGCACATTCCCTTTTACTATAGCATTATTTGCATAACAAATTATGAAATCAGTCTAGATGGTCACCTAATAAAATATAAATTGTGGAATATATGTATGTATGCATATGTGTATGTGTGCATGATGTATTTAGCCATAATGAAATATGTCCTTTACTAGAAAACATATGAAATTGATAATCATACTAATTAAAATAACCTGGACAAAGAATGACAACTAATACATAGTGTCTCTAATTTTGGGGTTCTAGAATTATTTATAGAGATATAATCCATTACGCATGTACATAGTTTACATTAGAAATGAAGGAAAGCAGAAAGAGGCGTGGGGGAAGGAAGGAGTCAGTACTGAAGCAGTTCAAGGTGGATGAGGTGAAAACTGAGGAGAGGAAACGGGAGGGTGAATATGGTCAATGCATCCAACATACACTAAATAAACAGTGTTTGTTAAACTCAATATTGTTTTCTGTTACTGTACACCTATAAAAAAAACTGTCAAACACCTTGCATAGAGCCTGCACAAAGTTAAGAAACAAGCAACAAAAGTCAATATGTTGGCCCAAAAATAGGCCCCTGTGTGTCAAGATTAATGATCTAAGTTAAAATATGTTCAGAGACAAGTTCATGATTGTAAGAAGTGATATCTTAATCCCAGTCTGTTGCTTCACTACACAACAGTGAGTTATTTATAGAGTTCTCATGAAAGTTGGACTCTCTAAACTGCCCTGAGTATTAGCACATAGATATTTTCTGATTATGTCAATTATCAATATAACTGAGTAAAAACTAATACATACTTTATTCTTTTCTAAATACTTACAAAACATTATTTATAATAGATATTTTAGACTATATATCAGTTAGAATACATATAAGAATTATGAATAAACATAATTCTTTTTCATTATGTTGATAAAACTTTAAAGAAAATAAAAAATTTCAATATCAAAAATTCCCCTAGAAATTTCAAAATCTGATAGTTTGTCTATCAATTATTAAAGCATAGGTTTTGTTTAGTTGTCTAAACAAGGACAATTCAAATATAGATACATATTCATTGTTTACTTATGTTATATATATATATATACAGCATATACATATACATAATATACATATACCTAATCACATACACATACATATATACATATACATATACATATACATATACATATACATATATATTATGGCATTATCTCAGAAACCAGAAATCTAAAATAAATCCAAGAAAAAAATTAACAAAGGGGAGTTGGTTTTTTATATTTTTCTTAATCTTCCAGTTACTTTACCTATCAATATAATTTACTTTCTCAAATTGAAAATATCTGAGTCATTTGCATTAGACTCATATGGATTTTCCCACTATAAAATCACAGAACCTTCTTAATGCCAAGGATTCTTTTATTCAAAATCATAAAAGTTTAGCTTTACTAAAGTTACAAGTATTTTTAAAGACTTTACAATCACTGACTGTGATTTGCATATCATTTCAAAGACCCTGACAAGCTCATAGTAATTAAAAATTTGGCCTCCAAGGTGGCACTTATGAAGATAGTGACATTTAATAAGTGGATTCTAGGAATGATCCAGACAATCAGAATAATTCTCTAGAAAGGGTCTTACATGGGAATTTATGGTCACAAGAAATGCCCAAATTTGGTCTTGTTCAGCTTTCTTCTTTCCTGTCACTTCGCAAGCTTCAGATACTGTACCATGTATGCAATCCTTAGTAAAAATGAGACCACACAAGTACTACATACATAAACACACACACACACACACACACACACACACACACACACACACACACACACACACAAACTCTCTAAAACTGTGAGGTAAATAAGATCCCTCTTGTTATAAAGTGAGATTCTTTAGATCTTTATGATATAATGCAAAACATACATGTTATAGTTTTATTTTAAGTTTTCATCTTTCTCTGTCACCATATTTGCCTCCATAAAACAGTTAATCTTATCTACATGTGAGACTAGGAAAACAAATATTTATATTTAGTATTCTAAGCTACCTAAAGACAGAACCCTTAACTTTAGACTGGGTCAATAAACACAGGTGACAATGGGCAAGGGATTTCAGTTGTCTGGACTTAGATATCTCACCTTAATATTGGGTGACTTTGTCAAAATAAAACCCATTATTCTCTTCTTCTGTTTCATAGTGTGGTTATGCTTCTGTAAGAGTGTACTCCACATTATCCTATAATCTTAAAAATTCAGATTCAGAAAAAAATGTAAATAATCTTGTATCTGAGGAATTTCACAAATAGAAGGAGGGCACATTGTGATCTCTTTCTGTCTTTAAAAGCCACAAAAAAGAGGATACAGTGGAAAACACAGCCATTATATTCTTAAAAGTGAGTAGAATTGATGTAAGGTACTAAAAGCAGGCAATAGATGTAAGACTGTTGCTTCCTGTTTCTGAGATGAATTCTTTCTTACCTTCTAGACATTAAGACTGTAACAAACTGAAATTGATTCGGCTTGAACAAAGCAAGCTCTCCTAGTATAAAAATCTTTAAATTCATCTTTCACCTTCAAGTCTATTAATGTTCTCATGAAATAGTCTCAACTTTGGAGTGTATTGATGTTTTAATTTACCTTGAAAACATTAAGTATAAATATTTAACCAGCAAGGGAAAACAAGGGCTCACAGAATTTGGAAGTGTGGTATTACAGGCTTAGTTTTACCGTACAGAAGAAAATGAAACTTTTCTTCCTACAGAATTTCATGGTAGTTTACCATATAATAAAATTTACTGTTTGCCAGCACTGGAAAAATTCCATACAAACATAGGCCATGGTATTCAGTCCCTAGTTCTATCCCTTGATAGATATATATTTTGGGACATTTACTTAGCTTAAACTCTGTTTGAAAATGTCACCCATACTAGCAAGACACTTTAAATATGTTGATGAACTAAGATAACATTCAGTCCTATTACTTTGGTAGCTACCAATCACAGGAGATTTTATTGTATTTCACGTATATTGATCACTTCTTCATCAGACGTTCTTACGCAATATTTTCTAGAGTGGATAAGAAGGAAAGAATGAACAAGAGATTCCTAACCAGCCTATCCTGCAAGAGTACAATCACGTCCCTCATCAGTACCATCCAAAATGCCCAGCTCACTGTGACAGGCTAACTCAGCTTCCCATGATGAATGCCCCACCCTGGACTTCATTAGCTTCCCTTCCTTGCTGTCTCACGGACATTTAATTTCAAGACCTTTGCTTCCTGTTTCTGAGATGAATTTTCTTACATTCTAGACGTTAAGACTCTGGCAAGCTGAAATTAATGTGGCTTGAAGGAAACAATAAGTAGTTCTCCTACTATGAAACCTTAAATTGATCTTTCACCTCCAAATGTATTAATGTTCTTATGACATAGTCTCAACTTTGGAGTGTATTTACTGTCAAGTAGATTTCAATTAACTCATTGAAGAGGGGAAGTATCAGTTTGATGAAAGAAAGATCAATTAGTCAAAAATCTGAAGTATCTTTTTGTACTAGTCTGTATGCCAAGCAACAGGAAGGGAGTTTAAAAAATAAATACTATCCCTGACCTTTCTCCAAGAGCCTATAGACTAACAAAGAATAATTATAATACCCAATCAAATTTCTAGATAAGGAATGGGCTACAAATAACAGATAGGCATATATGAGGAGTGTTAACAGTCAAAGTATTTGACAATTCCTAGAGCATCAGGAGTTCTGTAATCCTCCTCTGTGATTTCCACTATCCTGTATTATACAGCACCGTAAGATGTTTGTCTTAGAGGGTATCTGGTGTTTTCATTCCCACTTACTGATATTATTTCTCATATATAAAAATATGAGCACCTTGGATCCAAAGAGAATTGTGTTTGTTTAATTCTGACAAAGGCTTTAGCATTTAATATTTTTTTCTTTTTAACTTTCAACTCATAAATTTTAAAAAAGCAACACTGAATTAACTTTCAGGTAAGTCTTAGAAGAAAGAAGACTGTCTCATTTGCTATCTGCAGACAGTGCCTCTTAACTGACATTTAAAAACTAATGAACAATATCATTCAATCTGACATGAGCCAGAATGGATTCAGATGCAGTGAAGACATATTACACTCATTCTCAAATGTGAAAAAGGAATCTCATTCCAAGAAGAGAAAATACCTATCACAGCTTATAAACCCTTTTCTCTAGCTTCAAAGGAAGTATGAGTCAAATTTGATTTATAATGTAGGCGTGTGCATGTAACTCTCCCTGGGGATGTGTTTGTGTTGAAGACAATAGCATTGCTTCTCAGAACTTTGTCAGTATAGTACCAGCATCACTGCATAATTACAGAACCTCAGGGCATAGACTCAGTCAGATACTGAGGGATCTAGGCAATCAAAAAATGTTTTCCAAAATTAGTTGAATCAAGCTAAAGGGCTTAGCTACCAAGCTAAATTCACCTCGTGGTTTTCAAGTATGATACCAGTGCATGTAATTAGATGTGCACATGTGGGCAACATGCATGTTCAAAAACACTAATTGGCATGAAATTTCTCTTATAGTAATTTAGCAAAGACTTAGATGGTTTAAGTCAATGATTCTGTTTGAAGAAACAGTATCAGATTTAAAAATAAAAGCAAATAATTCTTGGTGTTATAACATTTAAATCTTATATTCCAGAGTAGCATCACAATTAAAGTAGAATTTTATAATAAACACAATGGAGATATTTCACTAGAGTCATCATCATGGCCTTAGTTATTCTATTACCTGAATGATCTCATGCTTGTGTGGCTTTAGTAAAGTTTTGATTTTCTTCAGGAGAAAGGAAGACAGTCTTCCATGTGAATTGCAAGCACAAAGATACTTTAAGAGGAATGCAGTGTCTAGGTACCTGTAATCTTATATCAACATGCACAAAACTATTCCCAAAGTTAATTTCCCAAGGACGATATTAATCTCCTCATGCTCACAAAGAGCAAGACCTTATATGAAAGAAACTGAAGACAGGTGACTTTCAGCAAGTTTTTGCTGAAAGATCTAGTTTTGACACAGTTAAACCGTAATTGATTTAAACCAAGATATTTAGGCCTATTTCTTTTTTAAAACAAGTCTATATAAAACTGGATAGATCGGTCCGTTCTCTACATGTATTTCTAATCCCTTGTCTGCTAGCCTCCACATAAATATGTTTCTCCATGGCCTGTTTTTCTTTACCTCTTCCAGTCTGGAGTTATAACAATTAGAACATGTATGATAATGTAAGAATAAAACCTACATCCAGAAGTAGCCCCACTCAATATGGAGGAGCAAAATGTAAAGATAGCCCTTGCACTAATGTGAAATTCACACGTTAATGCCTAACATATTTTTTATGAAGTATGACAGAGAAATATTGTGATAGCCATGAAAGAGTTACATTTTTAAGTTAGCCCCATTAACCCTGCCTTGAGGACAAGTATGTCTCAAGGCTGAGAACAAACACCGCAGACCACCTGGTCTCAATAAAGTCTGGCTCTGCAGTCCTGAGAAAAACAAGTATGAAGGTCCGTGTGCCACAAAACAGGGTGGCCCAGAGTTGAACCATGTCCAAAAGCAGAGTATGCCAATTTGAATGAACCAATGAAATTGCTATGCACTTGTTGCTAACTGCATATGTAATTTTCCCTATAAATATGTCCCCTTAATTGAGTTCAGGTTTGACTCCTCTATCTCCTGCGTGAGATATGTGTCATCCTCAGAGCTTGGATCTAATTAAACCTCTTGCCTGGTTGCAGAAAGACAGGTTCTCCGTGAGTTCTTGGGTTCGAGTTCTCCCAGTACTTTAGTGACGGGCTTCCCCAATTTGGGGCTCTTTCAGTTAAATTAATGTGTGAGACAAAATGGGTGCCAGTTTTACATAACTAATAAGCATCCAGATGCACAGGATGACCATACTTGGTTATGTATTCTCATCTGATCTTCAAAGATCACCAACATGTCAGAAGCACTGGTGTTGGGTAGACAACACATGTCAGAAAATTTAAATTGTAGTTCCTATCTATTTTTTAGACTGATGCTACTCCTCTTAGAAAGAAATACATCTTTCTACAGTTCAAGAATATAAGAGGGTTTGGTTTAAATTCAGGGCCTCAGACTGTTTTGGTATAATGGGTTAAATTTATGGCTAGATGGGCTGGCTGGTAACTCCTCAACTAGCTGATCTGCCAGATTGATATAGGAAATCACAATATAATTGGGACTCTTAGAGAGTCCTTGTATAGCCATAAAAGGTAGAAGAGTGGACAATATGTCTACATATAACATATTGGTTTGCCTAGTGGTAGCCTTGGAATTTATGTGTTCAGGAAAGCCTCTATAAGTATAGTTTCTTTTGTGAGTTGGGAATGAAAGTCTCAGAATTCACTCTTCTGTCCCTTGAGATTCACAACTTTTGATTTAGGATAATCATCTTTGGGAAATAATTTTAAAGGAAGATACACAGAAACAAAACATAAAATTATCCAGAGACAACATTCCTCAGGGGAAAAAAAGCAGAAGTTTGACATTCAAGGATGATAAAAAGTATCCTTGCCCCCATGGGATTCTCTAAGTGCTAGAGTTTAGCAGTCAGCAAGGACAAGGGACAGGACCATTACTATGTGGAGGGAAAAGCCCTCTGAATTGTATTAGCATTCTCAAGAGAAACAATACCAATAGAATAAATATAGAGTAACAGAAATGTTTAACTTATCTTACCCCATAGGCTTAGAATAGGTAATCCAACAAAGGCCAACCACCTGAAACAGGGCACCTCGGTGTCCTGATATGGTACTAACAGCCTGTAGGATTTCTGAAGAGTTGTTGGTGTTCGCCCACATAGGAAACCCACAGAAAGATGGTTACAATGTTAGGGAAGGAATTGGCAGCAACAAGGTAAGTAAACTCCCCAGTGACAGTGAGGGCCAAGCATGTGTAAAAGCAAAAACCAACCAAACAAACAAACAAAGGCAAAAACCTGTTCAGGCTTCCATGCCCTTGTATTCAGGCTGCTACCAGAAAGAGTTGTGCACATTTAGGGTGAGACTTCTCACATTAAAGAAGGCAGTCAAAACAATCCATTGCAGATGTGCCCACAAGCCAATCTGATGTGAACAATGCCTCATTGAGGAACTCTTCTGATGTGATACAAGTTGTATCCCTCTTTAAAAAAAAAAATAAAGTTGTAAGAGAGAAAAATAAAAGTTAAATCAAACAGGAATACTGAAAGCAGTAGACACCCAGCTCATCAGATGCTCTATACAGTGGTACTCAGATCTTCAATCATTTCTACCAGTCTTGGCAGTATCTCTGTGGCTGTAAATATGAAACAGAAAAACAGACTGAAAAGTAAGCAGACAAACAAATGAAAAAAATAAACCATTGAACAATGGAAGTGGGGGAGGGAAGAAAAAAGACCAGTAGGTAAAGCCACAATTTTCTTCAGGCAATAAATTTGGCCCACATTGAGTGTGTTTGTCACCTAGGCACTGAGGAGCCCCCTGATAACCTTTTATATAGACATCACTACCTACTACTATTTTCTTAGGATTCTACATAGCATTTTTCTGTGCCTCAGATATTAGATAGCGGAATTAGAGAATGTCAAAGTATAATTCTTCCTCTAGCCTCACATTTAAATTACTTGAGAACTAAAGCTTAAGAAAGAAGCTAATTAATTTCAAAATGTCAATTTTCTTGCTGATGAAACCAATTAAAGGATGTTGTTTTACAGCTTCTGCTCAAAAACACTATTAATAGGTTCTACTCCCACAGTCACCTCCACATCAAATCACAGGGGTCATGTACTCCCTCCTTCTTACCTCAAAGACCTGTTAGATATAACAGCTCAAAATGCATGTTTTGCTAACCTCTGCCATAGTTGAGAAAAACTAACTTGCAATGGATCGACTTTAGTTTATACTCAGAATATGAGGCTGGGGCAAATGTTCTGACCTTCCAACTCATTACATGTGATTATTTATTTAAAATGTGAGTTCTAGTTCAAGTGATGAATCCCCATGTGTATTCCATCGAAGCAGTCATTTAATAAGATTTCAATAAATGTTAATTGAACTAAGTTAGATGCATTTAAAGGAATTCTAGCCCTAAAGCAATGAAAACCCAGGATAACATCAAGAACATGGGAATAACGATATGTAAATGCAGATGCATTCAGGATAACATCTTATGTGGGGAAGGAATGGCTGCTCAGCAACAAGAGATGTGTCATTAAAGGCAGTATGAAACCACTCTTCTTCAGGGCATGCTCAGTTATAGAGAACAAGAACCACACCTCTAGGTTGGCTGCATCTACTGGGTAGCAAAGTGGGGCTCCAAAACCCTGATGATGATAAAAATAGCTTGGGAGTTTTCACTTGTACAGTTCGTTGGCATCAGGTTGCCTGCGATCTGCCAACTTTTCCAAGGACAAGCATTTGTCTTCGCCAAATTTTTTCCTATTTTCTTACATTTGTAGTGTTGTTAATTAAGGACTGTCTTGAATATCCACCTTGCTCCATCTGCTATAGAGAATCCAAGATGTAGAAAGAGGGATACCAAGTAGAGGATGGCATAAGTGACTTAAAGCTTAAAGAGGGGCATCTTGGCAAGAGATAGCAATTTGTAACTGACTACCATAGACATGAACAGTACATAAGTAGCTAAACATTTATAACCTCCAGGTTGAAAGAATTGCTGAGGATAAAAATAGCTATAAAAATTACAGAAGGAGAACCTAAAGAAATTGTGGCATTTAAGGGAGTCTGAAGAATCTGCAATAGAACAGCACATCCCAAGAAGATAGAATGGAACCTCACTTGAGGTCCTTCAGTGAGAGCAGACAGGTGACTTTCAGTAACAATATAAAATTATGTGAATGAAATGCGGAGACAGCGAGAGCTAACCAGTTCCCTAAAGAAGTTCTGATAAAATAAAAACTTTTGAAATGGATAAAGAAGTAGATAAAGATGAGTATAGAGACAGGAATAAAAATAATATAGGGTGCATGTGTTACGAGGCAGAGGCAGCAGCAGAGATCACTACAGCACTGGCAGAGCAGTATCCAAGGCAACAAAAGACCAGCTGAATGACAACTGAGAGAAACCAGATGACAACATGAGTGTGCAGCAGGGACATAAGTAATTACCACCCCAAAGCCTCTGAGAACAAACACCAATCCACCTCAAGGGTCATGCCTAGGAGAGTAATGGAATTCTCCCCAGCTACTAAAACTGGTCATTAGGCAACCATGAAGTCAGGTAAACCTTCAAGAGGTCACTTCTATGTTGAATCTCTAGGTGTAACACACAGGCCATATCTCCCTTGAATTTCAAAACATAAAGAAAGGCAACTGGATATCTCCCATCGACAACATAAGAGCTGTCTAAACCTTCTCTTTTTCTCCAATTTCCTATTTGGTATTACTTTTTATAATGCTACACTGTTTACAGAATTTACTTTTTTTATTAATATAGCATTTGTATTAATTTGTCATTATCATAACTAAATGTCTGGAAGAAACACTTTTCTTTAATAGTTTTAATTTTCTTTGAGAATTTCTTACGTATTACAATATGTTTCAATTTTTTTCACCCCACTCTCCCTGTACACTTCCTCCTGTATCCTCCATACACCTTCTTCAAAATGTGTGTGTGTGTGTGTGTGTGTGTGTGTGTGTGTGTGTGTGTCACTATATCTACCTAGGAGAATCAATATATAGATTAGTGTGGGGCTGTGCAATTGAAGCATGGTAAACCTATCATAAATGACATTGCTAAAGAAAGCTGATTTTCCTCCTCCAGCAGACATCAACACTCAGTAACTCCTCAGCTATACATGGGGACTTATGTACCTTTACTAATCCATGGTGCAATATTAACTATTTTAATCTTCAAGTCATGCAGGTATATATAGCTACCATGAGTAGGTAAGTGCAAAAGCCATGTCTGTTTTCAGAAGACAAGGTTTTGCCCAGATTGTCCCAAAACCCTGTTCTCATACTCTTCCCTCTCCCTCTTCTGTAATGGATCCAGAGCTTTAAAGGTAGATATTATTATGTAAATATTCTATTTATGATAGGAAAAGCATCTCATGGACACTTATTCTGTGCATTTTTATAACTTATAAGTCTCTGAATTTACCCAGTTCCACTGCACTATAATGCTTCTCTGGTGAAGACTGAGAACTACCCCAAACTGTGTGTATAGAGTTGCATATATAAATACCATTGTATTCAATTTCCATTTATCAAAGTAAAAGCAATAAGGTCATATTTTGGGCCTATGATATTCCTGGCCGTGGGTTCTTAGCCAGATATAGCCCAATTCATGAATTTCTTCCTGTTGGAAGACACCTTAAATTTAATCAGAAAGTGATTAATGACCCATGAAACACTTTTGTCATTATTACACACAGAGGCATATTTAGTTAGGCTCATCTTCTTGTTACTCATTGAGTTACGGTTGGATAAGGCTACTGGTTACTTTTCTCCAGGAGCAGGCTCCATAGCGCCTTTCTGTTCTATGAAATCGCACATTCTCTAGTAGGTAGCAGCTTAATTTCTTTTTATCTTTGATCAACATGTTTGGTGTCTTCAGCATTAAGGTCTCAGTCTTAAATTCAGTTCTGCAACTAAGATAAAGAGCAGTGGTCTGAGCTGCTTAAGTGTGCTTGGGAACCTGTCCCCCACCAACTAAAGAAGGATCCAATAAATAACACTGAACATCTCCTTTGTTAGTCTATGGCATATTGAAAAGACACTCTAGCACTATGATCACTACCCTCCCATTAAAAAAAAGAAACAAAAAAAAAACCCTCCATATAAAAATCTTTGTTTGTGCTGGTGCTAATGTTTAAACACATATTTTATTTTTTAATTTAAATATAATTATATTGTTTGTCTACACTTCACTGCTTCGTGGCAAGCCTTATCCTGTACCCTTCCCCTTGCTTCCCTTCAAATTCTTGGCCTTGTTTACTCTAATTGTTATGAAGAATATGTATAAATTCATAGTGATAGAAATACAATCTGCTGAGCCTGATTAGTGTTTCTTGCATGTATATAATTTTTCAGAGCTAACCACTTCATATTGCATAACTAATTAAGTGTCTCATCCTTAGGGATGACTAATTTTCTCTCTCACTTTCTTGTCAGCCAGTTGTCTCTACTTTCCTGTGGTTCTTTGTATATAGATTGGATCCTATGAATTTCCCCTTTCACAATAGCATACATGTTGGTTTTAAGGTTCTGTTTAGGCAGCCAGACTGCCGAAGTATCATGAGTGTAATCTCTCTATAATTTCTAGTAAGCAAAACTGCATAGAAGATTTCCTAGTCCTCTGGCTCTTACAAGCCTACCGCCATATCTTCTTCAGTGTTTTGTGAACCTTGCTTGCAGGATTTAAGTTGTAGTTAACTGTACAATCAGATGCTCTTTGTAGTTAGATTAATTGTGATGTTTTGTAAAGATCTCCATTTGTGTCAAAGACAAGTTTCTTTGATGGTAGATGTTAATATTCAAAGAAGTCAAAGAACAAAAAGTCAAAGAAAGAAGTTTAAATATTAAAAACTGGGCTATGGATCTAAATGGGTTCTCAAAAGAAGAAATTAAAATGACTAATATGTTGCTGTAGATGATTAACATTAGGCAAATTAGTGGGAACAGCTTGAGTTCCTCGATATCCACCCCAGTGTTCTGGATCCCTGAAGAAAACACACACACACACACACACACACACACACACACACAAACAAACATATACACATATACACACACAACCTTATATTTAATATGCTGTAATCAGATCAATGGTTAGGCCACTCCCAAATATTCACATGGCCTACACACTTTCATTTCCAATATTTCTGAATTATTATTTACTAAAATCTATAGTCCATCTTTGCTGCACCAGACACAATAGGCTCACTCTTCCTCAGCTCTTACATTTCTCTCTGTTCTGCCCTTCTCAGGAATGAGCTTTCTACCCTCCCATGGCAGTTCTAACTCCTCTCGTTCTCCTTACCCTTGAATCCTTAAGTTCTTCCTCTCTCTCTACCAAACCATCAGCTGCTGGCAACATACTTACCAATTAACACCAACTGTGGGCAAAGACCATCAGTATTCTCGTGCAATTTTGGGAACCCAAATAACATAATACAAGCATTAAATCAAATTTCCAACACTAATAAATATCTTGAAAGCATTTATCATCTTCAGCAATTAGGGAAATGCAAATAAAAACAACTCCATATTTTACCTTGCCCCAGCCAGAATGACTGAATCACCAAGAAAACAGCTGACGATAAATGTCTGGGAGGAAGTAAGAAAAGAAAAACCCTCATTCATGGTTGGCAGGAGTCTATCTGGTAGAGCAACTACAGAAATCAGTGTGAACAATTTTAAACACCTAAAAATAAATCTACAGTACAATAGTATATACCCTATTCTACATATATACTTACTCAGTAATACTCATTGATCTTCTCAACATAAATATTTTCAAGTGGTATGTTAGTCAGATTCCTCTGAAACAGAGATGAAAAAATAGCATATGTGTATGCATGTAGGCATGTGTGTGAACTCGTGCACACACACACACACACACACACACACACATACACACACAAACAAACAAACACACACACACAGGATTGTAATTGCTTACAGGCTACTCCAGGAATGACTGTTTATTAGTAGAACATTCATGAATCCAGTCGTTATTGAGTTCACATGGCTGAATGTCTCTTTGGTATATAATGTAATCCCAAAGAAGTAGGTTCTAAAATCAGTAAAGAAATAGTCTCCAGCAGAGTGAGAGCAAAGAGGCAGAGAGAGCAAGCTTCCTTGTTTTATGCTATTTATATAGGCAGCTAACAGAAAATGTGGCACAAATTAAAAGTAGATTTTCTCACCTCAACAGTTCTGATTAAAGGTGTATCTTATCACCTAAAAATCTTTAGATTAAAAGTATGTCCTTCCACGTCAAATGTCTTCATTCATAAAAATCCCTCACAGGTGTATCTAGCTGCTTGGACTATAATTCCAGATGTAGTCCAGCTGACAACTCAGACTAGCCATCACATATCCAACCTTTATTAACTTGACACACAATCATATCTCTTCCTGTCATGATTAATTTTCAAATAAAAAAATAACTAGCTTATAAGTGTGCCTAACATGATATAACTGTCCCTCATGTAACTTTAAACCCATTATACATTTAAAGTATAACTTTAATTTTTTTAAACTGGTGGCTAACTAATTTTTTAAATGTACACATGTACAGTGAAATACCATTTAGATATAAAGAAATAAGAAATTATAACACTTAGATGTTATAACAATTGGGTGGAATTAGAAAGTGTGTGTGTGTGTGGTTTACAAGAAAGGTTTCCATATCACTTTTGAAAATATCTGTAGGATTAATCAGTTCTCCTCTTTCCTACCTTTCCATATACCTTTCTCACTTAAACTCTCCTAATAACTCTCTTTTCCCCATCATAAAAGTTGTGTTTTTTATCTGCCATTCCTTAATATTGTTTCATTCCCACTAATAATCACTTTCTGGTTCTCCTTTAGAAATTACTTAAAGGTGTGACAGTTTGAACAAGAAGAGCCCCTATAAAGTCATGTGTATTACTACTTGATCTCTAGTTGGTGAATCTGCTTGAGAGAAACTAAAAGGTAGGGTGTTACTGAAGAAGCCATGCCACTTCTTCAGGGTGTTCTTTGAGGTTTTAAAGGATTTACAGTTCTTAATATGCTTTCTATATTCTTCTTGCAGAACAAGATGTAGATTTTCAGCTTGCCTGATGTCATGATTTTGCTCTGTCATCATGGGACTCTAAACCTCTGGACCGTCACCTGGATCGTGGTGTCTCCTAGCAGCAAGAAAAGGAACTAATACAAAAAGGAATTCTCCTTCCTAAGACTCATGGTTCAAAGATGGCAGTCTTAGTCATTGCATCTATAGATTCTGGATTGATGGTAGAGCAAAATGTGGCAATGAAAGTATATAGAAGGAGAAGGCTGCTTGACTCATGGTAGACAGAAATCAGGGAGAAACAGAGGGAGCAGGAAAGGAGTGGAAGTCTACAGGCACATTCAAAGTGACCCACTTCTTCTAAATACCTAAGGATTGCATACCCTCTTAGAACACTAGTACTTGCTAGGAACAAATTATCCAACACACATTTTGTATTGAGAGCTGAAGGGTACTACATCTTTTAAATTTGTTAAATTGAAAATAGATTTTATTTTACATACAACATATTCTGATTATTGTTTCCCCTCTCCCAACTCCTCCCTTGCCCTCCCCACTTTTTCACCAACCAAAATCTACATTCTTTATTTCTCTCATTAGAACACAGATATCTAACATATAATATGTATCACTCAAAATTATATAATATAAAAACAACAAAAAAGAATACAGAAAAAGCCAAAGAAAACATTGAAGAATCACATATAGATGGAGAGAAACAAAGATACACAAAACCCATAAAATAGAATCTGTGTGGTTAAGATTAATGCCCTGACAAAGTGTTACAAAACAAAGAAAAGCATTCTTCAAAAACATATTTAAAGTCATTTTATATTATATTGGTCATATATTGCTGGTCATAGGAAAATCCTTAAGTGTTGTTAATATATCTATATATTCTTCCTCTGTAGAAATCAAACTTTTCCTTTGTCAGATGTTGTCTATTGGAATTCTGGGTGAGGAGTGGAAACTTGTGTCTGTCTACATACCTTCCAGGTGTTCGGACACCATCTGTGCAGGTAATGTCTATCTTGTCACAGTCTCTGTTAGTTCATTCGTGCATCTGGCCTTTGTGTTTACAAGACCCTGTTCCCTTTGTAACGTCTATGTCCATGGCTCTTATAGTCCTTCCAACTCTTTTTCTGTTGTGTTCCCTGAACCCTGAATGTAGGAACCTGGGTGTTCTAAGCCTTCTCACTCTCTGAACCATGTTCAGTTGTTTGTTTCCATGTTTGTTAGCATCTATTGTGAGAAAAAGCTTCTCTGATGATGGCTGAAGAAAACAGTAATCTGTGATTATAGTAGAGTGCCATAAAGGCCAATTTGTTATTTTCTTTTGCAGAACAGTAGCATTTAGTTGTTCCTATGTCTATGACCAAGCCAGTCTAAGGTTTTGGGCTATGTGGGAGGTTTGAGGCATATGATCTAGCTCATGGAGGGGGCCTTAGTCTAATAAGAAGGTGGTCAGAACATTTGTGCCATAATTGCATAGTGTATCTTCTAGGCATGTCACTATTGTAGACTGTGTGGCTTGTAGATGGGTTGGTGTTTATCATTATCCTTTGGTAGGATGCAGAGTATCTTTCAATTCTTTGAAGATCAGTCAAAATGTGTTAAGGTTCTAGGAGGGTATGAGCTTGACTTCTGCATGTTCAGTAAGTTTGCCATCAGTTTGGGGAGAACAACCAAAAACCATGACAATAGCATGGAATGTTTGAGGTTTGCATGGGATCTCTTTAGCCAAAATTTAATTAGACATGACCCTCTCCCAATAATGGAGGTTTCATTTGGTAGCTAGAAGTCTTGCCTCCATAAAATTTGTGATTTCTCTTAAATTTTTTCATATAAACCTTATACTGCAGTAGGCTTGCATACATGCCCTCAAGTGGTCCTTAGTTTTAGCTATCATTCCCTACATTCTCTTCCCAGCCTACCTTTTGCCCCCTCCTCCTTGTTTGATCTTTGAATTTCACACCTCTCCGTCTATCCATAACTGTCTAGTCTATTTCCTTTTCCCAATGGACAGACTGGCATACTAGTCCTTTACTGTGTGGTATTACTCTATGGCAATACAGATTATATCATGCTTATCTAACTTAACAGCTAACCTCTATTTATAAGAAAATCCATACTATACTTGCCTTCTGAATGTGGATAATCTCACTCTTGATAATTTTTTTCTAGCCCCTGCCATTTACCAGTAAATTTCATGATTTTGCTTTTTAACAGCTGAACAATATTCCTTTATGTAAATTAATTATATGTTTTTACTGCATTCATCCATTGATAATTATCTATGCTGTTTTCAATTTCTGCCTATTATGAATAGCATCAGTGAACATGACTGAGCAAGTGTCTCTGTAGTAGAATGGAGAATCCTTTTAATATATTTCAATGAGTAGTATAGATGAATCTTAAGGTGGAATCATTGCTATCTTCCTAAAGAAACTTATTAATTATTTGCATCATTATCAACCAACCAAACTCTCCAGAGCTCCCAGGGACTAAAACATCAATCAATGAGCAAATATTGGGAGACCCATGGATTTGGTTGCATATATAACAGAGGATAGCAGTGTCTGGCATCAATGGGAGAAAAAGGGCTTTAGTAGAGTTAAGGCTTCTTTTCCCAGTGTAGGAGAATGCCAAGGTGCTGAGGTGGGAGAGGACGGTTAGGAGTGGGAGCATCTTCAAGAAAACAAAGGGGAGCAGGAGGGGAGTGGGGAGAAAGGGGATAATATTTAAAACATAAACACACAGAATATCCAATAAAAGCAGTGATTTGCATCTTGATTATAAACATTTGTGATTCCACCAGTAATGGAATCCTTTTACTCTACATTCTGTCCAGCATTAGCTGTCATTTGTTTTAGTAATCTTAAATAGTCTGACAGGCATAAGAGGAAACCTCAACATATTTAGATTTCTCATTTCCTGATGCCTACGAATATTGAACATTTCTGCTATTTTCTCTCAGCAATTTGGGTTCCGTTTTTTAACACTTTATTTAGATCTGTACCCCATTTTTAAATTGAGTTCTTTGTTTTCTTGATGTTTCAGGTTATTTAGGTTTTGTGCGTTGATTTTACTTTATCTTAGATATTAGTCCTCTACCAGATGTGTGGTTGATAAAATTCTCTTCTTATTTTACAGACTGTCACTTTTTTCAGAAAGTTGCCGTTCTTTGCCATATAGATGACACTTTTTATGAGATCCCATTTGCTACTTGTCGGTCTTAGTATCTGTGGTAACCACATTCTGTTCTGGAAGTCTTTCCTTGGGTCAGTTAATTCAAGGGCTTTCCCTCCCTATCTTTCCTATCAGGCACAATACATTTGGACTTATGTTGAGGGCTTTAATGCATTTAGAGTTTAATCCTTGCAGGATGATGAGTATGGATCTATTGCATTCCTCTACATGTACCCTTCCCTTTGACCAACACCATTGTTGAATATGCTGCATTTTTCCCAGTGTATATTCCTAGATTTTTTTAAAAAATCAGTTGCCCATAGATGTGTGCATTTATGTCTGGGTGTTCAATTTGATTATATCGTTTAATCTGTCTATTTTAAATTTTCGATATTTAAAGGCTGTTTTTATCTCTTATGGCATTTCAAATCATATGTTGAAATGTGTTATTTTTTCAGCAATTTTTTGAATCATTAATTAAATAAAACAGAGTATGGGCAACATAGGATATGGTAAACAGTGGGGATGAGCATATATTACTATGCTTTTCAGATGATTTGATACTTTTGTAGCCCTCATATTGTA
Organism: Micromys minutus; assembly: GCF_963924665.1. NCBI lineage: Eukaryota > Metazoa > Chordata > Mammalia > Rodentia > Muridae > Micromys > Micromys minutus. The sequence goes on from NC_137973.1 coordinate 16,400,717, forward strand.
AAAGAATAAAAAACTGTATTTTCTTCTAAAAATTAAATGTTAGACAATTGGCAATAAGGAAAAATGGAAAATAGTGACAATATATATTAAAAAAAAACTCTTGCTCACAGTTTGGGGAAAATGTAAATTGCAGATACTACAGAGCATACTCAAAACGTTAAAGACACAACTACCAAAGGATCCAAATATTGGGGAACTGTGACTCAGAAAAGATACCACATTCCCATTTACAGTCCCTAAAGTAATGAGTCACCAGTATATGGTCTATAAACAGGAAAATGGATAAAGACAATTTTAAGTACAAACGTCAAGTGTCACATCAAATAATGCAGTCCATCCTGTGCAGCAAAATGTATGGAAATAGTAGAATAAATCAGACACAGCAAGACAGGTATTGCATGCTCTTGATACATGGAAGCTAAAAATACCATATTGGAGGTGGAATTGATAGTTAATATAGATTAAAAGTATAGGGGGGAGGTAGACTTGATTGATACATGTTGTATGCCTGTATGGATGTATCAGATAGAACCGATAAATATTAGCACATAATAAGCATGTGTTAATAAAAACTTGTTTTGTTTTACAAGATTGATGATACATTCCCAGAATTGCCTTCAAATAACTAAAAGTTCTAGCATCTTCCAAACATTAAAAAATTACCCCTGAATTCCTAAGCCCTTACTTATTCAATGACATCCTAGTCTAATAGTGTAGAAGGGAAGGTAAAGATGGAAGTGAAACTACTGATCAGCCTCATGCAGCAACATATACATTTGGAATGTGTAGGAACCAATGAGCCCTTAAAGAACTTCTACCAATTTTTAAGGGGAAAACGGGGGATCAGCGGAACAACAGTGTCTGAGAGCCTTTAGTCTGTGAAGGGCTTAACCCAGTATTAATAGCTTGGGTGAAGATCTATAAGCTCCTCAGAAATCCTAAAAGCTAAGACTGGTTCCCTGGCTGGCAGCTGGCCAAAAAAAGGGCAACCTTGGTCTGAGAGTTTTGGGAACAGAAATTTGCCATTAACCTGGAGTAATTTTGAATTGGATTCATCCCTGCAGCTCTCAGGCCCAAACCTTGACTTAAGCTTTATGACACCCTGCCGAGAAGGAGCTGAGCCTGCTGTGCCAGACATGGCTCAGGGAAACAGACACAGCAAATAGATGGTGTGTTAAGCTGCTACATTTTTGAAAGATCTGTTACAGCAATGATAGATGTAGTTCAGCTGATACTCAAGTGAACTCAGTGTGTGTGTCCAGTTAAATCTTTCCATCCAGTGGAGATAGTGTCTTCATGCTTAAAGTCTTGATTCCAGTACACAATTTATCTAAACTTTATTGTGTGACATTCATAAAATCCTGAAGTTGCTGTATCATCTCTACCTCAATCACACAAGAAGAATGTCATTTGTCTATTTGTCACTGTCTGTAGAACTGTTTGAAATACGGGTTCTATCACCTGGAAATGTCCTTAATGTATAAGCTCTAAGTAACAAGTGCATCCACTGCAGTCAATACATGCTGAACCATGGGTTTATCTAATATATTTGAAATATTTCTGGTCTAACTAAAATAATCCAACTTAAATACTGCTAGAATGTAAAAATAAAATTCCATTTAACAGGGGTAAAAAGAGATATTGAGAGCAAAATCATAAAACAGAACCTTCAATGCTTTAAGCACACAAAACACTGAGTGTTTTTTTTTCTTATGTTGGCAACAGTGGTAAAATATTTTGCTTGAGCACGTTGGCACACAATCATTATAGCTTGGCGAGGACAGGTATGCTTCTTTCTAAACATATGAGGTAGTTCAATTATTCTAAAGTTGTTCATGGATATTTAATACCTATTTTTAGGTTTTCAAATGTTCAGTTTCTTGATTCTAAGCACAGGTGGCGACTATGTATAGTGATTTCTATGAAATTTATTAATAAATTTATTGAGTTTATTGATGAAGTCCATTAAGTGTGAAAGAGTACAACTCTTACCTATCTTTATAAGAGAAAGAACAGTATCAGACTCAAGTAGGTGGAATTATATATTGTCACTCCTGTCCTATGTTTAAAGGATACCTCAGTTCGATTTGATTGGCAAATAATTAGCATGTTTCAGTCTGTAACAACATTACGGTTCCATGTTTTTTGCATTCTTGTGTTTTGCTCTCATATAATGGCTTTACTAACCTACATGTTTTTCCTGATTGAAAAATTAACTCAAATTTTAAACGAGTCATGTCAAAATGTCAAAAATGAAGACTAATGACAATGCTAAAGTCAACTGAATAAAACTTTTTTTTTCAATGACTTTGGCTTTAGGTCAACTTTCTGACTTCCTTTAAAAAGATAATCTCTAAGCATTTTTTTATTTTATTTAAATTGAACAACTTTACTTTTTAAAAAACAGAGATGAATTTACAGATTTTAAGCATTTTTGCATTAAAGTATATAAATACATTTTTGTCAGTACTTGATTTTTTCAAAGGTTTGATAGAGTGCATTAAAATCTTACTAGTTACAAAGAGCATAAAGTACATGTAAAACAGGATGTAGCTTGGAAATAGTGAAAGTTCTCTTGGTATGTAAAGATTAAGCATAATGGTTTTCCATTTTCTTTCTATCTTTTTTTTTTTTTTTTTTGGCCTTTGATTTTTTTTTCTTTTTTTTTTTTTAAATGTTTGATAGTGTGAAAAAGATCCCACCAGTAACAATGAGCATAAAGTACATGTAAAACAAGATGCGAGCTGGAAATAATCAAAGTTTTCTTGGTGTATAATGATTTTTTTCTTTTTTTATTTTTTATTTTTTTTTACAATGAGAAGACAGTACATGTAATACAAGGTACAACCTGGGATTTGTGAATGTATTCTTGGTGGGTAAGGATTGAGTGTGACTAATTTTTTTTGTTTTGTTTTCTTTTTTTCTTGAACTTGATACAGTCTGTGAGTTGTTTCGGGGGAGTGCAAGCCTCTGGGGTTAGCATCCCACTATTAGTGACTGCATATTATGTCTGTTCTTTTGTGACTGGGTTATCTCACTCAGGATGATATTCTCTAGATGCAGCCATTTTCTTAAGAATTTGGTTAAGTCATTGTTTCTGGTGGATGAGTAGTATTCTATTGTGTATATTTACCACAATATTTGAATCCATTCATCTTCTGAAGGACATCTGGGTTCCTTCCAGTTTATGGCTATTATAAATAGAGCCGCTATGAACATTGTGGTGCATATATCTTGGCTGTGTATTAAAGTGTCTCTGGGGTATATGCCCAGAAGTGGAATAGCTGGATCTTCAGGTAGTACTATATCCAATTTTTTGAGGTATCGCCAGACAGATTTCCAGAGTGGTTGTATTAGCTTGCAACCCCACCAACAGTGAAGAAGTGTTCCTCTTTCTCCGCAACCTCGCCAGCATCTGTTGTCATCTGAGTTTTGGATCTTGGCCAATCTGACTGGTGTGAGGTGGAATCTCAGGGTTGTTTTGATTTGCATTTCCCTGATGGCTAAGGATGTCAAGCACGTCCTCAGATGTTTCTCAGCCATTCGATATTCCTCAACTGAGAACATTTTGTTTAGCTCTGTACCCCATTTTTAATAGGGTTATTTCATTATCCGGTGTCTAGCTTTTTGAGTTCTTTGTATACATTAGATATTAGACCTCTATCTGATGTGGAGTTGGTAAAAATCTTTTCCCATTCTGTTGGCTGCCATTTTGTGTTCTTGACAATGTCCTTGGCCTTACAGAAACTTTGCAATCTCATTAAGTCCCATTTGTTAATCATTGACCTTAGAGCTTGAACCATTGGTGTTTTGTTCAGAAAATTTTCTCCTCTGCCTATGTGTTCTAAGGTTTTCCCTACTTTCTCATCTAATAGTTTCACTGTATCTGGTTTAATGTGGAGATCTTTGATCCACTTACACTTGAGCTTTGTACAAGGAGATAAGAAAGGGTCTATTTTCATTCTTTTGCATGCTGAGTGCCAGTTGGACCATCACCATTTGTTGAATAGGCTGTCTTTTTCCATAGAATGTTTAGGGCTCCTTTGTCAAAAATCAGGTGACCATATACATGAGGGCTCATTTCTGGATCTTCTATTCTATTCCATTGATCCACATGCCTATTTCTGTACCAGTAACATGCAGTTTTCAGCACAATTGCCTTGTAATATAGCTTGAGGTCCGGGAAAGTGATTCCCGCAGATGTTTTTTTGTTGTTGAGGATGGATTTCGCTATTCTAGGACATTTGTTATTCCATATGATATTGCACATTGATCTTTCCAATTCCATGAAGAACTGGGTTGAAATTTTGATGGGGATTGCATTGAATCTGTAGATTTCTTTTAGTCGGATGGCCATTTTTAAAATGTTGATCTTTCCAATCCATGAGCATGGGAGATGTTTCAATTTTCTGAGATCATACTCAACTTCCTTCTTTAGATGTGTGAAGTTCTTGTCATACAGGTCCTTCACTTACCTAGTTAGAGTCACACCAAGGTATTTCATAGTTTTTGTAACGATTGTGAAGGGTACCTTTTCCCTAATTTCTTTCTCCACAAGTTTGTTCTTTGAGTAGAGGAAGGCTACTGATTTGTTTGAGTTAATTTTGTACCCAGCCACTTTGCTGAACTTGTTTATAAGCTGTAGGAGTTCTCTGGTGGAATTTTTGGGGTCACTCAAGTACACTATCATGTCATCGGCAAAGAGTGATGTTTTTATCTCTTCCTTTCTGATTTGTATCCCCTTGATCTCCTTTTTCTGTCTAATTGCTCCAGCCAGGACTTCCAGTACTATGTTGAATAGGTAGGGGGAGAGTGGGCAGCCTTGTAGAGTCACTGATTTTAGTGGGATTGCTTCAAGTTTCCGATCATTAAGTTTGATGTTGGCTGTTGGTTTGCTGTATATTGCTTTTATTATGTTTAAGTATGGACATTGGATTCCTGTTCTTTCCATGACTTTTAACATCAAGGGGTGTTGAATTTTGTCAAATGCTTTCTCAGCATCTAGTGAGATGATCATATGATTTTGTTCTTTGAGTTTGTTTATATGGTGGATTACATTGACGGATTTCCTTATATTAAACCATCCCTGCATCCCAGGGATGAAGCCCACTTGATCATGATGAATGATCATTATGATGTGTTCTTGAATTCGGTTTGCAAATATTTTGTTGAGTATTTTTGCGTTAATGTGAATAAGTGAAATTGGTCTGAAGCTCTCTTTCCTTGTACGGTTTTTGTGTGGTTTAGGTATGAGGGTTATTGTAGCTTCAAAAAATGAGTTAGGTAGCATTCCATCTGATTCTATCGTTTGGAATACTTTGGAGAGTATTGGTGTTATATCCGCAATAAATGTCTGATAAAATTCTGCATTGAACCCTTCTAAACTTAGGTTTTTTTTGGTTGGGAGGCTTTTGATGACTTCTTCTATTTCTTTAGGTGTTATAGGATTATTTAGATGGTTTACTTGGTCCTGGTTTAAATTTAGGATCTTGTATCTATCTAGGAATTCATCCATTTCTTCCAGATTTTCAAATTTTGTGGAGTATAAGTTTTTGTAGTAGGATCTGATGATTTCTAGAATTTCCTCAGTTTCAGTTGTTATGTCTCCACTTTCCTTTCTGATTTTGATAATTTTTATACTCTCTCTTTGCCCTCTAGTTAGTCTGGCTAGGGGTTTCTCAATCTTGTTGATTTTCTCAAAGAACAAACTCTTGGTTTTGTTGATTTTTTCAATCGTTCTTTTTGATTCTATTTGGTCTATTACTGCCCTAATTTTGATTATTTCTTGCCGTCTACTCTTCTTGGGTATATCTACTTCCTTTTGTACTAGGGCTTTTAGCTGTGTTGTCAGGTTGCTATTGTAAGCTCACTCCAGTTTCTTTTTGGAAGCACTTAGGGATATGAGTTTTCCTCTCAGTACTGCTTTCATTGCATCCCATAGGTTTGGGTATGTTGTGTTTTTGTTTTCGTTGAATTCTAGAAAATCGTTAATATCTTTCTTTATTTCTTCTTTGACCCTGCTATTGTTTAACAGAGCATTGTTTAGTTTCCATGTGTACGTGGGCTTTTTGTTGTCTTTGTTGTTGTTAAAGACCAGCCGTAGACCATGGTGATCTGAGAGGATGCATGGGAGTATTTCAATCTTCTTATATCGATTGAGGCCCGTTTTGTGTCCAATTATGTGGTCAATTTTCGAGAAGGTGCCATGGGGTGATGAGAAGAAGATGTATTCTTTTACTTTAGGATGATATGTTCTGTATATATCTATTAATTCTAGTTGTTTCAAAGTCTCTGCTAGTTTTGCAGTGTCCTTGTTCAGTTTCTGTTTCCCTGATCTGTCCATTGGTGAGAGTGGGGTATTAAAGTCTCCCACTATTATTGTGTGAGGTGAAATGTATTTTTTGAGCTTTAGTAGGGTTTCTTTTATGAATGAGGGTGCTTTTTTATTTGGAGCATATATGTTAAGGATTGAGAGTTTCTTCTAACAGATTTGCCTGGCAATGAGTAAAAAGTGTCCTACCTTATCTTTTTTGATACCATTTGGTTGGAAATTTACTTTATTCGATATTAGAATAGCCACTCCAGCTTGCTTCTTGGGGCTGTTTGATTGGAAGTTTTTTCCCACCCTTTTACTCTGAGATAGTGTCTGTCTTTGTCTCTGAGATGAGTTTCCTATATGCAGAAAAATGCTGGTATTGTTTATGTATCCAGTCTGATAGCCTATGTCTCTTTATTGGGGAGTTGAGTCCATTTATGTTAATAGATATCAAGGAATAGTTGTTTCTGTTTCCTGCTATTATTGCTTTTGTGGGTTGAGTTGTGTTTGTGTCTTTTTCTTCTTTTGGTTTTCTTGTTAGGAATTTTCTTGTTTTTACTAGGATATATTTTCCATCATTTTATTGGGTTTTCCACCTATAATTCGTTGTAGTCCTGAGTTTGTGGTCAGATATTGTGTAAATTTAGATTTGTCTAGAAATATCTTCATCTCTTTATCTATGGTGATTGATAGTTTTGCTGGGTATAGCAGCTTGGGCTGGAACTTGTGCTCTCTTATGGTGTGCATGATGTCTATCCAGGCTCTTCTAGCTCTCATAATCTCTGTTGAGAAATTGGATGTTATTCTGATTGGTCTGCCTTTATATGTTACCTGACCTTTTTTCCTTACTGCTTTTATTATTCTTTCTTTGATTTGGGCACTTTGTGTTTTGACTATTATGTGTAGGGAGGTATTTCCTTTTTGGTCCAACCTATTTGGAGTTCTGAAGGCTTCTTTTATGCTCGTGGTCATCTCATTTTTGAGGGTCGGGAAGTTTTCTTCTACGATTGTGTTGAAGATATTTACTTTGCCTCTTAGTTGATACTCTTCTCCCTCTTCTATTCCTATTATCCTTAGGTTCGGTCTTCTCATTGTGTCCTGGATTTCCTGGACATTTTGGGTTAGGAGCTTTTTGTTTTTTGCATCTTCTCTGGCTGTTTTGTTTATGTTTGCAATGTTGTCTTCTGCCCCCGAGATTCTCTCTTCCATCTCTTGTAATCTATTGGAAATGCTTGCTTCTGTGACTCCTGATTTCTTTTTTAGGTGTTCTACCTCTAGGGTTATATCTTTTTGTGTTTTCTTTATTGTGTCAATTTCTATTTTAAATTCCCTCTTACATTCTTTTATATCTTTGGTTCTGTTTTCCTCTAGTTCTTTGAATTCTTTGAGTGTTTTTCTTGTTTCCTCTTTAAAAGTTTCTCAATCTTTTTGCTTTTCCTCCCGTTCTTTTATAAGTATCTCTATCAGCATCTTGAGGTATGATTTAATGTCTGTGCATTCTTTTTCTGGAGTGTTTGGCATTCCAATGTTTGCTGTTATGGGAGAGCTGGGTTCTGGTGTTGCCAGGTTCTCTTGGTTTCCTTGGGATATACTCTTTCACTTTCCTCTTGACATTTTGTTGTCAGTAATATGTTCTTGCCTTTCAGTTGTATCTGGTCTTTGTCCCTGGATCTCCACTGGACCAGGTGGCAGATGGGCTGAGCTCTGTTCTGCGTACCAGAGTTGCCGGGTGGGAACATAATTTCCAATGTTATGTTCCTGGTCCCTGGAATGGGTAGGGCGAGAGCATGCTTTCTGTGCGCACTCCGCAGAGTTCTCTCTGCTGCCTGGCTGCCTAGATCTCCTACTCACCAGTCTTTAAACCTTTAGGAAATGCTGGTCCGGGTGGCAGATGGACCGAGCTCTGTCACCTTTGTTTTTTCTTGAACTTCATATGGTGTGTGAGTTGTTCTAGGGTGTTCAGAGATTTCTAGGGTTAGTGTCCAATTATCAGTGACTGCATATTATGTTTGTTCTCTTGTGAGTGGGTTACCTTGCTCAGGATGATATTGTCTAAATGCAACCATTTTCTTAAGAATTTCATGAGGTCATTGTTTCTGATAGCTGACTAATACTACATTGAGGAAATATACCACAATTTTTGTATCCATTCATCTACTGAAGGACATCTGGGTTCTTTCCAGCTTCTGGCTATTATAAATGGGGCTGCTATGAACACTGTGATGCATGTGTCTTTGTTGTATGTTGGAGTGTCTCTGGGGTATATTCCCAGAAGTGGAATAACTGGGTCTTCAGGTAGTACTATGTCCAGTTTTTTGAGGAATCGCCAGACTGATTTCCAGAGTGGTTGTAGAAGTTGACAACCCCACCAACAGTGGAGAAGTGTTTTTCTTTCTCCACATCCTTGCCAGCATCTGCTCTCATCTGAATTTGTTATCTTAGCAATTATGGTTGCTCTGATGTAGAATCTCAGGGTTGTTTTGATTTGCATTTCCCTGATGGCTAATAATGTCGAGTACTTCCTTAGATGCTTCTCAGTCATTCGATATTCCTCAATTGAGAATGTTTTGTTTAGATCTGTACTCCATTTTTTTAATAGGGTTGTTTGATTCTCTGGTGTTCTTACTTCTTGAGTACTTGGCATACCCTAAATATTATTTCTTGCCTTCTACAATTCTTGAGTGTATCTGCTTCCTTTTGCTCTAAAGCTTTCAACTGTGCTGTCAAGTTGCAAGTGTATGCTCTCTCCAGTTTCTTTTTGGAAGCACTCAAGGCTATGAGTTTTCCTCTCAGTGCCGCTTTCATTGTATCCCATAGGTTTGCATATGTTGTGTTTTTGTTTTCATTAAATTCTAGAAAATCCTTAATTTCTTACTTTATTTCTTCTTTGACCCTGATATTTGTTTAATAGAGCATTGTGTAGTTTCCATGTGTATACCCCATTTTGTCATCTTTGTTGTTATTAAAAATCAGTCTTAGACCACAGTGATCTGATAAGATACATGGAAGTATTTCAATCTTCTTATATCTATTGAGGCTAGTTTTGTGACTGATTATATGGTCTGTTTTGGAGAAGGTGCCATGAGGTGCTGAGAATGAGGTTTATTCCTTTGTTTTAGGATGAAATGGTCTGTAGATTTTATTGTAATTCCAATTGGTTCATAAATAACCTCACAGCTTTACAGTGCCCTTTTTCAGTTTCTGTTTCCATGATCTGTCCATTGGTGAGAGTGAGTTATTGAGGTCTCCCACTATGATTGTGTGGGGTGCAATGTATTTTTGAGCTTTTGTAGGGTTTCTTTTATGAATATGCGTGCTCTTCTTTTTGGAGCATATATGTTAAGGATTGAGAGTTCTTCCTGAAAAAATTTCCCTGTAATGTGTAAAAAGTGTCCTTTCTTATCCTTTTGATAACTTTTGGTTGAAAATCTACGTTATTCGATATTGGAATGGCCACCTCAGCTTGCTTCTTGGGACTGTTTGTTTGGAAGGTTTTTTTTCCTAACTTTTACTCTGAGATATTGCCTGTGTTTGTCTCTGAGATGAGTTACCTGTATGCAGCAAAATGCTGGATTCTGTTTATGTATCCAGTCAGATAGCTGATATCTTTTTATTGGGGAATTGAGTCCATTCATGTTAACAGATATTAAGGAATAGTGGGTGCTGTTTCCTGCTATTTTTGATTTTAGAGGTAGAAGTGTGCCTGTGTGTCTTTCTTCCTTTTGTTTTCTTGCTTAGGTATTTTCTTCTTTTTACTAGGATGTAGTTTCCACCTTTTATTGGGTTTTCCACATATAATTCATTGTAGTGCTGGGTTTGTGGTCAGATATTGTGTAAATTCAGTTTTGTCTTGGAATATCTTGGTCTCTCCATCTATGGTGATTGATAGTTTTGCTGGGTATAGCAGCTTGGGCTGGCACTTGTGCTCTCTCAGGGTGTGCATGATGTCTGTTCAGGATCTTCTTGCTTTAATAGTCTCCGTTGAGAAGTCAGGTATGATTCTGATTGGTCTGCCTTTATATGTTGCATGACCTTTATCCCTTACTGCTTTTAGTATTCTTTCTTTGCTTTGGGCACTTGGTGTTTTGACTATTATGTGTCAGGAGGAATTTCTTTTCTGGTCCAACCTATTTGGAGTTTGGTAGGCTTGTTTTATGCTCATGGTCATCTCATTCTTGAGGGTAGGGAAGTTTTCTTCTACTATTTTTTTGAAGATATTTAATGTGCCTCTTAGTTGATATTCCTTGCCCTCTTCTATTCCTATTATCCTTAGGTTTGGTCTTCTCATTGTGTCCTGGATCTCCTTCACATTTTGGGTTAGGAGCTTTTTGGCTTTTGCATCTTTTTTTACTGTTTTGTCTATGTTTTCAATGTTGTCTTTGGCCTCTGAAATTCTCTCTTCCATCTCTTGTAGTCTGTTGGAGATGCTTTCATCTGTGACTCCTGATTTCTTTTTTAGGTCTTCCACCTCCAGTGTTGTCTCTTTTAGTGTTTTCTTTATTGTTTCCATTTCCATTTTATATTTTTTCTTCAACTCCTTCATCTCTTTGGTTTTGTTTTCCCCTAGTTCTTTGATTTCTTTGAGTGTTTTTCTTGTTTCTTCTTTAAAACCTTCTGTTTCTTTATGCTTTTCCTCTCATTCCTGTTTAAGGATCTCTATCATCATCTTGAGGTATGATTTAGGGTCTGAGTTTTCTTTTTCTGGAGTGTGTGGCCGTCTGCTGTTTGCTATGATGAGAGAGTTGGGTTCTGGTGTTGCCAGGTTTACATGCTTTTTCTGGGGTAAATTCTTTCACTTTCCTCTTGCCTTGTTGTTGTCAGAGACTGGTTCTCGTCTCTCTCATATACCTGGCATGGGTCCCTGGATCTCTGCTGTTCCTGGTGGCAGATAGCCTGAGTTGTTGTTCTGCAAGCATGGGCCCGCCAGGTGGAAACCGAGCCCCTAAGGCAGAGTTTCTGCTCCCCTGATCCAATGCAGGGAAGAGGGGATGTGCTTTCTGGGCACTTGACCCAGACTTCTCTGTGCCCTAGCTACTGGCAAAGCAGTCTCACCAGGACTGTGTCCCTGGATCTCCACTTTTCCTCGTCTGAATCAAACATTTTATCTCACTTTTATTTTTTATTTCTGTAATAACTCCATGACATAAAGCATCTGTAACAGGAAAGCGGTTTTTTGCATTATAGTTTGTAGTTCACCATCCAGAAATCTCTGGGTAGGAACTCAAGAAAGGAGACTTGAGGCAGGAACTGAGTCTGAGTCCATGTAAGAATGCTCCTTAATGATTTCTCTCTTCCGTGTTTTCAACCTGCTTTCTTATACAACCCAGCACCTTTAGTCTCAGGCAAGTCACACAGTGGGCAGTTCTTCCTCTCATTCATCATCAATTCTCACAAGCTTCTCTACAGGCCAATCTGATGGAGATATGTTCTCAATTGAGAATCATTATTCCCTGAAAACTCTAACCAGTGCGCAGTTAAGAGGGAAAAACTCACATAGCTTTTCTGGATTGTTACAAGCATATGGGAGGCATTATTTTCATGTTGTGGAAAACAAATAGAAATTTATTAAAACTTGTTTCTAATGAGCCTCAGAGGAGCTTCCAAGTAATGTGCAGCGCATTGTTATAAGATGTGTTATCTCATTTAGATGTGACAAAAATATTTTGAGGAGATGACAAGAAGAAAAGAATGAGAACAGACAATGGCAAGTTAAATCATTAGAATACCTGACATCTAAGGAGTGTTTGAAGTAAAAACATTTAGTGAACACATTGGATCATAAAATTAACCTGTCAATTCTTGCCCTTTATCTAGCAAATGAAGGGGCAGAAATCCTAGAATAATGGATAAGAGTATGAACTACAAGAGGAGGGGCTGTAATGATATCTCCTCAGTTAAGGGCTCAGTGCTTCTCTTATAGATGACTTTTGTGTTATCCTCAACACCCAAATCAGGTGGTTTAAGACCTGTAACTAAACTCCAGGGATCTGATATCCTTTTCTGAACTTCAGGGACACCTTTATTCATGAATGTATAAGCCCACAGATAAGCATGCACACAAAATTTTCACCTACAATATGCATGCATTATTTTACAAAAATAACATCTAGAATTGAACAGATATTTCATCATTCTTATAATTTATGTAATAACAAACAAATTGTTCAGTCTTTCTCTTCCTTGGTTCTTTGTCTCATTAAATCAGACTTAACATCATTTTTTAGGAGTACTAAGAGGATTGATATAGTCTGTAAAGCTCACTACATGTTATACACAATGCTTATGAAGTGCTGTTTGCCCACACTGTCAATAATTCTTATTATATCATCCTATTCTGATAAAAAGTAACTATGTAAAACTTGAGTCATGTTTGAGTTAAATCATTTAACTACTTTTCTAACAGTAAAAAAATGATAATCACCCAAAGCTACTTTTACAGTTTAAACAAAATCATGTTCACAGCAGTTCAATGACTATGTCTTTCCTTCTACTTTGGAATTCTTTCATCAGGGACAATTTTCACTGTGATAGTGACAGTTGTTCAAATGTTTGCCTTCCTGATTCTTACACTTTCATGGTAGCATCTTAAAATGCAATTTCTATCCATGATTTGCATGATACTTTAGATTCAGTGCACTACCTTTGGATAATCCACACACTTGAGAGGTATTTTGACATTGACTTGGTACTTTGTCCATTTATCCAGCACACTGTGCATTGATGGACAAGGAAGTCATTCATGTGAATGACATACACAGTCTTTATGCTGGCTGTTGAGATCTGCCCAGGGAGCATAGCTGTAGTCATTTTCTTCCATGCCTACCAGCTATTTCATATAGTTGCTATAATATGCCTGCTAGTCATTGATGCAAAAAAAATAATTAGACTCAAATCAGGGTCATGCTGACCACATACCCTGTTATGTCCATGTATGTTATCAGGTTTTTTAATCTTAAGATATTCCAAAACTGTAAGTTTCATGTAGAAGCCATCAAATTATAGGTCAATATGACCTGTTAAGTCTAAAATTGCTTGAGTCTGGACCAACCATTGTGCAATGCTTTCAGCATCTGTGAATGAGAGTTGGGTTAATAACTGGCACTAATTGTAGGTTAATGGTTGCTGGGGTTCCTGTGTTTGCTCCACCACAGGGCTCAGGACCCTCAGGAAGGTGTGCTGTCTAGGCATAGGGCAGCCCCAAGGCACCACTCAAGAGGTGGGGGAGTGCAATATGAGGTGTGAGGTGGTCACCTGAAACTCAATTGGGTTTTCTTATACTAAAGAAAAAGGGAGAATTGGGGGACTGTGAAAAGAATCCTGGTTTGCAGTTGAGATGAGGTTTGAGACCTAGGTTACCTTAACGGACAATAGAAGTCTCTATCTACTCCATAAACCAGTCTGCTGTTCCTATCCACAGCTCTTCATAGATTTGTGGCCATCAGTCACATAGTCAACACCCCAAGCTACTCCTCAAGATGTAAGAGTGTGACCACAGGTCAAGTAGACTCAATTCAAATTTTTTTTAATTTAATGATTTTTTATTGAATATTCTCTATATTTACATTTCAAATGTTATCCTCTTTCCCCACTCCCATCCCCCACCCTCTCTTCTTGCTTCCATGAAGATGCTCCCAGTCCCAACCACCCATTCCCACCTCACCACCTTAACATTCCCCTGCATTGGGTAAACAAGCCTTCACTGAACCAAAGAAAGGCCTCTCCTCAGAATTATGCCAGACATTGTCATCCTCTGCTACATATGCAAGTGGAGCAGTGGGTCTCCCTATGTGCACTCATTGATTGATGGTTTAGTCCCTAGGACCCCTGGGGTGGGGGTGGGAGGTTGGTTGATATTGTTCTTCCCATAAGGTTGCAAACTCTTTCAGCTCCTTAATTCCTTTCTCTATCTCTCCTATATTGGGATTTCCATGTTCAGTCCAATTGTTAGCTGCAAGCATTCTCATCTGTATCAGTATGGCTCTGGCAAAGCCTCTGAGTAGGCATCTATATCAAGCTCCTGCCAGTAAGCAATTCTTGGCATCAGCAATATTAACTGGGTTTGGTGGCTGCATATGGAATGGATCCCCCGGTGAAGCAGTCTCTGGAAAATCTTCAGTCCCGGTTCCTCTATTTATCCCTGTATTTTCTCCCATGAGTATTTTGTTCTCCCCTCTAAGAAAGACTGAGGCATTCACATTCTGGCCTTTCTTCTTTTAGAGCTTCATAAGATTAATGAATTGTTTCTTGGGCATTCAGAGATTTTTGTGCTAGTATCTGCTTCTCTGTGAGTGCATACCATGTGTGTTCTTTTATGACTGAGTTACCTCAGTCAGGATGGTAGCTTCTAGTTCCACCCCTTTGCCTAGGAACCTAGTAATTAAATAAATTAAATAAATACATTGTTTTAAGTATTTTTTACTTAGTCTATACAAAGTTTTTGCAATGTTTTCAATAAAAAAATATTATTCCTTAAGAGTTCTGTTTAAGAATTAGTAATACATGTGCATAAATATTTATCATTGAAAATAAAAGTAATAAGGTACAAATGAAATACAGATATAAAGGGTCAAAATATATGGAGGTAAAGATTTATCACACTTTTCTTAAAGTATTCAAAAGGATAAGATGGTCAGAAAAATGTTGGAATGTGTTGGGCCTGAAAGGATTCACAGGCCTTGGTAATTCTTTTCTAAATGAATTTTCTGATGTGTCTCTATTCCCCCTCTCTAAACATCAGATATCTGAAGGGAATTTACAATCTTTTAAGTTTTTAAATTCCCACATTTAAAAGGTAAGACAGGCAGATGAGTTCAAATTGAGGGCTCCACTAAATGCTGAAATAAGGGATGGGAGCACTTTCTGGTAGGCAGTTAAAAAGCTTTATGTCTAATTCCAACCAACGTGGTTTCTCAGAAGGAACTATGAAATAGCAAAGTAAAATGTGTAATTTCACGATAGCCAATAGGCTAGGCTTCCATCCTAAACATTTAGTACTTGAAAGTCATCATTTGCTTCTCTCTGACAGATGGGGGCCATTTCAGTTTGCCTTCCCCTAGACATTCCGTAGGAACTTTCTTTAGTTAAATTAGGACATTAAATTGTTCTCCCCTGTGTAAGGTTTTTTTGTAAAGTTTCTTTGGCATTTTGTTCCAAATACAGGATTATTTAAAGCCACATCCCAGTTTATCTTAGGATTGAACAGTCTAAGAGATTGTGTGATGAAGCAGAAAGTTTGTGTTCTTCCTGCAGTGGTCTCACCATCCCATCCATAACTGCAGGATTTAGGTTACATCTTGAACAACACTTCCATCTCTCTGGCTGAAATAGAATCCCATTTCAGAATGTCAGTTACATGACTTTGATGAGCCTGAAATGATTAAAATTTAATGTGTAGTCCGTCATTTTATTCATGTCTTCTTTCTCTTTAATAAGTCTGCTATATTTTGGTGAGTTGGTGAATGAGAAGCAGTGTTATTAATACTGCGTAGCTCATCAAGCATTCTATGTGCAGAATGCAACTTGCAGTAAGAAATATAAAAGGGACCAGTGGTTAAAAAAGGTGATAGAAAGGCTTTTTAAACTTTGTTCTATTACTCCAACAAAGTTGAGATTAATGGCACTAGAAAGTTCAAAATAATTCATGATAACTAGCAATAATTAATCTACACACATAAGAAACTCTCCAAGTCAATTAACTTGATAATCATATATAACACACTCCTTAATTGAAAAAAAAATGGATGCCATCATATAGATAAGCAGCCATGGTTCTTGAGTGACTTTTACCCCAAGGATCACTTGTGCAGCACATTCATAGTTTATGCTTATCCATGCCCAGAGCCAAGTCTCCTCAGACTTCAGAAAACCAATTTAGAGTTTGTATGATACTTGTTCCTTATCTCTATTGCTTTGTTATCATTGACTTTAAGCCAAACTGTAGAAGGCTGTTATGTGAAAGAAGATGATTTTCAACAGACAGTATATTACCTACAAAGCAAAGCTACCAGAACAAAGAGTATTGTACACAATCGCATTCACTATTGTGTTACTCTAACTGCAAAAGCCATCCATCTGAAAATAAGACCATCGCTGTCCTATTCATCTATTGAACTGCAAGGAAAACCCATATGTCATGTTGCTTTTCAAATATGAGCAGTAGGTCCAGGGAAAGGATAAACATCAGAACTAAAAGGGGTCTCAATAACGTATCATACCCACAGTGTCTTGGAAGTGTGTGAGCCTCTTTCAGCCTTCTGTGAAGTTGGAAAGGCATCTCCTATCACCACTTGCTTTTGCCTCTCCGCTTCACTGCGCAGTGCTTCATACAGACAGGGGAGTTGCAAAGCAGAAGAAACCAAATTTGTCTCTGATGATTATACTCGACGACAGGTTTGGGGACTGTGAATACTGCTCATGACTTCAGGCTCAGGAGGGAGGCTGTAGTTAAAGCCAGTGCTCAAAAAGAGCTGTCCAAACTACATAGATACAAGGTTTTACTTGGTAGTTGGCAGTTGCTTGACTAGACAACTTGCCATAACAAGTATAAAGCTGAAAATTCTGAAAGTTGAGTTGTCATTCATGAATACTAAGATTTTTTTATAAAATAAAACGCCTTTACAAATGTCCCACAGTTTTTAACTATCATTTTTAAACACTGAGGTACTGAAGATCATAATTATCTCCAAAACACTTATGTAGGTATACAGCCAAAACAGTTGAAGAAAAGGTATTTCCAGCCACTCTTACCTTTGTCCAAGACCCATTATTCCTTTTGAAACATGTCATCATTCACATAGATTAGCTTTGAAAGTGCTGCAGGGTCACTATATTTAATATCTGTGTTAAAATATCCCTTCTAGGAAGCTTATCACTCTGTAAATATGGACACATTCAACCGTCCAGGTTTACCCAGGAAATAGATTTGATTAAATCTACTTGAACAAGTAAATTACTGTACTTGGGAGTTTTTAATAATTTTGATAAAAGTTATAAAAATGGCATTTCTTTTTTTTTTTTTTTGAAAAAAATACAAGAGCACAAATCTACTTTTATTTATTTACTCTCTATTAGTTTAAATCCGGGATGGGTACAGCATCACACGGATTCTGTGTCCAATGGCCTTTGCAGGAAGGTTGCTTCGGAATTTGGCACGAACCATACCACTGTTTCCATGGGCCCGAGTTATTTTTCCCCAGATCACTCTGGTTTTGTTTGGTTTGCCTCCAGGAGTCACTGTATTGTTTTTTGCTTTGTACACATAAGCACATCTCTTGCCTAAGTAGAACTCGGTTTCATCCCGGGCATAAACGCCTTCAATTTTAAGAAGAGCAGTGTGCTCTCTTTGGTTCCAGAGACCTCGCTTGTAGCCAGCAAAAGTGGCCTTGCACCACAGCCTTCCGGACATACTTGCGATCTTTGGAAGTCCTGTTCCCAGCAGGCCTCCACAGGCGCCAAGATGGCGGAAAGAGCAAAAATGGCATTTCTAAGAAATACCCTACAAGGACTTTATATAGTTTCAAGTGGTTTTAATAATGGGATGTATTAATGACAGAGAAACAAATTTTAAAATTATTTTCAAGAGCACAGTACTAGAGTAAAACCATCACCTTAAGGAATCAAGTATTGAATAAATTTAATTTGCCTTTCTTTTTCAATAAAATAATATTTTAGCAAATTAAAACCACTTGTGAAAAATAACCAAGGACAAGTTCATAGCTTTCTGAGTTTTGATATATACAATTGTCTTCTTCTTTTTGTGGATGCTATTTTTTTTGATAAAACATGTACTAAATATGCCGTTTTATCATGATCACTTCAAATTCACGGAGTATGCAAGCTTGCTGAAATGATAAGGCTGCGGCAGAGATCTGTAAGCTGCTTTAATATTCTAAATCTCTGGTGAGTAACTCTTACTCTTACGTGTGGCTTGAAACATTCATTTTTTAGTGCAGAGAGAAGACATAAATGACTAGGGTGGGAAAGATGTACAGATGACAAAGCCTCAAGTACTTCTTCGCTGACATGACTTTGAATGTCTGTGCCTCTGCGACTTCCTTAGACAACTGGAGTACAGCAGTTCTGAAACTCACACACAAGCTTCACTTTCTATTGTTTAAGGTGCTTGCAGTCTGGAAACACTAAATGGAAAAATCCCATGGGCAAAAACATTCCTCCCTTTGAATAGTCTTTCTAATCATTACTATCATAACCTTGCATTGAAATACTACTGATTGTCATGAGCTCTTATTTGCAGTAATTGGTAAGTTAAACACCATTTATGATAGGCATATATGTGCACATGCCATTTCACTTTATATTCCTCATCTTACAATGGCACAAAGCATCTGCTAAAGATAATGCTTCACAAACCGACTTAGGAACTTTCCTAAGGATAGTGGGACGCAGTACAGTGCCGTGCCACACTTCATGGCTGCAGCAATGGCCTATGCCTCCCAATCAGCAGCATAAACAGAGGGAATGCCTGTGCCTGGGTTATTTGTGGTAACCTCAGGTGAGGTATGTTAACTGTGATTTCAATTTAGCATATCTTCAGTGGATGATCTGCTTATTGAAAGGTAATATGTCACAACCTAAAGAGTGTCTGCAAAGAAATTGACAATGTTTGTGGGTTTCTACATCCCCTTTCCACGTGTGAAGGGGGCTGGAGAAGTCTATGGCTAATTTTACAAGGCATTTAAACTTACTAGAACCAACCACTTTGATAGATTGGGTGCATTGAGGCTGCTTCCTGGTCTTTGTGGTTACTCTTCAATGTCTCTGCTTCTAGATTGTCTATACAGGAATTATGAGCAGTCTTTTAGATGCTTTTGGTGAACTCCATCTTAATAATGCTCCCATATAGAGGCAACCAGAAAAGAAATTTGCCATGCGTCTGGAATATACGAAATTGAAATAATCAGCCATTGTCACTTCAAGCTTTCTCTATGAAATCTAGCCACTTCTCTCTATCCTAGACACAGGTCAAGTTTATGCCATGTCACATTCCACTGCGCATGCTCATTGCTCCCGTAGGAGGAATAAATGCAAACCATGCAGATGAGCTACATATCTGCAGAGGAATGAGGGAGAAATGGAGCTAGCTGGTTTTGGTCACAGCGGGGCTCTGTGGAGAAAAGTTGATGTGAAATGACAGTCACAGCTAACCTTTGTTTCTGAAAATCTAGTAGCACACTTTTCCAGCTGTAGTTTGTGGGAAAGAGACCCTGCTCATCTCTGAGTCTAATGAGAGCCACCTTCACCCCACCAAAAGCTGCACACCAATCACTTCCCACACTTGTTTTCACAGAGGCACCCTTTAATTGATGATCTGCCAACAGCATCTAGCCCCCTGTGACAAGATCTGTGAGTGTTGTAAGAGCAGTCACAGATGTGTTTACTTTTCTAAGAGGACCAGTTTCTACTGCTGATAACGTGTTTTCCTTTGAAAATGAAAAGACAGGCTGCTGGAACTGTCCCAGAATCCACAGCACTGACAGCTCCCACTTGTCCTGTGCAGCCTGACTAACTCAGTGGATCCCCTTTATGCATATCTTAGGCAAGAAACCAAAAAAATCCAAAAAGAAAAGAAAGAGATTGCAATGAATGGGCAGATGAAAAGGATTTCTTAAAATAAAAACTCTTACCTACTAAATATGTATTCAAGACGTTTGTCCAACTTTATTGGCATATGACTGACTATAAAGTGTTAGTCGACGGATGTAATATGCATAATGGGATATTGAACTTTGTCTTATGATTCTCACAAAGCAACAACATATCCAACACCTTACATAGTTAGATTTTCATGTGTAACACTTAATGTCTGCTTAATCAGTAAATTTAAAATATATTGAACATCATTAGCTATTCTTAGAATGCTCTACATTAGACCTAGGGTTTCTAAATTAGATTAAAGGGATTCTTGTTTTGTTCCTACTTTGACAGCCTACAGATGGCAACCAAGACTTTGAATCCTGTTAGATAGGCACTATACCACTGAGCTACACCAGCACTTCACTTTCATAGCAGAAAGTTATAAAATCTATTTGTTGTTGTAAATATTTAAAAAGCCAGCTACCGGTTCCTGCATACACCGGCTCCGCACGCCCCATCCAAGGTTCAGGAGTTGCCCCAATGTGCCACCTCTCCAGGCTGCTTCCTGGTGTTAGTTCTGGCACCAGCGGGTCATAGAGAACTTACATTAATTCATCTCAGATGTGGCCTCTCCTGTCTAGCATCTCTCTCCCAGAGGAAGGAAAGCCAAAAACTCTACCCTTACTCCAACCAGCCCAACAAATTCAAACCTCCAGAAACTTGTAATTTAACAATGGCTTTTTCTCAGATGTTCTCAGTAAAATTTACACACCACAAAACGTCACGACTTATAAGGATTATGAGAGGCCTTATTGAGAAAGGCTGCTGGTGTTCCTGCTTGGGAACAGAATTTCTGTAATCCCTTTTTGTTCCTTTCCCCACAATGGACAGAAGAAACTACCTCCTTGTTTCTGGCACCAAGTAGCTCTGGCACAGAGCTTGTGATTACAATGGCCACCTCCTTTCCACGCCCTCCCCTCACCCAGGTGTCTGCCACTCCCTCCTGCAGTCTGGTTAGAGTTGTGTCTGTAGTGGTGCAGAATTTTCATTCCTTTCCATGTCTTTATAGAGGAGCCTATAGTCTTGCTGATGTCACTCACCTCAAGAAAATATACTTGCAGACAAACACATAGAAAGGAAAATTTTTATGAGGCGTTCTCGTGACTGATCTAAATGTGTGACAAAAGTAGATAAATAAGATCATAAATATTCCCTTGAAAAATACCATTTCATTCATGTTTTTTTAAAGTGCCCACCAGAAAACAAAGACGAATGAAAAAGAAAGAAGACCAATCTTCTGGCCTATTAACAGAATACATATGAGAGCCTTGGGGGACATTTTATTCTTCATAGCCACTGTGAATTTCCTGTGTCTACTGCTTAAAAAGGAAACAATGTAAAAGCCCCACAGTGTCCCTCCTGCTGTCCTGTGTATGACTGAAGGGTATTTGCAGTCACTGTGCACTCTCTTCTTTGAGATGAAATTCATCTCTGTGCAACCATGGTGAGACCTCACTGACCTTCAAGAACGTGTATAGAAGAAGGTCAAATGTCAAGCTATCTTTGTCCTGAGACATGACTTATTCATCACTTCTGACTAGAGACACTCTGGGCGAGCCCTGCTCAATCTTCAGGACTGTCTTCAGATGCCCATCTGACAACTGTAGCATTTTTATACAGTCTTAGTGAGGCCCAGATAAATGTTGAAGGAGGTCCAGAAGGGCATAAGAACTCCTAAAGGGACATGGTGAAATCTTTGGGAATGTAACACATCCAAGGAGAATATGGTCTCAGCAACCACAGTGACAGTTTAGTAATAATGAGCCTCAAGACACCTATTTTTTTAAATCAACTTCACAGAATTTTATGCACTATACATAGAGTTCTGTTCCCTTTTTTCTTTTTTTTTCTATTTAAAAAAATCTAGCACAGTTTCCACCTGTAATCCAAGATAGATTAAAATTCTCCATCATCTTGAGTGCTCAGGTAACAGAAATGCACCAACAGGCTTAGTTTCCCAATTATTGCTGCTTCCCACTGTCTAACTCTTGAGTCCAGCTGTTCCAGAGCCTTCCCCTGCCTCATGCTGCTTACTTGAACTGATCAAGTAGACAGCTGAACTGGTCATGCTAGTATTTTCTCTTCTGAAGTGTTAGATATTTTAATCAAATATCCAAGTACGTCTCTTTCAGTCTTGAGGTTGTGCATAAACCAGGGAATGAGAAAAAGTCTAAATACTTTGTGATATTTCAGAATATTTATGTACATATGAAATATATAAGATGGAATAATTCATAAGTAGGTACCTCTTAACTACACAATATGTACTCAAATATTCTAGTAAGATCGTAGAATGATTATATACATTATTTTTAAGCATAACTTTTTGGTCAATGTCATATACATAAAATGATTTTCATGAAGAATGGATGCATATATAGGGACATAATGCAGAGAAATTTATTTGAACTTGGATGAAACTTATCTAAACTGCTGCTATTGTAGCAAAAAGTAAAGGTTCCTACTTGAGTTTCTTTTCCTGTTGCTGTAATATAAAAAAAAAAGTTATTTAGGTCAATTTTGCAGGCTATGCATTAGTCTCACTTATACTAAGTTTTGCGTTCAAATTCATCACATTTTGTCTTAGGAAAGTTAGACACAAATCAATTTCCTGACATAAATTTTAAAATTATCAACTTAAGATTTAAGATTAATACAAAAGAGTGCACAGTGGTGTGTGTGTTTTGAACACCATTCTCAGGTACTGATCTAACTCCACGGCTGTAGAGAACACCTGTCATTTGTCTCCATGTCCCATTTTTCTTGTGGTCAAGGTGAATAAGAAGATTTACATGTTTGGCCTGCAGTGACAATAGAGTCAGCTTGTGTTTAGTTCACAGAGCATTCCTCTCCACTGGTCTCATTATTTACTGTGTATTCCTCTGTGGCCACTGTCCTAAGCAGTCCTGTGGCTCCAATGAAAGTGGCCAAGGTCTTGGTCAACAAGCAGCCAGCTGCTGCCACAGACACTGCTCTGTGAAGTTGCTTTTTGATACTCCAGGGAGAAAGAGGAACCGGTGTTATTATTGATTTGCTCTTTGGCTGGATGCTGTGTTGTTGACTGAAGAGAAAGGCAGGGGCAAGGGTAAAATCTCAGTTCTTTTAATCCCAGCTCTGCTTTGGGCTTTGAGCAGGATACCTTCATCTCACAGAACTTGAGATGCACTTGTAAGCTCACCAGTGTCAGTTTGAGCAACAATGTCATGAACTCCAGGAATTCCATAACTGTACGTGGAAGAAATTCTCCAGAATCATATGATTTCTTATTACTGATTTTATTAGTATTATATTGGTATGATATACTAAATGTTAATTCTGTCTTTTAATGAATTTCAAGCTATTGAAGCAATGGATTATCAAACTCCTATTTTCTAAAAGAAGAAGATGAACAACAAGAACAAGAAGAAGAAGAACAAGAAAAAGAAAAAGAAGAAAAAGAAGAAGAAAAACACAAGAAGAAGAAGAAAAAGAAGAAGAAGGAGGAGGAGGAGGAGGAGGAGAAGACAAGAAGAAGGAGAAGAAGAGAAGAAGAAGAAAAAGAAAATGTCAGGCTTGTAAAGTCCTAAATAAATGTATTAACACTCGCTTTAGGCTGTAAGAAAGGGCTTAACTATTAATGTGTTCCTTTTCAAAAAATGATATGAAACAGTCCTCAGAAGTAGACACTGATTTATTATAGAAAAGAAAGGTTTGGGTTGGGTATTTTCATTCTCATATATAAGTCAAAGTGCCTGTCATATTTCTAAATTAAAAGTTCTAATAAAAGATGCAAAATCCTCGCCTTTCTGACTGTGACAGCTCTTTAGCAAAACACTTGTCAGAGCTCAGAGAAATGAAAATCCTTGTCTGCAGTCTCTAAATAGCGTGTTAGATCCTGCCAATTATTTACAGATGTGGCTTTGTGTTCATGTATATTTTATAATTAATCAAAGATGCATGAACCCATGAAACCCCTTCCTTCAATTCTTACATTGAGATGAATTATTTGATTGTCATACAGTTTCCAAAAGTCTATACCTTGAAACCTCCACAGGTTGCATGCTGCCAGAGGTGGGGCCAAACCAGTCTCAAACTGCCTGACAAGCTGGTCTTGGAGAAAATCTAGCAAGGATAATAGTACATGTTCAGGTTTGTCAAGAAACTCTTTGGCCATGTGACAATCTTGAGGGTTAAGTGGAATGACACCTGCTCCAGATGTTTGCTTTAGACTCCTCTTCTACAAGGAATGCGTCCAGTCATGGTTCTCTGGCCTCCATCACAGGCTCCCACTTCTTTCTTTCCTACAGTTTCCCATGAGCAAGACAATGCAAGTTAAGCAAAAAGGCTGAATGAAGAAGTTATTTTTTTTTTTTTTTGTTTTTCTTTCAAGAAAAAAAGGGGCCTATTATCTGAACCTCTCTTTCCAGTAACTATTTATCCTGTTGTAATACTGGTGATTTACTCAGCCAGGGATAGAATTTATAGCTGCAGCAAATGTCCCTCCCTTCTTGTGCTCTTGTGAAGCAACTGTTATCAACTGAGCACAGCACTATCAACAAGACAGATAAGTGCCTTCCATTTCCCAATTGCATGTGCAGGCAGAAAGTAGAGCCCTGGCCAACTCGCTGACAATCCTAAAACACAATTTGGAGTCAGGTCACATTGCCGAGGGCTCCAGAGTCATTTGTAATTAGACTTGCTACTAGGGTGCCATAATGGTTTTTCATTTTCCATCAGATTTTTCAAGTCAGATTGCAAAAGAAGTGAAGCCCTTGAGTGGCAGACAGAATTCTACCTGACAGAGTCTAAAATCAGTGTTGAATATCATGAGTAATCTGGTGGTTTTAATCAAGGCAGTATGAATTTTCTCTTTTCCAACTATACAATTCAAATGATATTTCTATCCTTCCCATTACCAACATTAATATATCCATGGATTTTAAATACCAGAACCATGCTGTTTAGAGTGCGAATCCTTATCAAAGACTATGAAAAACACTTCAACACACAAATTAAAACATATTTACATTAAGCTTAATATGATCAAATTTAGGGAACAGAGGATATATAACCATCTATTCAAATTAATATAGATATATATACGTCTGGGTATATATTTATAAATGTGAGCACATATATACATCTTATAACATGTATATAAAATATAGTATATGCTAATTATGCATATACAGTACCCTATTCATTCCTACATATAAAAATCATATCTTTTTGTAATGGCTCTGAGCAACGCCAGTTTCTAACATGACCCTGTTCTACTTCAGATTCATTATCTTTTGTTTTATTTCTTCAACCTTTGTCCTGAGATAGAAATCTGGTGCATTTTCATATATTCACCTGCTAAGTTAATAAGCTGTAACCATAGAATATGAAAGTCCCCTTGATAATCTTCTGCTCAGTCTGCAGCACTGTTTTCCTTATACTTGCCTTCTCATCTATTTTTCTGCTCGAGAGGTTATATCATTTCAAATATGGTCAAGGCCCTCCAAGCCATTAATGCAGAACTGAGGAAGCTGGATATATGAAGTACCTATAAATACAAAGGGATATTCAGGGTTTGAAAATTCCCAGTTTCCTATGACATGGAAAATTTTTTCATGTCAAAACGTATGTCATGTCAACAACTAGTACTCTGGCCTCTGTTCTCATCTGTGAAATTGATGTGGATATACAGAGCCATAAACACACGGCCCCCTCAGAAGCATGTTAGCATCTGAAGTCAGTGTTGCTTTTATGTATTCTGAGTACTTGCATTATAGCAATTTCTTCCTAGAAGAGAGGTGCACAGAACCCTTTGATGAAGCAGATGTAAAGCCCATCCCTATTAAATTGGATGATTCAAAAGCACAAAGTAGCAGCAAGTAGAGATCATCCCCACACTTAGCATTCGAGAGACACACTGAGAATGCTATCTTACTTGAGTGGATGAAGAGCAAGTATGAGGAAACTGAAATTATGAGGGTCTCTGGGGGTTGATTTCTAATCCAGGGAGAGGCTGTGCTTGGGAGGAGTTCTCAAACTAATATATGGAGTAATCAAAGGCTTTCTTGAAATAATTTGATTTGCTCCAGAAAAGAAGAATTGGGGAATAGAAAACCTCTGGATCCCTAAAGTCTTCATGATTTTATACAACAGTGTACTGTGCAAATTCTACCTCGGCTTTCAGACACCTTCATTTCTGTAGTTCTGTAGACAAATCTTCAATGTAAAGGGAAACCAAGCAAAACTGGTGAAGAGTATAGCTTTCAAATGATATGTAAACTTCACCAAAAACTTACTTGTTTTTAGCTAAGATGCTAAGAATATAGGAAAGTGTGATGTTGTAT